>NC_047087.1:269758527-270066756 GCF_902459505.1 Geotrypetes seraphini
TATATCCTTGGGTAAATCAATGTTTTTCTGGGTAAAAATAGCTTGACTAAAAATTATCATCTTAAATGTAACTAAAAGTACACTTCTCCCTCCGTATTCGCGGTTTCGATTATTCATGGTTTTTAGCTCCTCCCCCCCAATTACATCAGCTTGCATAGAGAAATCGCCGATTCCGAGTGTTTATAGAAAAAAATTGCTGATTCCCAGCACTTTCTTCACCATGTTTTGCCTCTCCTTCAGGAACAGACCAGGTCTCCCACCATGTTATTCGTGGTTTCGTTATATACACAATAGTTTTATATACTCATCTGATTTTCTGTACATTTTGCACCATATAGGTATCTTATCTTTGATAATGTTAAAGAAAATGTAATCATTAAAAAGACCCTTGTCAATAGCACTTACTGTTTCCTTATAAGGAAACATGACCTCTGCTCATAGTCACAAGAGACTATGGGCACTATTTTACAGACCGCGCCTGGATGAGACAGAGGCACTGGTTGGCCCATAAGGGGTCTAGGGCCATGTAAGGGATGGGGGAGTGGAGGGACTTTGACCTTTTAGGGGAAAGGAGTTAACAGGGTTTGGGCCAGGTAGGCAAGTAAGGCCTTTGGGGGGGGGGGGGCTGCTCTGCCAGCATTGGAGTTATTTTATTGTGGTATTTGATCCTAATGGGACTTGCAATATATCACAAGTCCAGTTATGGTATTTACATAGATAATAAATAGAAATAAAACAAAACATACCAGTAAATGATATAAGGTGAAACTTTTTTTTATTGTATTAACTTAATGCATTTTTAAAATTTGCTTTTGAAAGTAACCCTTCATCAGATCAGAAATAAGCAACATTGTCAACTATCAGAATATATATATGTGAAATATAAAAAACATTCCAATGTCTCGCAGGAAGAGGGAAGGGGTGGGTAAGTTGAGCACCAAGGAGAGCTGGATGGGTGAGAGACAGAGAGAGGTGGATGGATGATAGCAAGATGGCAAAGCGGTATAATTTTATGGTTTGTCATGCAATAGAAAACCAAGATCTTTGTTAAATCCTATCTAGTAAGTGTCAAAATATTTTATTATTTTGATTTCAAAAGTCTTACATTTCTGGATTGCCTAAAAATTTACACTTACGTATTCTCACCATCACCGATGCAGTGTTCTGGTTTTCTGAAGTGTGGTGCTACAGAGGTGACATCCTGGTTGGCATTCAGGGACTGATTCTAGCATGATGGTGACAGCGGGAAGGGAGTGGGCATCTCTCCTCCCATGGGGGGGGGGGTCAGGAGTTGTTGCTTGGCTGCAGGGGGTGGCGGGGGTTGTTGCATGGCTGTGGGAGGGAATGGGTATCTATCCTGCTGCTGGAGAGGTGCCTTAACGGCGGCGGCGAGAGGGAGTGGGCATGTATTTCTCCTACTGATCTTCGATTTGGGATCTCTTTTTTTTTGTTTGTTTGTTTATTCTGTGCATGTGCCAATCCATATCACCAGCGATCGGCACGTACAAATTTAGTGACCCTCCGCAAACCTCATTTGCATGCACTTTTTTAAAAACAAAAGCCTCGCCTTTTTGAAATTGTTACAGTAGTGTCCACCACAGCTGCCCGTCGGATTTTTATCACAAACATTTGAGAATCTTCCCCTGAATTAGAAGCACTGCTTTAGAACTCTATGGGGTTCCTTTACCAGTGTTTCCCAAGTGAATCCCAGTAATCTATTGCCAGTCCGGTTTTCAGGATATCCACAATGATTATGCATGAAAACGATTTGCATCAAATGTAGATAGTATATGCAAATCCATCTCATGCATATTCATTGCGGATATTCTGAAAAACTAACTGGCAAGGGGGTACTCCAGGACTGAATTGAGAAATACTGTCCTATACAGTACCTTAATAATGAACCATTAATTCCCCTTATTCATTTGATATATACATTATGTACAAGTCATTATGTACAAGTCATTATGTATATAGACACATAATGACTTGTACATATGATCTATTTCTTGTTTTATTTAATACCTGTATTTGTATTTATTGTTTTGTACATATGATTTGCTTCTTGTTTTATTTAATATTTGTACATTTATCTTATAAAAATAATAAAAGTTGCTTTCAAAAATAAAAAAATAATGAACCATTGTGGCACCTTCCATAAGGGAATGCTTAACATATAGGGCTCCTTTTTCAAAGGCATGCTAGCGGTTTTAGCTCACACTTAGTGCGTGCTAAAATGCCCCGTGCACTAGTTGCTACCGCCTCCTCTTGAGCAAGCGATAGTTCTCAGGTAGCGCACGCTAATCCGGTGTGTACGCTAAAAACGCTAGCGCACCTTTGGGAAAGGAGCCCATAGTTTGATCTACTTCTACCTACCTTCACCAGTCACAACATGTTCTCTAGAGAAGATACTTTGCTATTAGGGCTCCAGTGGGTCCATACATAAAGAATATGGAGACCTATGCATTAAAAGTAGCATAAAATGATACATAGCGTGGGTTTATTAAAACAAAAACAAGAAAAAAAACTCAGATCAAACTAAAATTCCTACTTTTAGCTGTGCACATATGGCTTCAGAAAACTATTGGTACCCATTGGCTCTATATTATATTGTAAAATTATTTTCATTTTTGAGTTACAGGGCATCTGTATACGTATATCACAGATCCTACTCTACCCTAGCAGAGCTGTGTCATAGATTACAAACTTCTGTGGAGCAGACTTTATTAGTAATGGTTAATTGAAATATTGAACTTCTGTAAGTCCATTCAGTTGATAGCTAGAATACACTTTATAGCTAGAGTACATAAATACTTCTCAGTAGCTAGCACTGCTATTCATTTTACTGACTTCAGAAGGATGAAAGACACTATTATAGAGATGGATTTCAAAGTTTACACAGATGATAGTAGCAGATGCCTTAAATAACGGTCATACAGTTTTAGCTACAGTATTAGATATTAGCATTACTAGTAACATAGTAAATGATGGCAGATAAAGACCTGAACGGTCCATCCATTATATTACATTACAAAGCTTTTTAGATTCCGCCATAGCCCTTATGAGTTCCAGGCGGATTACAATAAAGCAGGTGACTGGAATCAAACCCGGTTACGGGAATAGCTATTCAAATGGTTACACATAATTGGAAGAGCTATGACAGACTGAATTATACATTTTGGTGGACAAATGTTTGTACCACGTATAAATATGAGAGAATGAATGCGGAGTGTTTGGGGTTTAGTAGTACATTTAATAGAATGTGGAGCCCATTGACTGTATTTGTTACATCATAATAATTGTCATGTATTTATTTTTTTGTTGTTGTTGATTTTCCTTACACATCCAGGGGAGGGAAATGTATTTTGATTATTAAAATTACTTAATTATAATTTTGTAAACACATAATTGTCTTCTTATATTAATAATTGGGAGGAGGGGGAGGAAATGATTGTTTTATGTATAAATTATGTATTTAAGTGTGTTTTATGAAATATTTATGTTCAAGTAATTGTATTGCACTGTCAAAGTTTAAAAATCAATAAAGATTTATATTTTTTTAAAAACCCGGTTAAACAGGTAATATTGGAAAAAAAAAATCATAAAAACAAATCAGTTCAAAAATGTCTTGAATAAAACTGTTTTTAAAACTTTCTAAATACTAAATAATTAGTTTCTGATCTAACAGTGAGAGAAATTTATTCCAAATAGTTGGAGCTTGATAACTAAAAGAAGCGCTAAGTTGACGGAATATCTTAATTGATTTAGGCAATGGAAATTGTAAACAGAATTGATTTCATTGTATATGACCCTGTCTACCAATTAAGGAAACTAAATCCAGAAAATAAGGAGGAGTTAGGCCATGTAATATATTAAAAACCAATACACAGAGTTTATAAGTTATCCTGTAACATCATGCATTACAATTTCATGATTGATTTGTCTTTTTTTTCCTTCTTTTTTCTTCGTTTCTTTTTCCATTCTTGTGCAACGAGATAGCAGATGTCACAGATATACAACACATATAAATACTTTTTCTGATTTAGTCACTTATTTTGTACAATGTGGCACGGTGGTTGAAGCTATAGCCTCAGCACCCTGGAGTTGTGGGTTCAAATCCCACGCTGCTCCTTGTGACACTGGGCAAATCACTTAGGGCTCCTTTTACGAAGCCGTGTTAGCGGCTTTATCACACATACCTTTTCAAGCGCGCGCTAACCCCCACGCTAGCTGAAAAACTACCTCCTGCTCAAGAGGAGGCGGTAGTGACTAGCGCGGCTGGCAAATTAGCATGCGCTATTACGCGCATTAAACCGCTAACGCATCTTCATAAAAGGAACCCTTAATTCTCCATAGCCCCAGGTACGTTAGATAGATTGTGAGCCCACCGGGACAGATAGGGAAAATGCTTGAGTACCTGACTGTATATAAAATCCTAATAAACTTGAAACTTGAACTTGATTTGGCATTATTGCTCAGAAGCAACATGTGTTTTCTGTGGCTCTTATGGAAGATCTGCATCTCCAAATGCCTGTTACTTAGTACTGTTGATCTCATTCAACATCAAGTTACATAAAGAAGCAATTTCAGTGATCAGTGATTGAGATTTGACCGACTACTTCTCTCTCCACCAAATGGTTTAGTAGTTTACAAAAGGTCTCTGAGGTCTTTTTCTCCTACCACAGTTGTGCTTTGCTGTGATGGATAGGCAAATGGCTAGAGAATAGATTGCAGAGGGTAAGCATAAATGGGAAATTCTCGGACTGGGAGAAGGTGACTAGCGGCGTGCCCCAGGGCTCGGTTCTTGGGCCCATCTTATTCAATATCTTCATAAATGACCTTGAAGAGGAAACAACAAGTATTATAACTTGATTATAATCAAGTTTGCAGATGATACAAAACTATGTCGGGCAGTTGGGTCACAAAAAGAAAGTGAAGATCTCCAGAAGGATCTAAATCAGCTGGAGGAATGGGCGGAAAAGTGGCAAATGAGGTTTAACATAGACAAATGCAAGGTGATGCACCTGGGTAAGAAAAATAAGGAACATGAATATAAAATGTTAGGTGTAACATTGGCCAAATCCGATCAAGAAAGGGACCTGGGGGTACTGATAGACAGGAACCTGAAGCCGTCGGCGGCAAAGAAAGCAAACAGAATGTTAGGTATGATAAAGAAGGGGATCACGAGTAGATCGGCGGCCATTATAATGCCGCTTTACAGAGCAATGGTCAGACCACACTTGGAATACTGTGTCCAACACTGGTCTCCATACCTAAAAAAGGATATAACCCTGCTGGAAAGGGTGCAGAGGCAAGCCACGAAGCTAGTAAAAAGTATGGAAAATTTGAGCTACAAAGAACGACTCGAAGGACTGGGACTGTTCACCCTCGGAAGGAGGAGACTGCGAGGAGATATGATTGAGACTTTTAAAATACTGAATGGATTCGATAAAATTGAGCAAGAAACACCGTTATTCACATTGTCAAAAGTGACACAGACAAGAGGTCATGGACTGAGGCTGAAAGGCAGCAGGCTCAGGACAAATGTCAGGAAATTCTATTTCACACAGCGAGTGGTGAACGCTTGGAATGCTCTCCCAGAGGAGGTGGTGACGGAGACTACCATTCTGGGTTTCAAGCGTGAGTTGGATGCACACCTCCTTGCAAATCACATTGAGGGATATGGGTAATCAGGGTCTCCATCTGGGAGCACCTGGCTTGGCCTCTGCGTGTGCGGGTCGCCAGAATAGATGGACCTAAAGTCTGATCCGGTGAAGGCGTTTCTAGTAAAGTATTGGGGTTCAAGAAGGGATTGGGCAACTTTCTGAAGAAAAGGGGATAGAAGAGTACGGATAGAGGACTACTGCACAGGTCCTGGACCTGATGGGCCTCCACGTGTGCGGACTGCTGGGCATGATGGACCTCTGGTCTGACCCAGTGGAGGCAATGCTTATGTGCTTATGTGCTAGGGTTGCAGTTATTGTGTATTTCAACTCATAGTTGTTTCCCTGGGCCACAATCCTCACCTGAGCAAGGCCAGAGCAACTACCTCCATTGTCCTGCTACTTTCAAAATTTCCCATGCTTAATAATGCTTCCAGCCCACCCTGGCCCTTAAGTTCCTATATTACTGCTCCTGGTAGTCAGTAGGCTGAAGCAGCCTAGCTGTTACTCTCTGTCTCTCATTTTGCTTGCATGAAGAGAGACAAGGAGTGTTCTCTTGGGCTTCAGTGGCTGGCAATGGCATTAGGCCTGTTGCAGTTTTCCAGGTTTTGTCATGTCTGGTCAAGTAGAACCGACATTTCAGCCATCATGCTGAGGCTTTCTTCAGGGTGTGCTGTGAGGCGAATGAGTCAGGAAAGTCCATTAGCCAACAATTTGAAACTGCAGACCTCATAGCATACCTAGAAGAAAGCTCCAGCATGATGGCTGAAATGTTGGTACCACCTGATCAGACACAAGACCCGAGAAGCTGCAATAAGACAAGGAGTGGTTTGCCCTTCTGCTGCTCAGGGAAGGTGATGCACTGTTGTGTGCACTGGTGCTGGGCTTTCATCTCCTCTCTACATTGCATCACAATACTCTGCTGCCTGCAATACATAGGGGTAAGAGTTTTTTTGTGTTTTTTTTATGTTTTCAAAATACAATTCAAGATTACACTTGTACAGAAAGCAATTTAAGACAAGAAAATCTAAAAAGAAAGCACATCAAAGTATGCAATTTAGCTTAAATCAGCTCAAGTGCACAAAAGATCCAAAAATGTAATATATAAACGGAAATTTAAGGAAAATTAACATAGGAAACTTGTTGCAAGTTGACTGAAATATGGGCATCTAATACATTCTATAGCCCTCATTTCTTTTCCTTCTCAAGTCGGGATAGGGAGAGGAAGGCCGTTAGCTGGAAAGGCTCAAAGAAAACATATTTTTGAGAATTATACTGAATTATACACTTGCAAGGATAACGAAGATAAAAGGTAGCTACAATTCCTGGTTTTAGTATAAGAAATTATTTTCTACGCCTTTGTATATCCCTAGCCAAGTCCGGAAACATTTGTATCTTAAAGCCCAAAAATTATTGTGCTCTATTTTTAAAGAAAAGTCTCAAAAGTCAATTTTTATCCAGCGTTAGGGCTAAAGTCGCCACCGATGTTGCAGAAATCGCCATTTCTCTGTCTGATAACTCCAGTAAAGCTAATACATTTATTGGTCCTTGACTGTTTCTGTTGCTGGTTCTGATTTTTGTTTGGTAAATAGTAAACCTGCATAAATGGAGGTATCGAATCTTTAGGCACTTCCACTATGTCCATTAAATAGCATTTTAACATTTCTCGAGGGGTAGTTGTTGTAATTCGAGGAAAATTGATCAGTATAAGATTATTATCCCTTGAGAAATTTTCTCACGGAGTAAGAGTTTTATGAGCATATCTGCATTGGAGAGCTGCTTCGAATGTTAAGATGAAAGATATTAGAATGTGAAGATGAAAAATATATAATAACAGCAAATAAAGCAACCATTCTGCATGAAGTATATCAACATCCTTATCAGTGAATAAACAAATGAGATTTATGGCGGTTTTCTCCCCTGACATTCAAACTGCATTCGACATATTCATACTCATTACAGAGTTCCTTAGTGAAGTTCATATCTGTGTCTTTATGGAATCATTGCCTCATAACCAAAGTAAAATAAAAAAAAATAGAAGAGAAAAAAATATATATATTGTAGTATAACATTTAAATTTTTCAATATCTAATTCATGGGCTCTGCATACTGCGTCAGATAATACTGAACAGAAACTAAATATTAAAGAGCTACGATGGATGTTTGAACTTAAGGTTTTCTAAATGAAACCTCAGACTGGATGACTGGGTGAGTTAGTAATACTGAACGGTTTGGGTCCTGCCTCTGGTTAAGTGCAGCCCTTCATCTTCCTAGGGTGTGGAATCTTGCTCCACCCTTTTGACATCAGAAACTGTGCTATAACACCTGAGAAGCAGTGTGGTTTCATTTGAAACTTTCTTACCATTCTGCTGTCTGTGCTGGGGTTTGGTTCCTGCTTCTGGCTAAGTGCAGTCCATCATCTTGTTAGATTTGGAGAGGGGCATAATCGAAAGGAACATCTAAGTCTGTTTTCGTCCAAGTCGCAAGTCGTCCAAAGTAAAAAAAACAGCTTATGACACATTTTCGAAAAACACGTCCAAATTATTTTCCGTTTCGAAAATCATCTAACTATACGTCCTGCCGATCTGATCGTCCAAGCTGCTAAATTATCCATCTTTATACCACATTTTCCTCCAATGCCTAAAAACAGACCTTTTGGATGTGGGAGGGGTCTACAAAGTGATGGACTGGACAACCAGACATGGCACCTAAATAGTGGGGTACCTTACAGGGCACTGCTGTGAACGTCACAAAAAGGGTGCCATGTCTTCATCTCACTACAGCTCCCTTATAGATAATGGTGAGCCCCCCAAACCACCTCCAAAATCCTCTAGACCCACCTATCTACCACCCCAATAGCCCTTATGGCTGCAGAAGCCACTTATAGGGCAGTACAAAAGGGTTTGGGGGTTTGTTTAGGGGAGTGCACATGTGTAACCAGCAATGCAGTGATTACAGTGGCTTATGGGCATGGGTCCTCCTCTTCATGGGTCCCTAACCCACCCCCAAGATGACTTAAGCTACCTCTATGCAGGTCGACTAGGCTTTCCTATGCCAGGCTGCCAGGTGATGATGGTCTGGAGGCTGAAGTTTAAAGGTGTGATTACGATTTTTATGGGGATGGGGGATGAAGGGGGGTTAGTGATCACTGGGGTAGTGTGTGGGGGGTCTGTATTATGTGTTTGCAGTGCTTATCTGGTGACTTTAGGTGGGTTTTTGTGACTTAGACCATGTTTTAAATGGTCTAAGTCACAACATCCAAGTTCTGTCTATGCTGTGCTGTATAACTTTCGGTTATACATGCATTACGACTAAGTCTAAGCCTGCCCACATCCTGCCCAAATCCCGCCCTCGACACTCCTCCTGAAATGCCCCGTTTAGCTTTGGTCGTTCAGCGGCATTATGAAGGCCTAGGTCATTTTGAAATACGTCCAAAACCCGGTTTTAATATCGGCACTTGGACGTTTTTGACATGATCGTCCAAGTGCCGACTTAGGCCGGTTTTTGGATGTTTTTCTCTTTCGGTTATGAGCCCCATAGTGTTTTTAATCTAGGGCCCATTTTATAATTGTTTGTATACAGTTTTTTTAACATATGCTTGAATTGATAATAATACTGAGTGACTCCTTATGAGTCCTTTATAATCAAATCCACCATGAAGGTCATTTCATTGTTCAGCTGTTTGTTTGTTTTTTTATTTGGGGTTTTATTTAATCGTATATGTTCTACTACAAATCTTTCCTCAGCTATTACTTCTAATACTATTTGTAACAATATTATTCATAGAATACCAATCATATTTGGTAATAAAAAAGCAAATCATAAAAAACATGGTATACAATGTAATTTGGATGTTCTTAGATTTCTTCCTTCAGCAGGTCATATTTCAGACTCTTATGGCTCCTTTTACAAAGGCACGCTAGCGGGGTCAACGCGCGTTGACTTTTCATCACTCTTTAACCCCCGCGCTGGCCATAAACTACCACCTGCTTAAAAGGAGGTGGTAGTGGCTAGCGTGTTCGGCAGTTTAGCACGTGCTATTACGTGCGTTAAACCGCTAGCGCTCCTTTGTAAAAGGAGCCCTTAATAAATCTCTCACTCCAGTTCCCTCCTTATAATTCAATGGTCACTCTGTTTGTAATAAGTTACACATAATTAGGGACTTGATAGAAGATTCCAATGCTGGGCTGGTTTTTATTACAGAAACAAGGGGGACGGATGAAGATAATTTTAAGCAGAAAGAACTATCTCCTCCTGGATTTAAAGGTTGGTTTTCCTCAAGAATAATCAAGAGGAGGGGGATTAGCCATTATTTACTGATTCTTTTTGATATTCAGATCTATGACAAAAAAAAACCCCATGATGTTAATTTGGAATACAGTGGAACCTTGGTTTACGAGCATAGTTCGTTACAGAAGTATACTTGTAAACCAAATTGCTCGAATATCAAAGCAAATTTCCCCATATGAAGTAAGGGAAAGTCGCTTGATACGGTCCACCTCCTCCCCCCCCCGAGGCCACTGGCGCTGCTCCATTCCCCCTCCCTGACGCCACCGGTACTGCTCCATACCCCCCCACGATCCGGCATCCCCCCTGCAAACCGGCATCCTCCCCCCCGCTCATGTCGCCCCCCCCTCCCTCGCAATCCTACATCCTCCCGAGCACCGAAATAATATCCCTTACCCCGATTTGGCACCGGCACCAGCACCAACGCACAGGACATGCCGGTGCCCGAAGATCCTCCCTCTTGGCTGTGCTGGGCTAGGCGGTGCGTCAGAGATCCTCCCTCTTGCCTGTGCTGAGCTGGGCCTTGAGCATTTGTGCATGCTCAAGGCCTTCTGGTCTCGCTCTCTCCAAGATTCTGAGAATCTGAGAATCTCGGAGAGAGCGAGACCAGAAGGCCTTGAGCATGCACAAATGCTCAAGGCCCAGTCCAGCCTAGCACAGCCAAGAGGGAGGATCTTCGGACACCGGCACCGGCATATCCTGTGCGTTGGTGCTGGTGCCGGTGCCAAGGTAAGGGATGTCATTTCGGTGATCAGGGGGATGTAGGATTGCCGGGGGGGGTGGGGGGTGGACGGCGCGAGCGGGGGAGGGATGCCGGATCGCTGGGGGGCTGACGGTTCGAAGGGGGTGGCGCTCATACATCGAGTTAAACTCGGTTTCTGAGGCACCAATTTTGCAAATGTTTTGCTCATCTTGCAAAACACTCGCAAACCAGTGCACTCGTAAACCGAGGTTTGACTGTATATGGTAGTTTCAGTCAGAGACGAATTAGAAATCAGTCCACTTGGTATCTTATTATTTTATTGTCCAAATCTGCTACTTTACTTACTGAACTCATTGCTAGTCTATCTACAAAATTTTCTAGATTACTGGTAATTGGTGATTACAATTTACATTTAGAGGATGATCAAAACAAAGATGTTGTTCTTTTCAAAACTTTTATGCCATCATTATCAATTAACATTTCCCAGCTCAGTATGACACATGAAAAGGGCCATACGTTAGATCTCATTAGTTATTCAGCCTTTGGTAATCATTTCTTCCAAGTATCTAATTGTGAATGGCAGATAGTACCTTGGTCAGATCACCTGCTATGTAATTTTAGGTTATAAATTTTTATGTCAAAAATACATTAAAACTATAATGGGTAAACTACTAAATACAAGAAAGAGGATGAATGTTGAGGAGTTTTAGGTAAAGTTGCTATCTGTTCTTCCTGATTCTCCTTTACATTACAGAATTGATAGTATTTTACACCTATGGAAGGAGGAATTAAATAGATCTTGAAAGACTTAGGGGTCCTTTTACTAAGGTGTGCTAGCCATTTTAGCATCCATTAAATATTAGAATGCACTTGCCTCACCAATTTGCTTGACTTCTTTGAAGGTGTGAATAAACATGTGGATAAAGGCTGGTTGATATGGTGTATATAGAATTTCAGAACACTTTTGATAAAGTTCCTCATGAGAGACTCCTGAGAAAATTAAAGTGTCATGGGACAGGTGGCAAAGTTCAGTTGTGGTTTAGGAATTGGTTATCAGATAGAAAACAGAGGGTAGGGTTAAATGGTCATTTTTCTCAATGGAGGAGAGTAAACAGTGGAGTGCCAAAGGGGTCAGTACTAGGATCGGTGCTATTTAACTTATTTATAAATGATGTGGAAATTGGAACGACAAGTGAAGTGATTAAATTTGCAGATGACACTAAACTGTTCAAAGTTGCTAAAAAGCATGCAGATTGTGAAAAATTGCAGGTGGACCTTAGGAAATTAGAAGACTGGGTGTCCAAATGATAGATGAAATTTAATGTGGACAAATGCAAAGTGATGCACATTGGGAAGAATAACCTGAATCACAGTTACCGGATGCTAGGGTCCATCTTGGGGATTAGCACCCAAGAAAAGGATCTGGGTATCATCGTAGACAATACAATTAAACCTTCCACCCAATGTGCAGCGGCGGCCAAAAAAAGCAAATAGGATGCTAGGAATTATTTAAAAAGGGATGGTTAACAAGACAAAGAATATTATAATTCCCCTGTATCGCTCCATGGTGCAACCTCATCTGGAGTATTGCATTCAATTCTGGTCTACTTATTTCAAGAAAGATATAGTGGCGCTAGAAAAGGTTCAAAGAAGAGTGACCAAGATGGTAAAGGGGATGGAACTCCTCTTGTATGAGGAAAGACTAAAACAGTTAGAGTTCTTCAGCTCGGAAAAGAGACAGCTGAGGGGAGATATGATTGAAGTCTACAAAATCCTGAGTGGAGTAGAATGGGTACAAGTGGATCAATTTTTCACTCCATTCAAAATTATAAAGACTAGGGGACACTCGATTAAGTTACAGGGAAATACTTTTAAAATCAATAAAAGGAAATTTTTTTCACTCAGAGAATAGTTAAATTCTACTAATAGAGTTCCCTTCTAGAGTATTGGGAATTATTTTAGATTATTATTTTTCTTTCCATGATCAGATAAATCATCTAATTTTTTTTTTTTTTTTTTTAGTTTATGCACATTGAAAAGTGTCTGCCCTTTATTTTACCAACACAATTTTGCAATATTGGGCCAGTCAGTTATTTTAGCTCAGCTGGACTATTGCAATTCTATCTATATATATTGGTTTAAGTATAGGGAATCAGAAAAGGTTACAATTAATACAAAAAGCCAAAATTTGAGCAAGTTACTCCATTGTTAAATAACTTTCGTTACAGAGTTCAGTTTAAATGTGCTTCTGTTTATAAAATTATTCATGGATTGTTTGACTCTATGATACCCTTAACCTTAAACTCTTCAAACATTTTTGGGCCATATTCTAAAATGGCTTCCTGATTATAGGCAGCGGTAGGTGTCCTACCACTGTCTAACCAACCAATTGGGACACATGTTTTCTAAAAAAAAAAGCAACCTGAGGCAGGCCACCTACACTGTAGGCGTCTGTCACGGTTGAAGGAGACGTGCAGGGATGCTTAATCTTGCCAAAGGCTGGGCATGGTTTTGCCCGGAAGTAGCCTTAAGCGGCTTAATTCTGTATAGGAAAGTACTAAATATGCTGATTCAAGAGCACAGATCTCCCATGCATTTCCCAGCACCTCTAGAGCTAGGGGTAAACAGCAGACTTAATGACTCTCAGATCAAATATGTTGATAAGAAATTAGATTATTTTGTGAAAAGCAACCAAGAGGAAAAAATGACTCTAATGACCATCATTGATTTACTGAGTTGGTTTTTTGTTCAAGGTGTGCTGATTACTACATTGAATATGGTGTGACACCCCTATCGATTTTTAGTTAGGTGTAGTAATCAATGCATACTTTTACTTCTTTTCAATCCATTTTTACCATTATATTCTTTGCAGAGTAATGGCTGTAACTTTGTATTATGAAGGTCATTTTAGAAGAACTCTGTAGTATTTGCACATGTAAATAGCAGCATTTGCATCTGTAAATTCCTTTTTTTCAATAAAGCAGATCTACTTTACAAATGGGATTAACATCACTAAAGGAGAAACTGGATAAGAATTTCTAAACTGTAGCAATATACCCAGAGGTACATTTTGTATGCCTGTGAAAGATGTGCTGCATGTCCTGATTTGCAAGGTAGACACATTCATTTATTTATTTATTTGGATTGATTATTTTTTATTTTATTATTCCATCTTTTATGAAATCACATTGAGAGATATAATACAATATCAGCATAATACGAGTGTATATGTCTGGAGCAATGTTCCCTCTAAGGATTGATGAGGTGTGTGCAAAAAAAAATATGCATGAGCGACAAGTTACATACTCCACAAATTTATGAGCAGGCGCGGAGGACGCATTTTTAAACAAATGTAGTTTATCCTTGTACTCCTTATGTATTTTTAATCATCTTTGGATATGTTTGTATGTTTATTGTTCAAATGGTTTTATTTATTTCCCCAAATTTATTTTTGTTATACGCATTGAAAATATTTGATATTGCGTTTAAATCAAAATCTCAATAAACTTGAAACGAAACTTGAAACAAGTGCCCGTGAGATTGTGGGAGGGTTAAATACTCAAAACTTAGAAGAATAACAATTTACTTAAAGTGTTTGCTTTGCCAGCTTTCTGGTATCTTTACATACAGTGGTGTACCTAGCATATGTAACACCCGGGGCCCATCATTTTTTGGCATCCCCCCCCCATCTGTACGAAAAACATGATTTTTAGTAACAAGCCACACGTCACACATGAGTACCTAGAAAAAGGCAGCATCTTACATTTTGCAGTGAGCAGTACATCAATACACCCATTGTAAAACTAAACAAGCCAGACCAGCACAGATCAATCCTACACCGTCAATCCTAACAGAAAACCATGTCTTTCGAACACACATAACACAGAAAATACCTTTGCCTAGTATGGAATATGTCATCACAAACTAACCCCTCCCCCTTTTACAAAACTGTAGTGTGGATTTTAGCCACAGTGGTAACAGCCCTGACGCTCATAGAATTCTGAGCATCAGAGCTGCTACCACCACGACTGGCGCTAAAAACACTCCATAGTTTTGTAAAAGGGGGGGGAGGGGGATAAAATAGAAATACACAGCTTCAACGCTCTAGATCAGGGGTGCCCAAACTTTTTGGGCTTGCGAGCAACTTTAAAATGACCAAGTCAAAATGATCTACCAACAATAAAATTGAAAAACACAAAGCACACTATACGCTGAGAAAATATTAATTATCATTCCTATTCTCGGTTTTTTTCAAAGAGGTCAAGGCAGATGACTCTATGCAGTCACCTCAGTAACAACCATACAAAAGTAGACAAATATACCCCCCTTCCTTTTTATTAAACCTTCAATAGCAGTTTTTAGCGCAGGGAACTGCGCTAAATGCCCAGTGCTGCTCTTGACACTCATAGGCTCCCTGCGCTAAAAAACACTATTACGGTTTAGTAAAAGAGGGCCATAGTGCTAAATTCAGACACATTTTGATCACTAAATTTAAAATAAAATAATTTTTCCTACCTTGTCTGGTGATTTCATGAGTCTCTGGTTGCACTTTCTTCTTCTGACTGTGCATCCAATCTTTCTTCCCTTCTTTCAGCCTGTATGCTTCCTCTCCTCCAGAACTCATTCCGTCTCCTAACTTTTTCTTCCTCTTTCCCTGCCCTTTCTTTCTTTTTTCTCTCTTGATACCCCCTTTCTTTTTTTCTGTTTCCTTTCTGTCTCCCTGCCCCCTTTCTTTCTCCCTACCCTCCACAAAGCCACTGCTGCCACCATCATGGGAAACAAGCCCCAAAGCCACCACCGCGGCTGCCCCAAGCTCTCTGTGCTTCCTACCGTCGGGCCGACCAGCATTCCCCCGACGTCAATTCTGCTGTCAGAGAGGAAGTTCCGCCCAGTCAGGCAGCCCGAATTTCCTCTCCGACGGCAGCCTTAAGGGGGTGCACAGCCAGCCAGATCCGGACCTGGCCGGCTGTGCACCCCCTAAGGCTACACCCAGGGCAGACCGCCCCCCCCTTGGTACACCACTGAAGACGTGGCAGCGGCTCCTCTCACGAATCCCCACCTGCATCGGAAGTCCGATGCAGTCGGGGATCTTGAGAGGAGCCGCCGCTGTATCTTTCCACTTAAAACACACTAAGGCGAGCAGGTCAGACCGCTGCCGCCGCCACTTCCTCTCACCTCCGCCCGCGACACGAAATGAGTGACACGAGAAAACGTATGAGCGACACCACTGAAAATAGTGAGCGATCGCTCATGCACTCAGCTTAGAGGGAACATTGGTCTGGAGGATAATTTTATAATAGGGCATATAGGCTTGCAAGACACATATGTACATTTGTTGCATCTATTTCATAAAGGCAACATGTAGGGACATAATCAAAAAACTAAAACATCAAAAAAACCCTCTCTAAGTCGGCACTTAGATGTCCTAATCGTTGGCTTGTGCAAGTGATGATTTTCAAAACCATTTCCCTGGACGTATAGGAAGACCCTTTGTCTGCTGTGTGTCCAGAGTTTAAGGGGGTCGTATTATTGCTGAGATGTCCTGGACAGAACTTAAACGTTTTGGAGTAGACCTCTTGGAAGCATCTAAGATCCAAAAAAGTACCCAAACTGACCAGATGACCACTGGATACATGAAGGTATGACCCCTCCACACACACACTCCCCCACTAGACACTGATCCCCTCTCACCCTCCAAAAATCGGAATGAAAGAATACATACCTGTCTCTAGAACAGCAGCACCTAGTATGGGAATGCCTATTAAAGCATCACACAGGTGTCACACAATGAACTATAGAGAGGAGGAGCCAGACTCATAAGGCATTCTAACCACAGCATCTATGGTGTTCAGTATGAGCCCGTCAAAACCCTACTAATTGCCATATAGATGCCACCTGAGGCCATAAAGGGCTTTACGGGTGGTAGACAGTTGGATATAGTAGGTTTTGAGGGAGTTTTAAAGGGCTCAGCATAAATTGTAAGGGGTATATGGTGAGATGTATATCTGGAACCCTTTATGTGACGTTCACAGAAGTGCCCTCGAAGGTGCCCCACTGCTCTGTTGGAATGTCTATGTAGTCAGTCCATTAGAATGGTGCTGATTTTAAAAATATTATTTGAACGTCCCTTTTAAAAATGGATATTTCTGTGCTTCCGACTTTGGACATTCAACGGAAAATGTCCAAGTTGGACTGTTCTAAAATGGCCCTCATAGACACTTACTCCCTCATTCTATAATCTTGCACAGTTTTACACTTGGCACATAAAATTGTGCTCACATGTTATGGAATACCTACAGTTCAAGGAGATAAGGAGTCTTGCTTGGGGGTTAGGAAGTCTTCAAATGGATGGGACTTTGTCTTGATGATCAGGGTTTTGGAGGCTCTTGACCAGAAGAGAGGATCTACATGGCAACTATTAAGCTGTGGCCTCCTTTAAAAAATATATATATATATCTGACGTCAGAGAAGGGGCGGGACCGCGGCAGAGAAAAGATGCTCCGAAGCCGTTCAGCAGCTTGCAAAGATCGCTAGCGCCAGCGATCTTATTGCAGGCTGCTGAAGTTAAGAAGATTGATTCGGGAAGCCAGTGGGAAATACACAAGGAGGAGGTGCAGTCCTTTGAGGGGAGGGGTGCGGCCTTCTGGGGAGGGGTGTGGCCTTCCGGAGGAGGGGGATACAGGCCTTCAGAGGAGATAGACAGGCAGGCCTTCAGGGGAGATGCAGGCCTTCAAAGGGGGGGACAGGCAGGCCTTCGGGAGGATGCAGGCCTTCAAAGGGGGGGACAGGCCTTCAGGGGAGACAGGCAGGCCTTCGGGGGGATGCAGGCCTTCAAAGGGGACAGGCAGGCAGGCCTTCGGGAGGATGCAGGCCTTCAAAGGGGGGGACAGGCCTTCAGGGGAGACAGGCAGGCCTTAGGGGGGGATGCAGGCCTTCAAAGGGGACAGGCAGGCAGGCCATGGGGGGATGCAGGCCTTCAGGGGGCAGGCAGGCAGGCAGGTCTTCAGGGGGATGTAGGCCTTCGAGGGGGACAGGCCTTCACGGGGAGGTGCAGGCCTTTGAGGGGGGGACAGACCAGGGGAGGGGGGCCCTGGGTTAGAAGTTCATGGAGGGAGGGAGGGAGGGAAGGAGGGTTCAAAGAGATGCGCATAAGCCGGACTTTGGGGGGAAGAAATAATGGGTCTGAAAATAGAGGAGAGGAAGAGAGATGATGGACAATGGGATTTAGGGAGGGAAGGAACAGAAAGGGAGAGAAGTTGGACACAAGGGATGGTGTGGAGGGGGGGACAGAGATACTGGATAGGAGTTTAATTGGGAAACGAAAGGGAGAGATGGTGGACCCTGGGGTGGTGGGGAAAGAGAGAGAGATGCTGGATGAAAGGGTAGTTAAGAAAAGTGGATCTGTGGATGGAGACAAAAAAAAAGAAAGATGCCAGACCTCCGGGGAGGGAAGGGAAATGGAAGGGGAGGACAGAGATGGCAGATGGATGGTTAGAACAGAGAAAGAAGAAAGGAGACCCTGGCAAGTAAGTTATTAGAAGACACCCAGAACCTGGGACCAACAAGAGTTGAATGACCAGACAACAAAAGGTAGAAAAACTAATTATATTTTCCCTTTTGTGATTACAATATGTCAGATTTGAAACGTGTATCCTGCCAGTACTGGTGTTAGACCGCAAATGTGAGCTAGGATTTAAGAAAGAGCGGAAAAGTCTTTTTTGTTTGTTTATTTTGTTTATACCACAGCGCCAGTGTGGTTAGGAGAAGGCAAAGGGGGTGAAGAGGCTATAAAAGGGGTGAAGAGGCTATAAAATAAACCCACCAGAATGTTTGAAAAAAAAAACAAAAAAACACCCAATTGGGCAGGAAAATCAAATCGAAAAACCAATTTAGTAGGCTGAATCGAATCAAAATTTTTTTTCCTGAATCGGGCAGCACTAGTCAGGAGTTCTTATGAGTCATCAGAATTCTTTGCTTGAAATAATGGGCAAGAAGCAGTGCCTTCTGAAGGCTCTGGAGATACAGGCAGCCAGACAAAATAATATCTTCAGAGTTCTGTGCCACAAAATGAACAATATATTTCTCAAGAGAAAATTCCTATAATTTTTTTAGCAGCTTGCATAATCAGAGTAAAAGTAATATATGTATTAAAATATGAATGGAATTTATGCAGAAACTAAACATATGATAAAAATTACTTTTACGACAGCACAAGTGATGTATATCAAATTATTTGATCCTATAATTGTACTGAGCCCACACAGAGATATATTATAGGTCTTGTGAGTAGGTTGAGCACCAAAATGAATAACCAACCTGATTTCATTAACAGTCTTTTAATCCCGTATGTAACAACTAAATCCCTACGTTCCACTTCTCAAAATCTTTTAGTTATACCATCATTAAAATCAATAAATACTTTACGTACCAACAACTTTGCTGTCACTGCCCCTTCACTTTGGAATTTACTGCCTATAAATCTCCGCAATGAATTAGATATAAAACAATTTAAAATAGCACTAAAACCATTTCTATTCCGAGACGCCTTTTGTTAAATTGCCACTCTTCTTTCTTTTCCTTTTTTTCAATTTTTTACCTAACCTACTGTTTTAGCCTTAGAAACATAGAAACATAGAAAGGTGACGGCAGATAAGGGCTATAGCCCATCAAGTCTGTCCACACTATTTACCCACTCTCTTAAGTCTACTGACTCCCTAAAGTATAATTGTAATTATACTGTCACTCTACTGACCCGCTCATTCAAGTCCTAGTGACCCTATCCCTTAGCATGACCTCGTAGGGATCCCACATAGGTATCCCATTTGTTCTTGAAGTCTAGGATGCTGCGTGCCTCGACCACCTGCACTGGAAGCTTGTTCCAATGCTCAATTACTCTCTCCGTGAAGAAGTACTTCCTGGCGTCTCCACGAAACTTCCCTCCCTTGAGTTTGAGCGGATTTCCTCTTGTGGTCGAGGGTCCCTTGAGAAGAAAGATATCATCTTCCACCTCGATCCGTCCCGTGATGTACTTAAATGTCTCAATCATGTCTCCCCTCTCCCTACGCTCTTCGAGAGTGTAGAGCTGCAATTTGCTCAGTCTTTCTTCGTACGGGAGACCCTTTAGCCCCGAGACCATCCTGGTGGCCATCCGCTGAACCAATTCAATTCTGAGCACATCCTTACGGTAATGTGGCCTCCAGAATTGCACACAGTATTCCAGATGAGGTCTCACCATGGCTCTGTACAATGGCATCATGACTTCAGGTTTCCTGTTGATGAAGCTTCTCTTGATACAACCTATCATCTGCCGTGCTTTAGATGAAGCCTTCTCCACTTGAGTGGCTGCTTTCATGTCAGCACTGATGATTACTCCTAAGTCTCGTTCTGCCATAGTCCTGGTTAAAGTTTCTCCATTCAGGGTGTAAGTTCTGCAAGGATTTCCGTTACCGAGATGCATGACCTTACATTTCTTGGCGTTGAAGCCCAGCTGCCAGTTCAAGGACCAACTTTCTAAAGTATGCAGGTCTTGCTCCATAGCATCCTGTAGATTATAGCCGTTTACTATATTGCATAGTTTGGCGTCATCAGCGAATAAGGTTACTTTGCCTTGAAGCCCTTGAGTCAGATCCCCAATGAATATGTTGAAGAGGAGTTGGCCCAGGACTGAACCCTGTGGCACTCCGCTAGTCACCTCCGACATTTTAGAGAGGGTACCGTTAACCACCACCCTCTGAAGTCTGCCACTAAGCCAATCTTTAACCCATGCAGTTAGAGTCTCTCCTAATCCCATCGATTTCATCTTGTTCAGCAGCCTGCGGTGTGGGACGCTGTCAAACGCTTTGCTGAAGTCCAGGTACACGACGTCCAAGGACTCTCCTGAGTCCAGTCTTCTTGTTACCCAGTCAAAGAAGCTGATTAGATTGGACTGGCATGACCTACCCTTGGTGAATCCATATTGGCTGGGATCCCGGAGATCTTCCTCGTTCAGAATCGTATCTAATTTATACTTAATTAGTGTTTCCATGAGTTCACACACTATTGAGGTGAGGCTTACCGGTCTATAGTTCGCAGCCTCAGCCTTGCAACCCTTTTTATGTAGAGGAACGACGTTGGCTGTTTTCCAGTCTAACGGAACTTTCCCCGTACTTAGTGAGAGATTGAAGAGCACTGCCAACGGTTCCGCCAGAACATCTCTCAATTCTCTGAGCACTCTTGGGTGTAAATTGTCCGGTCCCATGGCCTTGTTTACCTTTAGCCTTGCCAGTTCGTTGTAGATGTCCGCAGGTGTGAACACAAAATTCTGAAACGGGTCATTCACGTCTTGTTTTATCATCAACTGTGGTCCGTGTCCCGGTGCTTTGCAGGTGAAAACTGAGCAGAAATATTCATTTAGTAGTTCTGCTTTTTCTGAATCCACCATCGCGTAGTTTCCGTCCGGTTGTCTAAGGCGTACTATACCATCTGTGTTCCTTTTCCTATCGCTGATATACCTAAAGAAGGATTTGTCCCCTTTTTTAATGTTTTTTGCCAGAGTTTCTTCCACTTGAAGTTTGGCCTCCCTAACTGCTGTTTTAACCGCTGCAGATCTGGTCTTATATTCTACTTTAGTTTCTCTTCTCTGTGTACGTTTGTAGGAAAGAAATGCTTTTTTCTTCTCCTTAATGAGGTGCGAGATCTCTTCAGTGAACCATTGGGGTTTGTTGTTTCTTTCTCGTTTATCTACTGATTTTATGTAGCGATTAGTTGCTTCGTGTATGGATGATTTCAGGTACGACCACATAGTTTCCACATTGCCGGTCTCTTCTTGGTCCTTGTGACTTATCTATCCTATACTTATTGTAGTTCTTCCCCATCTGCCCTACTGTTGCAGTATTTTTTAAGTAAGTCATTTGTCTCCCCTGTTTTAACATGTTTAATTTATTTTTGTGTAATTTTATTATGTTAACCGCTTAGAAGTTGGATTAAGCGGTCAAACAAATTTTTAATAAACTTGAAACATAGTTAGTGAATCTTTAGGGAATAGAGCCACACGTGTTTTTGTTATAGAGTTTTCAATGTTTCATTTTGCCATGTCATTGAGATTATAAATTGTACTTTTGTTGTATTTTAGCAGCATTTTAAATTATTCTATATTTATAAAAATGGCATATAAGTTGAAATAAATGAATTGAACCAAGCTCAATCACTGTAGCTTCACTTTTAGCTAGAGATAATGATAGCCAATTAAGACTGCCTCCGGAACCTGAGAACCATGTATCATTATTCCACTATGATCAGCAGTTCTTCCCTCCCAGAGATTGTAAGCATTATCTTTTCAGCATTATCTTTTCCCAGTGTGACCCAACTCAAGTATAAAACAAATCTAGCCAGGGTTCTCCCAAATTTAAATCATCATAATTCTGGCAGTCTTAGAATATGTACATGCTCTAATATTGAGACAATATGTGAAAGGAATTGGGGGACTTGTATGCTGCCTTTTTGTTGCTTTGGCATTTGAAAGTGGTGGGCACTGGAAGATTAAGTGACTTGTCCAGGGTCACAAAGAGCAGCACTGGCAGATGGCTTCAGTGATGCATCCACCAGCACACCCAAGTCTCTCTCGAGTCTGCTGTTGGGAGACAGCAGACTCGAGAGAGACTTGGGTGTGCTGGTGGATGCATCACTGAAGCCATCTGCACAGTGCGCAGCAGCCTCGAAAAAAGCCAACAGGATGCTGGGCATCATAAAGAAGGGCATAGCAACCAGAACACGGGAAGTCATCATGCCTTTGTATCGAGCGATGGTACGTCCACATCTGGAGTACTGCGTTCAGTATTGGTCGCCGCACCTCAAGAAGGACATGGCGGTACTTGAGAGAGTCCAAAGGAGAGCAACAAAATTGGTAAGAGGGCTGGAACACTGCTCATACGCCGAGAGGCTGGATAGGCTGGGGCTCTTCTCTCTGGAGAAAAGGAGGCTCAGGGGAGATATGATAGAGACTTTCAAGATCATGAGGGGCATAGAGAAGGTGGATAGGGACAGATTCTTTAGACTGAAGGGGACAGCAAATACGAGGGGACATTCTGAGAAACTGAAGGGAGATAGGTTCAAAACAAATGCAAGGAAGTTTTTTTTCACCCAAAGGGTCGTGGACACTTGGAATGCGCTACCGGAGGAAGTGATCAGGCAGAATACGGTACAAGGATTCAAACAGGGATTGGATGGATTCCTGAGGGATAAAGGGATCGTGGGATACTGAGGGAGGAGCTGAGAGGTAACACAAGTATAGGAAGTAAATCAGGTAATGTGTATAAACTAATCTGGTCGTGCATGTGCAAGACCGGAGGGCTAGGACTTCGATAGGAAGGCAGGACTTAAATGGGAAACCAAGGTGGCAAGGGAGCCCCTTCTGATGATTCAGACAGGTCTTGACCTGTTTTGGGCCGCCGCGGGAGCGGACTGCTGGGCGGGATGGACCTGTGGTCTGACCCGGTGGAGGCACTGCTTATGTTCTTATGTTCTTAACCCTTCCTTTCCACAACCCTTCCTCTAAGCCAGCAGTTCTCAACCTGTGTGTTGTGACCCCTTTGGGGTTCAAATGGCCCTTTCACAGGGGTCGCCTAAGACCATCGGAAAAGACATATTTCTGATGGTCTTAGGAACTGAGACACCGCTCCTCTATCTGTCTCTAGGCAGGTCCATCCACATGCAGATACGCCCACATGCAGATACGCCCACCCACATGCAGATACACCCACATATTTCACAATATATACGTGGAGGGGCATAATCGAAAGGGATGTCTAAGTCCGTTTGCATCCAACTCGCAAGTCGTCCAAAGTAAAAAACAGCCTAAGACACATTTTTGAAAAATACGTCAAAAATTTTTTTTGTTTCGAAAATTGTCTAATTATACGTCCTGCCGATCTGATCGTCCAAGCCGCTAAATCGTCCATCTTTATACCACATTTCCGTCCAACTTTTCGTCCAAGTCCAAGTCCCTGTTGGACATGGGAGGGGTCTACCAAATGATGGACTGCACACCAGGGACATGCCACCTAAATAGTAGGGTACCTTA
This sequence comes from Geotrypetes seraphini, assembly GCF_902459505.1. Lineage (NCBI taxonomy): Eukaryota > Metazoa > Chordata > Amphibia > Gymnophiona > Dermophiidae > Geotrypetes > Geotrypetes seraphini. The sequence continues at coordinate 269,782,238 of NC_047087.1, forward strand.
AAGGGCACTGCTGTGAACTTCACAAAAAGGGTGCCATGTCTTCTCCTCCCTACAGCTCCCTTATAGATCACGGTGAGCCCCCCGAACCACCTCCAGAATCCCCTAGACCCACTTATCTACCACCCCAATAGCCCAATGATAGGAGGCTTGCACCAGAAGACATATGAGGAGAGACTGGAAGCCCTGAATATGTATACCCTAGAGGAAAGGAGAGACAGGGGAGATATGATTCAGACGTTCAAATACTTAAAGGGTATTAACGTAGAACAAAATCTTCTCCAGAGAAAGGAAAATGGTAAAACCAGAGGACATAATTTGAGGTTGAGGGGTGGTAGATTCAGGGGCAATGTTAGGAAATTCTACTTTACGGAGAGGGTGGTGGATGCCTGGAATGCGCTCCCGAGAGAGGTGGTGGAGAGTAAAACTGTGACTGAGTTCAAAGAAGCGTGGGATGAACACAGAAGATTTAGAATCAGAAAATAACATTAAAGATTGAACTAGGCCAGTTACTGGGCAGACTTGTACGGTCTGTGTCTGTGTATGGCCGTTTGGAGGAGGATGGGCAGGGGAGGGCTTCAATGGCTGGGAGGGTGTAGATGGGCTGGAGTAAGTCTTAACAGAGATTTCGGCAGTTGGAACCCAAGCACAGTACCGGGTAAAGCTTTGGATTCTCGCCCAGAAATAGCTAAGAAGAAAAAAAAAAAAAAAATTTTAAATTGAATCAGGTTGGGCAGACTGGATGGACCATTCCGGTCTTTATCTGCCGTCATCTACTATCTACTTATGGCTGCAGGAGCCACTTATATGCCAGTACAAAAGGGTTTGGGGGGTGTATAGGGGAGTGTACATGTTTAAGTATCAATGCAGTGATTACAGGGGCTTATAGGCATGGGTCCTCCTCTCCATGGGTCCCTAACCCACCCCCAAGATGACTTAAGCTGCCTCTGTGCTGGATGACTAAGGCGGCCAGGTGATGATGGTTTGGAGGCTGAATTTTTAAAAGTGTGATTAATATTTTTATGGGGGTGGGGGGTGATCACTGGGGTAGTGTATGGGGGTCTCTGTTATGTGTTTTCAGTGCTTATCTGGTGAGTTTAGGTAGGTTTTTGTGTCTTAGACTATGTTTAAATGGTCTAAGTCACAACGTCCAAGTTCCATCGATCCCAGCCTGTATAACGTTCGGTTATACATGCTGTATGACTAAGTCTAAGCCGACCCACGTCACGCCCAACTCCTGCCCTTGACACTCCTCCCGAAATGCCCCATATAGCTTTGGTCATTCAGCGGCACTATGAAGGCCTAGGTCGTTTAGAAATACGTCCAAAACCCGTTTTTAGTATCAGCACTTGGACGTATTTGAGAAATGTTCGTCCAAGTGCCAACTTAGGCCAGTTTTTGACGTTTTTCTCTTTCGATTATGAAGCCCCATATTGTTTTTGTGATTAATCACTATGCTTTAATTATGTTCAATTTGTAACAATGAAAATACATCCTGTCTATCAGATATTTACATTACAATTCATAGCAGTAGAAAAATTACAGTTCTGAAGTAGCAGCGAAAATAATTTTATGGTTGGGGGTCACCACAACATGGGGAACTGTACTAAAGAGTCGTAGCATTAGGAAGGTTGAGAACCATTGCTCTAAGCTCTGCACCCATCAGTATCCTCCAGAATCCATTTCTGATCTTTTCAACGGTTTATTGTTAGTACTTTCTGCAGCTTAGTAAAATGATCCCTTATTTATCTAATGTGTATTGACCACAGCAAAAAAGGCTTACCGCAAAGCCCACTCAGGCATCCCATGGTAATTTGTGCATTTGTGAATGCTACCTATACACTAAAAAGTAAAAGTGTTTTTTTTTTTTTTATTGTAGGGGTAGAGATGTTCTGTGATAATTGGTTAGCATTGGTTAGCATTGCCACATTTCTGTTTTGCTGATTAGCATGTAGGAGCTCTCAACCTACAATCCCGCCAGTAGGTGGTGCTATTTCACTATCACATTTTCAATAATGAAGGACAGGCAAGCTCTGTAGGCCTCCAGGGAACTTGCCTGTACCTAGTGATTGGAAATACAATATTGAAGCACCACCCCCTACTGGCAGCAATGTAGTTGGAGGACTATCGCTCAGCTTAGAGAGAACAGTAGTTAGCATACCTACATAATGGGTGGGAGGAACTCACTTACTAATGTCATAAGAATATAAGACTATAAGAAATGCCGCTGCTGGGTCAGACCAGTGATCCATCCTGCCCAGCAGTCCGCTCACGCGGTGGCTCTCAGGTCAAAGACCAGTACTCTAAATGAGTCAGCCTCACCTGCGTATGTTCCAGTTTAGCAGGAACTTGTCCAACTTTGTCTTGAAACCCTGGAGGGTGTTTTCTCCTATAACAGACTCTGGAAGAACGTTCCAGCTTTCTACCACTGCTAATGGGAAAATTAACATGCGGCCATTAATGGAGAAAACAGAAAAATCAATAATTTTACCCCAATGGTAAAATTGGCCTTAGCACACAGAAATGTCACACATAAGCTGTTAAAACACATGCAGACTGTGAAGAATTGCAGGAAGACCTTAGAAAATTGGAAGATTGGGCATCCAAATGGCAGATGAAATTTAATATGGACAAATGCAAAGTGATGCACATTGGGAAGAATAATCCAAAACATAGTTGCCATATGCTAGGGTCTACCTTAGGAGTCAACACCCAAGAAAAACATCTAGGTGTCATCATAGACAATACTCTGAAATATTTTGCACAATATGTGGCAGCAGCCAGAAAAGCAAAAAAGATGCTAGGAATTATTATTAATTTATACAATTTCTAACTCACTTAAACCTAAGCAGTTTGCAAAGCACATGCATACCATCAAACAGCATACCAAAATACAAACAAAATCAGCATTCTATAAATTCATAATAACTATCTCTTCCCATTCAATTAAAAGCCTCTATAAACAAAGTGGTTTTCAATACCTTTTTAAATTTCTGAATATCAGAAAGTAATCTTAATGGTCCTGTCAAATTATTTCATAGTACTACGCCTGCTACTGAAATCACAGATGCTTGTGTATTTTCATAATGTGTATGTACAAACCCATCCATTCACAAAGGCATCACTCCTTAATGACCTTAATGATCTAAATCAGGGGTGTCAAATGTCAGTCCTCAAGGGCCGCAATACATTTGGGTTTTCAGGATTTTCCCAATGAATATGCATGAGATCTATTAGCATACAATAAAAGCAGTGGTTGATAAAGCTTCATCACAGGTCAAATACCAAGGAATGTTATAATGAATGACTTTAAAGTCAATGTGAGGAGTTTATAAACAATGTAAAATTTGACAGGGAACCAATGGAGTTTCTTCAGCCATGGTGCTTTCATGCTCAAATCTGCCTCTACCATACTTCAAACGCGCTGCCACGTTCTGAATAATTTGCAATGCTTTACACCATGAGGATGTTATTCCCAAATAAAGAGCATTGCAATAGTCCAATCCAAATAATTACAGTCTGTACTACATGTGTACAAATATGGGATACCCCTCGGGATGTTGGACAGCATACGAAGCCAGCTTCAAGCATGAAAGATATAGTCTGAATTTTCTAAGTCACAGTACCTGGCACTGCGGTCAAAGGGTTCAGAGGTTTGAGGACAATGGACATTTCTTTCTTCAGAAAGCCTTTCACTTGCAACTCTTTGGCTGCTTTGCTCAGCTCCTCTTGCTCCGTCTTCAGCTCGCTCCTCTGCTTTTCATATGCCTGCACAGCCAGAAATGGCAAGGAGAAGGAAAAAAAGTAACCCAGGACACCTTCCCCCTCAAGCACCCAAGCTCATCCGTTTCCTCACAGAGATGCCAGTCCTCAGACCTATAATAAACCTTGGCAGGGACTTGTTTCACGTGAAGACTCTCGCCTCACAATTTGCTTGCATGGAGAGAGTGTTTCAGGTCACAAATACCCCGATGTACTTAATTCTTCATATAAATGTTTTTCAAATATTAAAGTACATCGGTAATTTGTGACCTGAAACACTCTCTCCATGACCAATGACAATTCAAGCAAATTGTGAGGCGAGAGTCTTCACGTGAAATGCGCCACTACTGAGGTCTTGAGGCTTATCATTAACACTACTATTTATCATTTCTATAGCGCTGAAAGGCGTATGCAGCGCTGTACATTTAACATTCAAAAGACAGCCCCTGTTCAGAAGAGCTTACAATCTAATTTGGACAGACAGATAGGACAGGACATCCCATCCTGATAACATTGGTTTGAGTCTACTCAATAGGCGTATTTGATAAAATGCTGCCTTAATCACCACTGCTCCTTCATCCCAAAATCTTCAGCTGCCTATGTACTGCAAGCTTTATATTAATTACCACAACATTTTGAGGCTGAGAAGTGTCTTCATTTCTTCCAGTGAACATCACTGAAAAGGAATAGTAAATAAAACTAAGAATATTATGAAGCCTCTGTATCACTCCATGATGCAGCCTCACCTTAAGCATTGCATTCAATTCTGGTTGCTGCAATTTGCTGTTTGGAAGATGCAATGTTCCTATTTGACCAGTTAGCTGTCCATATACTGCCACTGAATATCGGCATTGCTCATATAACTTCAGGGTTTGCCTCCAGACTGTTAACTGGAGCGTGCTGTGGTTGTCAGAGCTGATATTCAGCAGCTCTCTCCAATTCAGTGATACTTTGTTCCTGTCCCATTCTATGCTATTTAATTGGGCAGGATTCTATCTGATTGCCTTCCCCATTTTCTTTAATTTTTCAGTTCTCTATTGTGTTTTTGGGCTTGTATTATGTAAATGTTAGTCTTTCTGCTCTCACTGTTTTTCACACTTCCTTAAAAGAACCATATTGATCTTTTTTTTTTCTCATCCTTTTGCAAAATCATCTTAAAAGAGCTAAAAGCATTAAGCTTTTTTCCCACAGATACAAAATAGGAAAATCCCTTTAGCATATTTGGGCCATAGAGCAATAGATTTCAAATTTTCTCAGTGCCTGATGAAAGATTTTTTTTTGCCTCAGGACCCAGGGCTCAGGAAGTAAAGCATTTAAAGGTCTATTTATTAATGTATTTTAAAACTGGAGAAGTAAAGCTTGCAAGCATTAACATATTTATAAAACAATTATATGAAACTTGTGCCAGAGAATGCTAATTAACAAATGTAGAAGTGCCAGCATTTAATACAGAAATTAAGCTGTGACTCATAAAATTTCATTTTGTAGCATTAAAATATCTGTGCTATTTTACATGGGTCTCATTTTATTTTTCCCAAGGAATAGATAATTACATCTCATTATCTCATTAACATAATGTGTTCATTAATAAGGATGCACATGAGAAACATTGTTGGTTTTCTTTGTCTTTCTTTAAATTAAAGATGCCTAAAATTTGAGATAACTGCACCCCAAGACACCACGAGAGTCATTAAGACCCCCATGGAACTAAGAGGGGTAAAGGCACCAACAGTGGCATGAATACTCAAGTTTAATAAAATTTGGATTAATTGCTTAATTGTAATTCTAAGCGATGTACACAGTACTAAAATTACAAAATTTAGGGAACAATACAACCCATAACAAGAGCAAAGTCTTGGAGGACGATTGAAAAACTTGACAAACCTATAAAACACAAGGGAGGGAAGGAAAAAAGAACTACATGTTATTTGAAAGTAAGCAAGACATTCAAGGAGAATACATGAAGGTAGGGGAAGTCAAAATGCTACAATGAGGTTATACAGTAGAGTTAAAATCAGCTAGAGAACTGGCTAGCTAAGTATCAAAAGCGTCTTTAAAAAGGAAGCTTTTTAATGTACTCTTAAATTTTTCCAAGTCGTGTTCTTCCCTCAAATAAATAGGAAGCAAATTCCATGTTTGGAGGGCTGTGACAGAGAAAATAAATTGGCGTCTTGTATTAATAATTTTGAGAGAGGGGATCGTCAATAAATGCTGTTCATTGGATCTCAACGTTCTATTTGACGTATAGGAAATTAATAATTTATAAATGAAAGCAGGAGTTTTTTAAAGTAGGGATTTGAATGTAAGCAAACATAATTTATATGTAATCCGGTGAGCTACCGGGAGCCAGTGTGCCTTTTTAAGGAGAGGTGTTACGTGATCAAACTTCTTGGCTTTTGATATAAGTTTAATAGAGGCATTTTGGATAATCTGTGCACGTTTAATTTTGTTTTGAGCAATTCCCTTAAATAGGGTATTGCAATAGTCAATTTTAGAAATCACCAGAAGGACACTGTAGCACAAAAATCTAGCATGGGGAGATGGGCAACACAGCGCCAACATTTGTATGTAGACTACAAAGCACTAGGAGAATGACAAAAGTAACACCAATATTGACATTGTGACCTCAAGGCACTGGGAGAGGGATAAAGATGTAGCAAAATTGGTATTAAAACCCTTAATGCTGTAGGTATGGGACAAAAAAGCACTGAAAGGTTTGTGTCAGGATCAGAGTATTGTGGAAACGAGCCTTTTAGTATAGAGATGTATTTGATCATCTTCTCAGGCAGGTGTGCCATGGAGAATTTAATGCAGGTCTTTGAAATCTTACAAGTGGCAAACGCTAAAGCTCTGTCAAAATATTTGACCATATAACACCTTGGTTGAAGAAATTGCACTGGTTACCTGTGCAATTACGTATCATTTTCAAAAAATTAATGTTGGTATTTAGAGCTCCTTTTAGAAAGGCACGCCAGGGCCTTAACGCGCGGAAAAGCGTGTGCTAAATTGCCGTGCACGCTAGCCGCTACCGCCTCCTTTTGAGCAGGTGTTAGATTTTTGGCTAGGGCGTGCTATAGCGCGTGCTGATCCAGTGCGTGCTCCAAAACGCTTAGCGCACCTTCGGAAAAGGAGCCCTTAAAGTCATTTACCATGGGATTCCTTGGTATCTATCACAAGTTATGGCAGTTTACCGACCGCTCAGAACTTTGCGATATGAGGGTGCAATGCAATTGGCTTTGACAGATTTCTCAAAAATACGTTATGAGAACACAAGAACATCTGCTATTTCTATCATGGAACAAAATTAACTGGACCGCTAAGAGCGTTATCGGATATTCAGAAGTTTAAAAGAAAATCCTTAAAACTACATTATTTTTAGAAGCATTTCGATAAAGTTGAAACGTTGAATGCTGGTTTTAAGATGAACTGTATTGTGAAGATCTATTTAAGATGCGATTATTCATCTGTAACCCAAGATGTTTGTAAAAGTCTTGTTTGTTATATTTTGTGCATGTTATTATTGTAATGCCGCATAGATATAGGCAGTTGATAAATTTTTTTTAAATAAATAAATAAAATAAATACAAAGGAGACACCTGATTTGTAACCCGTTCTGAGCTCCTTTGGGAGGATTGGCTAAAAAAAAAATTGAATAAATCAATAAATAATTCTGTTTGCAGCAGATCTTGCTACTATAAATCATTAATAACAGGATCTGGATGAGCTCCCCTGTTCCCTGTAACCCCTATCCTAGATCCCCTGACACTCATCCTACCCATTCAACAAAACACGCCAACTCTATATTTGGTAATTAGCCGCAGCTCAGTTTATTAATAGTAAATTAACATATTATAATTTCATTACAACTTTGATTAACATAAAACAAGAGCTCTCCCCGAGCTACCAAAAACAAACATTCTGTGCCCTCGACCCTGCCACTTCAACAAGGGTCAGAGGGGTGGCATGTCCCTCATGCCCCTTTATCCGGGTCACCTGACCCACCAGGCACGGCACCCCGCCGGCCCACCGCTCATCACCCGATGAGCCCCAATGACCGAGTAGCTCGGGAGATCCGCCACAGGCCTGTGGTCCCACAGGCCCCCCCCCCCAAACAACAGAGCAGCGGCTAACCCAAACCCAAAACGCGTTCGCAACCCACCGCGAAATCATCCAAGAGTAAATCGCACCCGATATCGGACAAATGCACCCTGTCAACATGAAAAAGCCCACCACAACCAATGTCAACCCACCCATGCAACAATTGTAAACCGCCTTGCGACTCGACCCACTTTCCCACCTGACGGTTAAACTTAGCCAACCCTCTAGTCCACCGACGGGACGCAAGACACCGCGGGCGCGGAATAACGTCCGACCACAACACACGCGTGCCCGGAAACCAAGCAAAAAGAACCCGCAAATCGTCCTTAATAACGTTAACCAACTGTCGGGCCGACAGTGAATCAACATCATTGCCACCCAAATGAATAATGAGCACGTCCGGACGATGAGGGCAATCCCGCAAATGAGACAAGAACGGCAAGAGCTGATACCATCGCATGCCCCGCTGACCCCACCAAGATACTTGAACACCCAGATGGCCCAGCCCAAGGTGACGACCTCCGGGACGCAACAATGACCTCTCTCCAGCCCAGTGCACAAAAGAATGGCCGATTATCCACACGGAACTGCTCCGACCAGCACCTGAAAGACAAAACAAATGAGCCACAAACAGAACAAATACACACCCCACCACCCCACAATAACACTACCTGCCCTCCGAGCTACCCCCAGGTCCCATAACCGCACCGGACGGTCTAATATAACCGCGGAAGGCCCCAGACACCCAGCGACCCAACCGCCGAATGCCATCCTCCGACATACCGGCAGCACGGGCACAGGTAGCTGCACCAATCCGAAACGAGTGAGTGCCGTAACAACTAGGCTCCTCACCACAGCGCACCAAGGCCAAACGAAGCACCGCCAGGAACTGGAATCTGGAAAGAGAGGACCCGTTCGCGTGAACGAATAAGACAGGGGAAACCGCAACTCGCACGGACAAAAAATCGCGCAAACAAACAACTGGACAAGAAACGCAACCGACCACCCGATGAAGGACTAACCACTGGCCACGGCCGGCCTGATCCGTCTTAGAACTAGCCACACAGATTCGCACCTCAGCGACTCCCAGCCGCACATGGTGAACCAACAACCCACGCCCTCTGGCCCTATCAGCAACACTGACCAACAACTCCCCCACACGCAACGCCCCAAAAAAGGCAAGTGAAAAAGCCGCCCGAAAAAGGGACGACTCGTACGACGAGTGGGCAAGATCAGGTAAAACCAACAAAAGCCGAACGAGTAAGCTATGCTGAATCGGCAAGCGCGAATCAGGCCTAGGAGGAACAACCCGGCCCATTGCACGAAGCAAACGCTGAACCACGAAACCCGAGGAAGGACAATTCCAACCCAAAGCCCGACAGAAAAAGGCAAACCCCGCCAACCGTCCCTGAACCACCCGTTTTGAGACACCAGCTCTGCTTGAGTCCAGCACGAAATCCTCAAGAAAGGATTCGGCCACATGCCCCGGAACCCAACCCCTGCTGAACAAAAAGTTAGAAACCACCCGGAAGCCAGCTGAGTAATGCGACCAAGTCGCAGGTGCTACCGACAAACGGAGCATTTCCCACACTCCTTCTCGACCAGGCTCCACAAATTCTCCGGCATCGCCAAACCTTCCACGTGAGCCTCCGGCGCGAGTCGACGAAACTGTGAAAAATGGAAACGGGAGAGAGCATCAGCAATGCCATTCTGCAAACCGGGCACATGCCGAGCCCGAAGAAAGACATTAAGACGCAAGCAGCGCAGAACCAACTCCCTGACCAGCACAGCTACTGACAGGCAGTGAGCCGTCTGCCTGTTAACAACCTCCACCACCCCAAGGTTATCACACCAAAACAGTACACGCCTATCCCTCAATTTATCGGGCCACAGTTCACATGCTACAATGAAGGGAAACAATTCCAACAGCGTGATATTACGTGTGATACCCCGAGCCACCCAATCTTGAGGCCAACGCTCAGCACACCAGGCACCCTGACAATAAAGGCCAAAACCGACTCCTCCTGCCGCATCGGAAAATAACTCTATATCCCCGTTAGACACCTCCGGGGCCTGCATAGGCAAGCAACCATTAAAATCTTGCAAAAAACAAGCCCACATGCGGAGGTCCGCCCGAACCCCAGCCGACAGTCGCAAAAAATGCCGCTTATCCCGTACCCCAGCCGTGGAAGCAGACAGCCGACGCGAAAAAACGCGGCCCATTGGAAGCACCCGGCAAGCAAAGTTAAGGGAGCCAATCAGCGACTGAACAACATGCAAAGTAGACTTACGGGCAGATAACACCCGCCCAATAAGATCAAGCAACTGCCGAACCTTGACCACCGGCAGCCGAGTTACCAGCGCCTCCGAATCCAACTCAATCCCTAGAAAAACCAGGGACGTAACTGGACCCTCAGACTTGTCGATCGCCAAAGGTATCCCAAATTCGTCAGCCATCGCTTCGAAAACCCCTTTAAGTCGCCCGCATTCGTCCGAATCACGAGGGCCTATGAACAGAAAATCATCGAGGTAATGTACCACCGCGTCCGACCCAGCACGCTCAACAACCACCCAATGAAGAAACGTGCTGAACATCTCGAAATAAGCGCAAGAGATAGAACATCCCATGGGCAAACATCGATCATAAAAATAGGCACCCTCAAAACGAAACCCCAACAAATGATAAGACTGAGGGTGAACGGGCAATAACCTGAAGGCAGATTGAATGTCCACCTTCGCCAACAGGGACCCCCGGCCAGCCCTGAGGATAAGCCGCACGGCACAGTCCACTGAAGAATACCGCACCGTACACAAATCACGTGGTATACCGTCATTAACAGAACACCCAACAGGACGAGATAAATTATGAATGAGGCGGAACTTACCAGGTTCCTTTTTTGGAACAACCGCCAGCGGAGACACCATCATAACAGGAAAAGGTCGCTCACGGAAAGGACCGGCAATACGCCCCAAACGCAATTCTTCCCCCAATTTATTACGTACTACCGAACGCAACTGAGTAACCGACGACGCGTTGCGCAACCGCGCCCCCGACAATTCGCCCTGAAAAGGTATCACAAAACCGACTGAGAACCCACGCTCTAACAGAGAACCGACGCGCTCTGGCCGGTAACGACGCAACCAAGGACCCAACGCACTCACCAAAACCGGCGTGGGAACGACACCGCTACTTGCCCAGGCTCGGGGGCCCCGCAGTCGGTTTCTTGGGACACTTAAGCAAGGGATGAGGCTGCCCACATTGAGAGCAGGCATGACGAAACCTGCAATCTGTGAAGGAGCAACTCGATTTGTTGAATCTCCAACAAACGTCACTACCTGCTCCCCCGCCGGATCCCACCCCCATCCCGGACCGAAAGGGCCGTCCGCCACCCGAAGTGCCCACCGGAACGCGACCCCCGCTCCCAGAGACCGCCCCAGACTTGGAGGACATATGCGTTAGCCATAGGTTAACATCCTGCGTTCCCCATGACATATGAGAATTCTCCTCCATTTTATCTCTAAACGCCTCATCATAGTTCAACCACGTCCAGCCCCCGAAACGCTGGTACGCGTCAAGCACAGAATCGGCATAAGCAAGCAATAAGCCATAGTCACTAGGACGCGCACGCCCCCATACACTAGCAAGCCGCATAAACGAACGGATCCAGTTAAGGATAGACCGCGCAACTGGAAAAGGCTTGGAAGAACCCACATCCCGCTTCGATTTCTTACGGCTCCGCCGATGCACCCTACCCTCCATAACATGAAAAATATCAATACACGAGCGCCGCCTAATCTTACGCCGCAAAGTACGCGGCACCCGCTCCCAAAGTTCGGTCAGGGCCACCAAAGCGGGCGCACCCCGACCCTCACCCTGTGGAGCAACAGCGCTGCCCCCCGCAGAACCAGCCTCCCTCACCGGCCCGAGAACCAAAGAAGAGGAGGCCGACGAAGAAGAGGAGGACGAAGAAGAGGACTGGCTAGATGAAGAAGACTCACGCCTGCGCCTCCGCTTCCCTCTACCCCCTTTCCTACCGGACTTCCCCCCAGCAACCAAAGCAGGCGCCGCCTTACCCGCAACAGCAGGGGCTTCCACAGGAACGGAGATGCCACTGGAAACAACCTCCGCCGCGGATACAGATGGACGCTCCACAACAGCGACGCCACGGCCAGCAACCGCCACATCAACCAAGGGACCAGCAACGCCACCGCCAACAGCTACTGTCTCCGATGCCGAAGTAACCGAAGCTCTCTCGCCGTGCTGCCGATCAGATACCATGCCAACGCTGCCTGCCGATGGACCAGGAACACCGCCAACTGCGCTCCACTGGCTCTCCGGCACGACCAACGGACTCTGTGAAGAAAAACCACAACCAGGAACAGAGCCCAAGAAACCACCCCCAGGCACCCCCCAACCAGCACTACCAGCCCCACACGGCAGGGGCCCGCCAGTCCACCCGGGAACAACACTCCCGCCCCAAAAAGGAGAAAACATGCCGGGGTTCCATCCCTGTTGCCCCGCACCCCACCCTTGCTGCCCGGGACCCCACGGGAAAGCCCCATAAGGGACTCCATAAGGCCCCCCAGAACCTGCACCCCACGGTCCAACACCCCAGCTAGTGGAGGGCTGAGGCGGCTCACGAAAAACCCCCCCCTCAGCAGGGGCAGACCCATCCACCCCAAAAAAGGGGGATGCCTGCCCCGCAGCACCACTACTACCGGAAATGGGGAGAGAAAGAGCTACAGGCTCAGGCTGCGCACCGGAAGCCTGCTGGGCAACCGGAGCCACACTCCCCATCCCCGGCAGCAAACTAGGAGCCCCTGAGCTGCTGCTTACCGGCCGAACGGCCTGCCGCCCGCCCGACTTGCCCCGCCCACCACGCTTCAACTTTGCCGACGCCTTGCGCGGCGCAGCCCCATCCGCGGGCGCCTCAGGCGCCGAAGAACCTCCTGCCACGCGGCCCGAGGAGGCCGCGATCACGATGGCCGACAGGGCATCCCTTTTTGACCTGCGGGACGGCCTGCCCTGCATCGCTAAACCTCCCGGACCCACCTGGTCTTCAGGGTCCTCCAGCAGGGAATCGCCTGCACCAAGGGAAATTTCGGCCACATCCGAGGCCACAGCAACCAATCTCACTGCCATGCCGCCGCCGAAAAGACACGGAAGCCGGCAAACAAAAACGCCCTGGAGGACCCGAAACGGTTGAGTCCTCCAAGGCCCTCCCCTTTTTATCCCCTCACCTCGCAAGCCCGCTGTTACCCGACCAATCAAATTAAAAGTTGGCTTTTGCCTTTTACCAGGCCAATCAGCCATCACGCTTATTTTTTTTATTTTTTTTATTTTTTTTATTTCCGCCCCTCCGACCGCCCCGCCGACGAGCAACGCAGGAGGCTCACCATCCCCGCATTATCTTCCGCCCATCGACACTCGGTCTCGGGCTCCCATACAATACAAATCCTAGGGGTGTATTTAGATAGAAAGTTAACAGTGTTTACTCAGACTGAGATAGTAGTTCACAAGAGCTTCTTTTCACTTTGGAAATAAATAAATAAAATAAAAATACTTCCTTGTAGAAGCCAGGGTAGTCTTTAAATGTGGCTGATCGTTCTATAAGGTGATAATGCATGGTTTAGCATCAGGATATCTTGTTGATCAGTTTCAGTTTGTTTGTTCCAAGACTATCTAAGATAGGCAGTGGTATAGCTAGAATTTAATATTGGGGAGGGGGGGGACCCAGAGATGGGCTGGACAGGCCAAGCATTTTCTCTTTTCTTCCCCCTAGCCACTGCCACATCATACCTTTCCTGTCAGGGATGCTCAAGAGCTGCCAGCTGAAGAGATTTGCCGCTGGAGCTCCCGCCCAGCTGCCTGAGTTGCAAAGAAGCCGGCGAGCGCCCTGGCTTTCAGCGCTGCCATTTCTGTTCGTGCTCAGTTTAATGTATGAACTGAGAACGCACAGAAGTGCTGGCATCGGTGGCTGAAGCACCCCACCGACTTCACACTGCCGAGGCTGCTCGGTTGGGGGCTCCGGCAGATAATCTCTTCAGCTGGCAGGGCTTGAGCAACCCCACCAGCAAAGGCAGCAGCAGCGGCTGAGAAAGAGAAGAGATAAAGCTTTCCTGTAGATACTACGTGGCATAGCTGGGTATATGCACGTATATATGGTTAGGTGTGAACACTGATACCATGTATGGCGCTTGCGTAAATTCTTATGCATGTGAGGGAGTGGGTGGTGTAGTGGCATCAGTGGCATAGTAAGGTGGGAGAGGGGGAGTAGATCACCTCAGATGCCATCTTCACAGGGGGCACCGGCACCAGTGACGCTCATTCTCTCTGACCCCCCCCCCCCACACACACACACACACATGTACCTCTTTAAGGCTCCCTTTTACTAAGCTACAGTAGAGGAATTCTATGTACATTGGAGTGTTTAGTGTAACTTCTTAGGCCCAGAGTTTGGCACGAGTAAGCATACCAAGCTACTATTCTGTAGAGGATGCTCTGTGCTGAGTTTCCTTTACAGAATACTACCTTAGCATGGATCTTAACAATGCCTAACTTTGGGTGCCCTTAAATGAATCTGCCCCTGCTTCTATTGTGTCTAATGGATAAGTCTACCCTTCCTTTGGGATATCCTTCATTAGATGCAGGGACTGAGGGACTGCCAGTGCCAGAGTGGTACAGGATTATTTTCCTATTCTAACTCTTTCTCCTCCTTGGTTTTCTTCCTCCTGGGCTTCCTCTTCCTTCTATTCCTCCTTTTCTTCTTCCTGGTCCTGCTGAGGTGGTGACTGGTTAGCAAGAGTTTGGACTGGGACAGCTACAGGGTAGAAGAAAACACGTGATTATAAGACATCAGTGTGGATGTATTTCTGAACCAACATGTTGCTTCTGAGCAGCCTGCAAGCTAGCATTGCTTGTATATTAAAGGGTCCATGTAAGACCAACTTCCATTCTTCCATAGGCCAATTGAAATGGAACATATGGACATGGTAGGTAAGTATCAGCACTTTACAGGGATCTCAGCAATCCTATCACTTATATGGTATGTTTTCTGAGTCTGTCTAATCTATACAGAGTATTCCAGAAAGTGGCATAGGGTTTCCAGGACGCCACATTTCAAAGTCTGTATGCTGAGATAGTAAAGAATGCAGTCAATATGTTGACCTAGATAATGGTGTTATTACTAAGTAGGTGTTTCCATGGACACTAAGATAATTCTGGAAGCAACAGGCCAGCAACATTTTGCATTTTTGACAGGAGGACCACCACCAGTTAAAACAGATGCAAGAAATAGAAATGCTAGGAAGTTCTTTTTTACTCAGAGGGTGGTGGACACATGGAACGCGCTTCCGGAGATTGTGATAGGTCAGAGCACACTACAGGGGTTCAAGGAGGGGCTGGATAGGTTCCTAAAGGATAAGGGGATTGAGGGGTACAGATAGAAGTAGAGCTAGGTTAAAGAAATAGTCAGGAACCACTTCACAGGTCATAGTCCTGATGGGCCGCCGCGGGAGCGGACCGCTGGGCACAATGGACCTCTGGTCTGACCCAGTGGAGGCAACTTCTTATGTTCTTATATCCCTCCCCCTCCCCCTGCTAAGTAAGACGTCTAAAAAACTTATGGTTACAGTCTGCTTGCATATTCTTTCACAAAAAGTACTAAGAAAAGCGGTGACCTAGTTATTATTTTGCTTACAACATGAAATTACATACAAAAGTGGTTTATAAATTTACCCTCAAAAGAGCGGTATAGCAAGGGAGGTTAGCGCCCTGGCATCACCGCACCGCAACCCCTCCCCCCCCCACACACACTCTTCCTTGCTGCTTGACCACCCCCGCAGACCTCTTGAAATGTTCACCAGCGCGAGTAATATCTTCCACCTGCTGCTCACATTGGCCTTGGCTCCCTTCTGACGTCACATCCAAGGGAGCCGAGGCAGGCACGAGCAGCAAGTGGAAGACGCTGCTCGTACTGACAAACATTTCAAGAGGTATGCAAGGGGGCAGAGAGAGGAGAGATGCCGGTGCTCCCCATGAAGAGGGCACTGGGTCAGTCTGCTCCCCTTACCCCTTACTATGTCACTGCCTCAGAGAGCCCCATAATCACAGATGGAATCATACCTTGCTTAGTTGTCAGCAACTATCTTATGGCACTGCAGCAGAATTGAGTATTCAGCACATGCCCTAAATTAGGCCTAGAAAATATTGATAGCCAGAATAGAAACTGTAAGAAACAGAAGATTTAAGATGGGTGAAGAAACAGGAACTCCTGAACAGTCTATATTAAACTAGATGGGTTTAAAAAAAGGCTTGGACAAGTTCCTGAAAAAAGTCCCGGTGGGACGCTTAAGAGAAGCAGTTTCTGGGGCAGGATAATAGCACCTCGCTGGCCCGAAGATTCAGTTTCAGTGAGGAGGGAGACAGGGGAGAGAGAGAGAAGCACCATCCTGCAACCGGGGGAGGGAGGGTTGTTTGCAGGGAGGGAAAGAGAAAGAAACAAGTACCTGTAGGAGGGGAGTTGAAAGGAGGATGGAAAAGAGAGAGAGAGACCCAGGTTCAATCCCACTGCAGCTTCTTTTGACTTTCAGAAGTTCACTTAATCCTCCGTTGACTCAGGTACAAATATAGGGACCTTTTAATAAGCAGCAATAAACACTAATGCATGCTTACTACCTTCAAAAACAGCACTCAAGTTTCAAGTTTATTTAATTTCTTTAATTAATTCGCATAATCCAAATCCAATGCGATTTACATAAATTCAAAATTAAGTATAATAATAAAAGCCGACAAACATAATATTCACTACTAATACAGTAATAAATGTAAGGAGGGAGGCGGTTGACAGCAATTGGCATAAATACAATTCTAAAAAAATAAAAGTGAAAATTAAACAAGGGAAAGGTCCAAAGACACAGAAGGTTGGGGAACAGGTACCCATTTAATTTTATTAGATTGTCTTCCTAGAATTATTATAGGTTAGAACAAATCTATTGGAAAGCGTCCTTGAATAGCCAGCTCTTTAGGAGACTTTTAAACTTGCTCAGTGATTTTTCTTCTCTTATATTAAGTGGGAGTGAATTCCAGATTTGAGGGGCTGTGGCAGAAAAGATCATAACTCTCCTAGAATATATAAATTTTAAGGAAGGAACTACTAGTAGAGCTTTATCTTCATAAGAACATAAGAAACGCCTTCGCCGGATCAGACCTAGGTCCATCTAGTCCGGCGATCCGCACACGCAGAGGCCCAGTTAGGTGCTCCTTATTGGAGACCCGGATTTCCCGTATCCCCCGATGTGATTTGCAAGAAGGTGTGAATCCAACTTGCGCTTGAAACCCACAACCTCCTCTGGGAGAGCATTCCAAGCACCCACCACTCGTTGTGTGAAACAGAACTTCCCGACATCTGTCCTGAACCTGCTGCCGCTCAGTTTCAGGCTATGACCTCTTGTCCGTTTCACATCTGAAAATGTCAGTAATGCTGTTTCCTGGTCAATTTTATCAAATCCTTTTAATATTTTAAAAGTCTCTATCAAATCTCCTCGCAGTCTTCTCTTTTCGAGGGTGAACAGTCCCAGTTTTCTGAGGCGTTCTTTGTAGCTCAAATTCTCCATACCTCTGACAAGTTTCGTGGCTCGCCTCTGCACATTGTCCAGCAGAGTTATATCCTTCTTAAGGTATGGAGACCAGTGTTGGACACAGTATTCTAAGTGTGGTCTGACCATTGCTCTGTAAAGTGGCATTATGACGTCTTCCGATCTACTCGTGATCCCCTTCTTAATCATGCCCAACATCCTGTTTGCTTTCCTCGCCGCCGCTGCACATTGAGCCGATGGTTTTGTGGGGGGAGTATGGTATTAGATATCTTTCTAAAAATGTGGGCTGTGCTCAGAGGCCACATGCTAGCTGCAGGTTCAACATTAAAAAATACATGTTTGGATTGGATAGTAGGCATACCCTGTGCTAGTCGATTAGAGTATGGGCATTGGCGCACACTGACCAATTAGAGCAGGATTAGTATGGGAGTCCTTACTGCCTACAAAATAGATGATGGTAAGTGCTCGCATGCTAATGGCTATGCACAAATTTCAAAATTAGCACATAGCCATTTTAGAGCCACACTAAGCGTGTGAATTACCCTAGTGCTAAATATAGCACAAAGTACTTTTTAGCTAAGTTTAGTAAAAAAAAAAAAAAAAAAAAATGGCCCTTCAAATGTAATTAAAGAAGCAGGAAATTATCTTCTGTATGTGGGAGTAGGATGGCCAGGCTGACCAGTCCTGATGAGGGGACTGGTGCAGCAGTAGAAAGCCCAGTGGTAGGATAGTCAGCGGGGACCTATACACCGGCCAAAGGACCTGGTAGAGCCTGGAATTGAGGAAGGAACTCAGGTTCGACAACTGGCGGTGGGACCAGTGAAGATGGATCCAGGTGGGGGGGACTCAAGAGGCCATGGAGTGAGGGACTGGTGTGCTGAATGCTCTGTGCTGCTCCTGATGCTCAGAGTTCCTATAAGTGTCAGAAACAGAGCATTTAGTGCTCCGTCCTGCACTAAAAACTGCCATCGTGGCTTTGTTAAAAAAAAGGGGGAGGGGGTGGGGTAAAATTAACTGTGTATAGCATGGATAATTTAAAACAGCACAAACAGCTGTTAAAATCTTCATGATGTTACAGGTACGAAGAAGAGTGACCAAAATGATTAAAGAGATGGCAGGGCTTTCATTTGAGGAAAGGCTAAAGAAGTTAGCGTTATTTAGCTTGGAGAAGAGATGGCTGAGGAAAAATATGATTGAGGTCTATAAAGTATTAAATGAAATAGAACAGGTAAATACGAATCAATTGTTTACTCAAAAATGCAAAGACTAGGGAACACTATGTGAAGTTATTTAGTGGTTCATTTATATCAGGGGTGTCAAAGTCCCTCCTCGAGGGCCGCAATCCAGTCAGGTTTTCGGGATTTCCCCAATGAATATGCATGAGATCTGTTTGCATGCACTGTTTTCAATGTATGCTAATAGATTTCATGCATATTCATTGGGGAAATCCTGAAAACCCGACTGAATTGCGGCCCTCGAGGAGGGACTTTGACACCCCTGATTTATATCAAATAGAATAAATTTTTTTTTTTCCACTCAGCATGTAGTTAAAGGTAAAGGATCATAGATCTGATATACTGCCTTTCTGTGTTACACCAAAGTGGTTTACATTTATTTTAAATGAAATATTAACAAAAAAGGACTACCAGAGGTTTCAGTGCGCCTTTCACTGCACTTTCTAGTGCTATTATGCTGCTTTACTGAAACAAATTTTCGGTGTTAGAACAACTCATAAAAAGTAACACTCATCTTGAATTTGTTCTGAGAAGAATACGCGGGTTCTGACGCCTTTCGTCAGACTGGCTTCCTCAGAGAACCCAACACGGTTACATTTATTTTATGCAAGTACTTTCTCTGGCCTTAGTAGGTGCACAAACTAAGGGCCATTTTACAAAGCCAAGTTAGCAATGCCTGCTATGGTAAATGCACCAAAGCCCATAGGAACTGAATGGCAATTGGTACATTCACTCCTGCAGCTTTTTAGAACTGGCCTTTAGTTTTTGTCTGCCTTGAGGTAGACAGGCAGTGATTGTGGTGCAGTGGTTAGAACGACAACCTTAGCACCCTGAAGTTGTGTGTTCAACCCCTGTGCTGCTCCTTGTGACTCTGGGTAAGTCACTTAATCCTCCACCACCCCAGGTACATTAGACAGAGCCCACTGGGAAAGAGAGGGAAAATTGCTTGAAGTATTTTGTATGTACACAACTTTGAATGTGGTTGTGTAACTACAAAAAGGCAGTATACAAGTTTATTGTTTACAAGTGTTTAAGCCCGTTACATTAACGGGTGCTAGAGTAGATGTGTCTGTCTGTCTTTCTTACTCTCTCTCTCCTTTTCCGCTGTCTGTCTGTCTTTCTTTCTTTCTTTTTTTCTGTCTCTCTCTCTCCTTGGCCACTTTCTACACTCAGGCCCAACAATTGTCCCTTTCTATTCCCTCCCTCCTTCCTTCCTATGTCCTGAGTGCCCACCAGTGCCTCCTTCCCATGTCCTTAGTGCCCCAGTGCCTCCTTCCTATGTCCTTAGTACCACTTCCCGTGTCCTTAGTGTCTCCAGTGCCCCTTCCCATGGCCTTAGTGCCCCCAAGTGCTTCTTCCTATGTCCCCACGCACTGCCTTCTGGCCTTTGTCCTATCCCCCTCCCCCAAAGCTAGCTAGCCTACCTCTCTCCCTATCTACCACGCTAAAGCCAGCCTGCCTGCCTCCCTCCAGCACTGAAGATGAAGACTGCCCCCCCCCCCCATACCGGCCCCCACTGCTGCTACCTACCGTCTGGTCTACCGCCGCTTCAAACACCCCCCTCCCCCCGGTCCACCGCCACCTGCCAAAACTAAACCATAAGTAAAAGGGTCCACTGCACACAAACCCTGAACACGTCGAACACTGCCATGGAGCTACATATCACGGAGGCAGGGATCACGAAGTTATAAGTTGCGCATGCGCGCTTAGGGTTTTTTTTTTAAAATTCTTTATTGATTTTTAATCAAAAACAGTGTCATACAAATGAAAGAACAGTAGGTATTACACACATTACACTAATATCTGTATGGGTAACATAAATATCATTCAATAATTTCCATTTTCTTGCAAATAATAATAGCACAATATAACCTAATATATAATACAAATGAAAAATAAAGTTACCCAAATATCACTACCAATATTTACTCCCCTCCCTCCAACCTTAGGGTTTTATTATGATAGATTTAAAGTTTTATACCACTAACTAATGACTATGAAATCAATGCAGAGTGGTTTACATGAGCAGCTTTGATGGAAATATGAACATTAACTTCAGTAATGATGGTACAGTACATGAGTTACAATATATGAACTATAGACAAGGACTAACACTGCACTGCTGGAATTTTGACAAAAGAACTTAGCAATGATGTTACATACAGAATTAGATTGTTTTTTGAGATGTCCATTATACATATACACATACAAATCATTTACCTTAATCTATCCTCTGATTGACTCAACAATTAAAAATACAATAACCCTATATCCAATCACTATACTTATTTATATCATTATCGTCTATAAATATATATACAAACTTTTTAGTTGTCATTTAAATAAGAACATAAGAACATAAGCAATGCCTCCGCTGGGTCAGACCTGAGGTCCATCATGCCCAGAAGTCCGCTCACGCGGCGGCCCAACAGGTCCAGGACCTGTGCAGTAATCCTCTATTTATACCCTTCTATCCCCTTTTCCAGCAGGAAATTGTCCAATCCTTTCTTAAACCCCAGTACTGTACTCTGCCCTATTACGCCCTCTGGAAGCGCATTCCAGTTGTCCACCACTCATTGGGTAAACAAGAACTTCCTAGCATTTGTTTTGAATCTGTCCCCTTTCAACTTTTCTGAGTGCCCTCTTGTTCTTTTATTTTTAGAAAGTTTGAAGAATCTGTCCCTCTTTACTCTCTCTATGCCCTTCATGATCTTATAAGTCTCTATCATATCCCTTCTAAGTCTCCTCTTCTCCAGGGAAAAGAGACCCAGTTTCTCCAATCTCTCAGCGTATGAAAGGTTTTCCATCCCTTTTATCAGACGTGTCGCTCTCCTCTGAACCCTCTCGAGTAATGCCATATCCTTCTTGAGGTACGGCGACCAATATTGGACGCAGTATTCCAGATGTGGGCGCACCATCGCCCGATACAACGGCAGGATAACTTCTTTTATCCTGGTTGTAATACCCTTCTTGATTATACCTAGCATTCTATTTGCTTTCTTAGCGGCCGCTGCGCACTGTGCCGTCGGCTTCATTGTCATGTCCACCATTACCCCCAAGTCCCTTTCTTGGGTACTCTCATTCAATAACATCCCTCCCATCGTATAGTTGTACCTTGGGTTTCTGCTTCCCACATGCAATACTTTACATTTCTCAACGTTGAACTTCATCTGCCATCTCGCCGCCCATTCCCCCAGTTTGTTCAAGTCCCTTTGCAATTCTTCGCATTCCTCTTTAGTTCCAGCTCCACTAAATATTTTTGTATCATCCGCAAATTTTATTATCTCACACTTTGTCCCTGTTTCTAGATCATTTCAACTTCCTTTGTATATCCTGCTTAGTCCTATTATATATTAACTATTATTACCCCCCCCCCCCCCGGATTAGTTCAAAATTAATTAAAATGTTCTGAGAAAAGTAAGATTTTCATTCCTTTCTTTAACTTTTTGGTGTCTTTTTTTTTTCTAGTTTTAATTCCTTTGGTGGGGAGTTCCACCACATTGGAGCTATCACTGTGAATCTGTGCAGTCATCCAGATTCTTGAATGCCCTAAATATATATAGAAGTTCATGCTTAAAAATATTTAGAAAGAGAATGTTGAAAAATAAAAAAAGTTGAATATTAAAATGGTACTGAACAAGTGATACAAAAAAGTTTCGAATTGCCACAGTAAAAAAAAAAAAAATATGGATAATGGTGTGCTCACATTATTATTGTGAATGGAGGACAAAAAACACATTACTTAAGTGATGTGAACATCTTATTTACAGAGAGAGAGAGAGAAATAATGTGCCCATAATGAAATAGACATGTTCAATTCTGTTTTTCTCTTGGTTTCTATTTGTATCCAAAGGATGTGGTAGTAAGTCTTGTGGGATATTTTTAACCATACTAGCCAGTGTCAAGAACAGCAAAAGACATTTGTCTTCTGGTTACCTGTTGCTTAGAAATACACATCTACAGTATTGATTTATTGATTTGCAACTCATGATCTATCCTCCTGCTTACTGCAAATCTGTCTTCAGAGAAAGAACCCCTGCAGCTTCAGACCCCTTGAGGTCGCTTAGGTAGATCATCCCAGGAACTAGAAATAGGACTCTGGGATTAGGATTAATCAAAGCTGGGAGGCTATATGGCAAGCTTGTCATTCCGGTCCCCATCTAGGAAAATAATGTTTCCCACCTGTACACCTGGATCTTGGAGAGTTCCCCAAAAAATTGCATCTTAAAAGTTGAGTGTTGCAATAGAAACAAAAATTTTACTAGTCAGTCACTGGGATAAACCAAAGAAAAATATTAACCTAAATATATTGGCACAGAAAGGAAATAAGGCAGGCTAAATAAATTAAGATATTTCTTATGTTCTTATAGAAAACTGAGCTTGTTCACTCTAGAGAAAAGAAGAATGCGTGGAGATACGATAGTGACTTTTAAAATATTAAAAGGACTAGATAAAATCCAGCAAGATGCATCGTTATTCACGTTGTCAAATGTGACTTGGACGAGAGGTCATGTACTGAAATTGAGAGGCGACAGGCCCAGGACAAATGTCAGGAAGTTCTGTTTCGCACAGCAAGTGGTGGACGCTTGGAACGCTCTCCTGGAGGAGGTTATGACGGAGACCTCCATTATAGGATTCAAGGGCAAGTTGGATGCATACCTCCTTGCATATCACATTGAGGGATACAGGTAAACAAGGTCTCATTATGAAGCACCTAGTTGGGCCTCCGCATGTGCGGGTCACCGGACTGGATGGACCAAGGGTCTGATTCGGTGAAGGCATTTCTTATGTTCTTATGAAACTTAGAATGTGTCCCAGTAAGCAGTATATAAAGTAAACATAAAGAATGTTCAAACTGTCCAGTATATCAGATTAACTCAACACTTTTATTGTCGATCAGAAAAATTGAGGCAATTATATAGATAGCTGAACCTAGTCAGTCTAAGGCCCTCTTTTACTAAGGTGCGCTAACTGATTAGCGCGCGCTAAACGTTAACACGTGCACGTTAGTCTATGGATGCATTAGCGTTTAGTGTGCGTTAATTCAATTAGCGCTCGCTAATCGGTTAGCACCTTAGTAAAAGAGGGGGTAAGTGTCCAAAAAAAAAGAAACCGTAGTTCTCTCCAGAATCCTTGCTCAGTCTCTCTGCATAGTGTGGTAGCCATATTAATTCACTTTAAAGGTTAATAAAGAGAAAATGAAAGAAAAGAGAGAACATTTAAGGGATACTTTTTTTTTTTAATAAATACCTTTTTTTAACTATCTTTTGAAGACCAGAATCTTATTCATCAGGTCAGGACAATATTAACCAGTATTTGGCAGACTGATCCCACACGGTTAGAGTTAGGGTGTTTTATCGCTGGCCACTGCAGTAGAAGCTCTGACGCTCATAGGAATTCTATGAGCGTTGGAGCTTTTACCGCAGTGGCCGATGATAAAACACCCTAACATGGCTTGCTAAAAGGGGGGCCTATGTAAATGTAACTCGTAATTAAGTAAAAAATTTGTCACTTTTATTGAAGTAATAATGTCACCAATTTTCGATACTTTTACTCAGTTATATCTGATGCTTACCCATTAAAAATAAAAAGTAAAAGTGGAAGGAAGTAAACCATATCAAACAATAAAACAGGGACCAGGATTTTGTTATTTCAAATCTCATCTTAAATTTTGCTGTTCACTGAACATAGCTTATAAGAACAATGGTGTTACCTGTGTTTGTTCAACTGGTTACTGGGCCTCCAGCGAAAGAGAACACTGATAAGGTGGGTTGCTTTGAAGTGGAGATGAAACTGAAGCTGATAGCAATTCTAGGTGAACAGACAAGAGTCCTGGTAACCCCATACATTGGGGTGACTGTCCACTGGCTAGATCAGGGGTGGGCAACTCTGGTCCTCGAGGGTCGGAATCCAGTCGGGCTATCAGGATTTCCCCAAGGAATATGCATGAGATCTATTTACATGCACTGCTTTCAATGCATGTAAATGCATGTAAATGCAATGTAAATGCATGTAAATGCTTTCAATGCATGGGGAAATCCTGAAAACCCGACTGGATTCTGGCCCTCAAGGACCAGAGTTGCCCACCCCTGATCTAGCCAGTGGACAGTCACCCCAATGTATGGGGTTACCAGTACTCTTGTCTAGCCCACCCCTGGGCTAGATAGTCTTTAGAGGGGAAGTCTACTTGTCCAGCCTTAAGACTGAAGGGTCCTCTCATGTTTGACGCGCTTGCATCAGTTCTCAAAGATATTCAAACAGAGTTTGCCATCAGGTGAAAACTTGTTAGAACAACAACAGACAATAATTCCAACTTTGCGAGAGCTTTCTTTATAATTGGACAGCATGGTGATGATAATGAAGATACAGATGCAAGTGATGAGATAAGCAGCACTGCTAATGCAGATGCAAATGACAATGATAATGATAAAGTGCTCTTTGCTATACAGAAGTCAAGTGTATCAGACAGAGATTCCTTTGATCAATGCCTGCACAATCAGTTATAGTGCAACCTCACCTGATTTGAGGGAGCTTTTATCAGACTGAACAATCTACTTTCTGCTAGTGCAGTTGGTGAACTCTTTTTTAAGCTGTGCTGGATTAATGAGTCACAATAATGTTTCGGGGACAAAAATGTTAACAACACTGGTAACTTTGCCTTATATATTTCTATATTTTTTCTTAAGTATAAGTAAAAATAAATACATATTTTAATACTTCAGTAAAAGTACAATGAATAACACATTAACAAACTCACTTAAATAAAAGTAAAAGTGTAATTGCCTAATATATTACTTTTTGTGTTAAAAGTAAAAGTACCACCAATTGTATTGTATATATAAAAATGTTAACAATAGTTGCTATTGTTAACATTTTTATGTATACAATACAATTGGCAAAAAAGAAAAACTAAAAAATGATAACATTAAATCATCTACAAGTGAGGAAATGGATCCAAGATATACACAATAAACAAAGGTAATATTTAAACCTCAGGGATGCCCCACTTCAAGCTGTCCCATATAGTGACTATATGGTCCCCATACAATTACACTGAACTCCTTTCTAGCCTTAAGAAAATCATCCAATTGTGTAGGATCAAAAAATTAAAAATGATTGCACGTATGGTATCTTCAAATGAATTTAGAATACTTGGATAAAATGATTTACCCAAGTAATTGATCCTTTCAAGGAAGGCTTCTGAGGCAAGCCATATCGGCCAAAACACCGCACATACATAGAAACATAGAACATGACGGCAGAAAAGGGCCACGGCCCATCTAGTCTGCCCACACTAATGGCCCACCCCCTAACTACCTCCATGAAGAGATTCCACATGCCAATCCCATCTTTTCTTAAAATCTGGCACGCTGCTTGCCTCAATTACCTGTTGTGGAAGATTACTTTTACATTTTATGAATAAACTGCACACCAACATTACAACATATCTCCACTGTGGTTTGTTTGTGTCTACTTGGATTGTGGAGATCTTTCTCCTGGTTTGCTTGCCCTCAAAAGTCACCAAACAAATACAAGGAAAACGCAAAACAAATTCAGCCCCCAGGGCCAAAACTTTGCCTTTTATGTTGTAAATACAGATTTAGGCAATCTTAGGTTGCACAGCTTTCCTATCACTTTGTAGTGACTGGTAACAGGGACATGACTGTTGCATTCCGGACATTGACGTTTGAGCGCAGGACAAAAGCGCTCTGACAAAGCCGTGCCAAAAATTGCACGCAGGGACAATTGTGCACAGGAGAATTCGGGATTTTCAGGTTGCAATTGTTGGGGGGGGGGGGGTGGGGGTTTCGACAAAGTAAAAATTCAAACAGCGTCGGCATCCCCCGAATGAGAGGGCGATTGTAGTGGGAGGTCTTCTCCAGAGCTGGTCTTCTGGAGGAGAGTGGGACTTTTCGGTGTATTGGGGGGTTTCCCCCCACCCCCCTCAACATGAGTGCGAGGATTCCACACACACACACCCTCAGAGCACAAACGAGAACGGTCAGAGCAGCTTCAGACAGTGTCGCACATTTGTCTTGCGCACAAATGTCGGAGCGTGATTGTCGGCGCACCAATGTCCGGCTTGCTTTTGATGGTTCACCCAGTACTATACATACATAGTTTAGTGAATCCTTCAGTTATTTCCCAATGGTAAAATTGTGTGTTAATGCACTGTTCTAGTACATTTTAATAACTAGCTTCCAAATTTCTTGCCATAAAAAATATGCTTGGGAAAGATAGAATAGTTCATCTGTTGTACCATTTTCTTCAAGTATGTGATTTGAATGCACTATTGTGTCAATAGTGAAAAAAGCTACGCAGAAGTTAACCCACACAACATTGGTAATGATGAGCAGACAACTTGTTATCCAGTTACATTTTTAACTGTCTGGTAGTGGTTGGTATCGATAAGCCTAAATTCATTTCATGTGGGGGAAGGTGCCCAAAATGTAAATTGCATGCAAATAATTTGTCTTTGAATTAATGTGTACAATCATGTACAGGCTTAAAATTTTAGCATGTGTACCACGCACAGAACCGCAGCGGTAGAGGTTTTCTACTGTGGTCCAGAGTGCTCCAACACTGCTCTGACGCTCATAGAATTCCTGGATCTGCGTCGGAGCATTTAGCACTCTGGGCCACAGTAGAAACCTCTACTACTGCTTAGTAAAAGAGGGCCAAAAAGAATGACTGGGTGGAACAAAACAAAAAAATGCACAGATATAAGAAAAAATATGTTTAGAATGACCATAAGTTTTTAAACCACTTAAACCCTTAGGGGGGAATTCTATAAATGCTCAAAAATGGATGCCAGAAAAGACTATTCTGTAAAGAGTGTGCACCCTTTACAGAATAGTGCTTACTGTTGGTCATCGTGCCCAACTCTGGGCACCAGACTTATGCCTGCTGAAGCCTGGTGTAAATCCCAGCACACAAGTTGGGCACAGAGACCCATTAATCTGTATCACTGTGTGCAACTATTTGGAATGCCCATGACCTGACCATTCCCCTCTCATGGCCATGCCCCCTTTTGGATTGCACACTACAGGATTTAGGTGCCCAGGGTAGGGTTACCAGACGTCCGGATTTTCCCGGACATGTCCTCTTTTTGAGGACATGTCCGTGGCTCCAGACGGCTTTTTAAAACCCAGCACTTTGTCCAGGTTTTGAAAAAGTCTCCTCAAATCGCGTTGCGCAGGGAGGAAGTCTGCACATGTGCAGATGTCATGTGATGACATCACACCTGTGTGCATGTGACATCATCATGTGGCATCCGCACATGCACAGACTTTCTCCCTGCCCGACGAGAGCAGGCAGTGGGGGGGGGGAGGGGGTGAGGCCAGGGCAGGACTGGGGGCGGGATTAGGGCATTACAGGGCAGGGATGGGCAGAACTGGGTGGACCTAGGAGCAGGTCTAGGGGTCTGGATTTTCCGAATGGAAAATCTGGCAACCCTAGCTCGGGGGTATAGAACATCACGCAGCCAGAAACATATGTAAATCCTAATTGGTGCCAATTAACTTCAATAATTATTGATCTATAACAGCTCATGAGACAATTAACCGGTGTGTACATCTCGGAAGTGTGGTTTAATATCTGGGGAAAATGAACTTTACATTAACATCCAGTGCGATTCAATTCACTTGATGTGGTTAAGTTAGACTGTACACTTCTCTCTCTGTATTTGTGGAGTTCAGCACTCGTGACTTTGGTTATTCGTGGTTTTTACCTTGCTGGCTCCACCCCACCAAATGACATCATCCTGAGGTGTTGAGAAAATGTTTGTTGCTTTTTTTTTCCAGCACTTGCTTCAGCGTGGTCTGGCAAACGGCAACGTGCAGAGAGAAAATTTCAGCACTTCAGCGTGGTCTGGTAAACGGCAGCTTTATTTGCAATTTCACGGTATTCGTGAGGGGTTTAACCACAATACCGTGAAAATGACAGAAAAAAGTTATATGCGTTCTTTCGGTATTTGCAGGCCAGTTTCTCCCCTAACCCCCGCGAACACGGAGGGAGAAGGGTATAAAGAGCTCTTCTGGAGTTAACTGAATATTTATTCTGATCAACGTCAGTATTGCATAGTCAGCAGTCCAATTTAATGGCATAAGTCAGCGGAATATTCACAAAGCAAACCAGATAAGTTATCTGATTGCCTTTAAGTGGAAATCACCCTGCGGCATGTTGGCCCCATTCTGTCTAAAATTCCTGTACTTTGTTGTAGATAGGCTTACTGCCGAAATTACTTTCAACACTGCATTAGAGTCAAAACATAGCTGTATAAACAGTTTCTAGTTGCATATCAGTTCTGTTTTGGAAGAAGGACATTGACTTGCAATTGTTTGGTAGCTTATGTTTATCTTGTCCTTGAAGGTCCTAACTGATAGGGGCTCAGGTAGGAGAGGATTCCTGCTCGGTTAGATTGCTTGTGTGGAGCTATCTGCTGATACTGAACAATATTTAACTAGTTAGTGCCAGTGAATATCAGCACTAAGCCCCGGACTCTATAAAAAGACGCCAATAGTTGTGCGTCTAGATCAGCATGCCTAGCCGATCTAGGCGCCTAACTTAATTTTTAATTGGTTCAGTTGGTGCTGTTAATTGAACAGCATCATTAAAAACAAATAAAAATAAATAAATAATTTTCACGTAGGTGCCTAACTTGATAGGCACAATGTAGGCGTCCACACTGAGGCGCCTACCCGTACCTACCCAAAATTCCACACTATATATACTTAAATATTGATTTTAAAAAAGAATATCCTTCCAACATATTAAATATGGTTATATTTATCTTGTCTACTTACAAATAGTCATAATGGCTTATCTAATACTGTTCTAATTATCAGTGTAGTCCCATCAAAAATAATACTTGTAGCTCAACTAGAATGCTGCTCCATTCACCAGTAGTGTTCTTCTTATCTATTCCATATATCATAAAACCTCTTATATCATGGACTCTGTAAAACATCCAAAAAGCAGTACTTATCAAATTCTTGTCCTATCCTGCAGAAATGATATGATAATAAAGAGAATAATGTATAAAATGTGGAACATTGTGAAAATATAGTAGCTTTGAATTTAATAATGCAGTCAAATGTAACACATTATATTCAAACCAAAAAAATTATATTTTAGTATTGTCAGACCACATCACTTTTTGTCACACGGCTATAGTACCTCCTAAGTGTTCTTTTGCCTATTTCAAATGAGATTCAAGGTTGGCTTTCTTGACTAATGTCTTCCTTCCTGCCACTCTGGATGCATTGCAGGCCAAGTCTGAGGAGTGCAAACATTGAACAGTTATACCAATTCACATGATAATTTAGCATGGACAGATCCAGTACATTTGGTGTGTGCTTTTAAAGACAATTGATATACTGCAGAGCTTAACATATTTTACCTTTGAAGGTTATTATATAAGTCATCAGAGGACATAGCAATGGCAGGAGGAAGAAGGGATGCTTATCAACCGTCCCTACTGGCAGAGTGGATAGGATGCTGTAGGCAGTAGTGGATCTGGCATGACTCCACCGGATGACATCCCAGAGCAAAAATCTGCCAGCATCAGTTGAGAACCACTAACTTAGAAACTCTGAATGTCTCCCTTCCCCTCCGCTTGCTAGGTCCCTATCCACATGCCTAATTTGTTTCTGTCTTAATCCTGCCCTGTGAATGATGCTTTCAATAGAAAGAAAGGTTGTTGTTCATATATAGAGGAAAGTTGCTGTAAGGGACAGTTTACCAAAGTCCTATGTCATGTTTATTTGTTAAAAAAGTGTGGAATCATAAGAGTTTTACCATGCACCTGGTCCAGAGGAAGGCTACTAAAATGGTATGTGGTCTTCATCATAAGGCGTATAGAGACAGACTTAAAGATCTGAATCTGTATGCATTGGAGGAAAGACAGGAGAGGGGAGATTTGATAGAGACGTTTAAATACCTACGTAATGTAAATGCGCATGAGTCGAGCCTCTTTAATTTGAAAGGAAACTCTGCAATGAGAGGGCATAGGATGAAGTTAAGAAGTGATATGCTGCAGAGTAATCTAAGGAAATACTTTTTTTACAGAAAGGGTAGTAGATGCATGAAACAGTCTCCCAGAAGAGTGGTGGAGACAGAGACTGTGTCTGAATTCAAGAGGGCCTGGGATAGTCACGTGGGATCTCTCAGAGAGAGAAAGAGATAATGGTTACTGCAGATGGGCAGGCTAGATGGGCCATAAATGACCTGGAAACGGGGACGAAGTGTGAAGTTATAAAGTTTGCGGATGACACCAAACTCTGTAGCAGGGTTAGAACTGCGGAAGAATGTGAAGACCTACAAAGGGACCTAAACAAACTGGAAGAGTGGGCAAATAAATGGCAAATGAACTTCAATATAGAGAAATGCAAAGTCATGCATATAGGGAAGAAGAACCCGATGTTCAGTTACAAAATGGGGGGATCAGTGCTAGGGGATACAACAATGAAATCAACGGCACAAAGTGCAGCAGCCTCAAAGAAAGCGAACAGAATGTTGGGTATTATTAAGAGGGAAATTACGACCAGGACGAAGGAAGTCATCATGCCGCTGTATCACGCAATGGTGCGCCCGCATCTGGAGTACTGTGTCCAGTTTTGGTCACCGTACCTCAAGAAGGACATGGCAATGCTTGAGAGGGTTCAGAGGAGAGCGACGAAAATGGTAAAAGGGATGGAGAACCTTTCCTACGCAGACAGGTTGGATAGACTGGGGCTCTTCTCCCTGGAAAAGCGGAGACTCAGAGGAGACATGATAGAGACTTTCAAGATCATGAAAGGTATAGAGAAGGTAGAAAGGGACAGTTTCTTCAGCCTATTGGGAACCACAAGAACAAGGGGGCAATCAGAGAAATTGAAAGGGGACAGGTTTAGAACCAATGCTAGGAAATTCTTTTTCACTCAAAGGGTGGTGGACAGCTGGAACGCGCTTCCAGAGGTTGTAATAGGACAGAGTACCCTACCGGGCTTCAAGGAAGGATTGGATAAATTCCTGAAGGACGCGGGGGTTGAGGGATACAGATAGAGGTAAAGATAAGTTATGAAAGGGCTTACAGAGAAGGATAAGGGGATTAAAAGGGCTTAGACTCCAATCACCTTACAGGTCATGGACCTGATGGGCCGCCGCGGGAGCGGACTGATGGGCGCGATGGACCTCTGGTCTGACCCAGCAGAGGCAACTTCTTATGTTCTTATGTGCCATTATGTTTCCATATTGGTACAAAGATTGACTGACGATGTTGGCTGAACATAGACAGAAAAGATATGCCGTTGCATAGTTGATGTTTGAGATAATCTCTTTAGGCCATGTTTGATAGCTCTATAATGAACTCCACTGGATTATTAATTGCTAACAATATTTGGATTCTGACTTTCAGTATACTTACTAGGATATGACATTTTTGCAGGCACCCTCATTCTCTGACTGTTTCCAATTATACTGACAAATCATGGAAAAGTAAATTCTGACAGATCTCATAAAAGACAACCAAAAAGGCCTTCAACGGCATTTAAAAGTGATGATCAAAGTCAAATGTTATGATATGTTGCCTGTTTTATTGTTTGATTATATATATAATGAAAAATGTGGTGCTGTTTGCTCAGTAGACTATTCATTCTGATATGCCACAGCTCTGTTATTTGTCTACATGGAAATGCATACTTTCTCCCACAGCTATGAAAATCCAGGTGATTTATTTTATGGTCAAACAAATCCTGCTTAAGTTTATGAAAGAGATATTTTGGTGTGATTTTCACTATTTAATGAATATGTATATAGATTTTTTTTAAAAATTGAAAGTATAAATCAGGTTAATTTAGGAGCCATAGATCTTGATTTTGAAATTTTATTTGTGATATGTTGCTGTTAGGTGCCATCGACTCATGCTCAAGTCCTAGCGACTTGATGAATTGTGGATATAAAACAAAAAAAATTGGTTTTGTGCTAGTCTGGAAAGTTCCTCCAGTGTCATCCCCATGGTTGTTTTCAACGTGTCAAGAAATCTAATTGCAGGTCGCCCTCTTCACCTGGTTCCTTCGAACTTTCCAAACATGATCTCCTTCTCCACTGATCTCCTTCTGATCCACTGATCTCCTTCTGATCCACTGATCCTTCTCCACTGATCCACTGATGGTGTGACAAAAATAAGACAGTCATAACTTCATCATTTGGGCTTTGAGTGACATAGCCGGTTTGATCTCTTTCAAAATGTATTTGTTAGTTCTTCTGGGGTCACGGCATGCCTAAAATCCTTCTTCAGCACCAAAGCTCAAATGAGTCAATCTTTTTTTCTGTCTTGTTTCCATAGTGTCCAGCTTTCGCATCTGTAACTGACCACTGAGAAAATGAGTGTGTGGACAATTCTGATCTTTGTTTGAAGTGTTACTTCCTTGTCTTTGAATACTTTGTCGAAAGTCTTCATTGAAGAATGACCAAGTGCTATTCTGTGGTGTATTTCTTCCCTGCTAGTTGCTTCTTCATTTACAAAAGAGCCCAGGAGATTGAAATCCTTTACAACTTCTATTCTATCACCTTGAAGCTCAAAATCTTCATAATTTTCTGTGTTCATGATCTTCGTCTTGTTTATATTCAGTTCTAATCCCATGTTATAACTTTTCACTTTGACTTTTCTCAATAGATATAGCATGTCTTCTTTGCTGCTGGTGATGAGCATATATATTTATATTTATATAGAAGTGTGATATACATACGTATATAAAAAAACTGCACTTACATTGTGTGAGTTGCATATATGATAAAACACAATTTTCAGAATTTTATACATATTTATTTTTAAATGGGAAGGGATATGTTGTAGGTATTATGTGGACTGGAATAGGAATCTATACATCTTTTCCCTATATTTCATAGCCACAGGCCCACCCACGTAGAGCAGTATTCTTGCTATTGTTGGCTTCATAGAAGCAGATTCTGATTGTGCTGAAGTTGCTTCAGAGATTAGAGCCAGTGCTATACAGATGTCTGCTGGAAGAAGCATTTTTGGTGACGGGACTAAATCGCGCGAGACAACGGCGCGCCGACAACTGAGCGCAAGGTTGACGGCGCGCCGAAGAAAAACACAATTTTAAAGGGCTCCAATGGGGTGTATGGGGGGGAACCCCCCACTTTACTTAACAGATATTGCGCTGGCGTTGTGGGGAGTTTGGGGGGTTGTAACCCCCCATATTATACTTAAAACTGAACTTTTCCCCTAAAAAACAGGCAAAAAATTTGGTTTCAAGTATAATGAGGGGGGTTACAACCCCCCAAACCCCCCACAACACCAGTGTGATGTCTGTTAAGTAAAATAGGGGGGTTCCCCACCAACACCCCCCCCGTCGGAACCCTTTAAAATAGTGCTTTTCTTTGGCGCAGCGTCAACCTTGCGCTCAGTTGTCTGCGCTCAGTTGTCGGTGCGCCGTTGTCTCGCGCGATTTTGTCTATGAACCGCATTTTTAATTCATGATGAGCTTACAGTGTCCACATTAAAGAGAAGTTTGGAGGGAATGTGCAGGTGAGACTGGGGTGTGATAAAATAAAAATTAGCGATTGCTTAAAATCTGTAATTGTTGCTGATTGAAAGTTTGTGCAGAGCATGTACAGTACATTTTTTTTTTTTAATTTAGAAATTTTTACATTATTTAACAAGCATAACATCTTGTACAGAAAGTGCAATTAAGAAAACATAATATTAAAGTTACTTTCAATCCAGAAAATAAACCAATCAACAAAAGGAAATAATTCTCAACTTAATCACACACTAGTCCTCAAAATTAGGATCCAAGACTTAAGAAACGGAGTGAAGGTACAAAATAACAACCAGACAGAGTCACACTATCTGATACTGAAAAGGAGCTAATTATTCCTTGGACACTGATTTTTCTCCATTCCCAAGGCGCTTCGTGGAAAGGAAGACCGTCAAATGAGCTGGTACAAAAAACACATATTTCAAAGTATGATACCTTACTACACATTTACAAGGATATCTAAGGAAAAATAACCCCCCCAATCTGAGTCACACCAGGTTTCAGCATTAGAAATTCCCTTCTTCTCTTTTGAATCTCCTTAGAGACATCTGGAAAAATTTGGATATGGAAACCCAAGAAGTCTCTGGCTCTATTTTTAAAGAAAAGTTTAAGGATCCAGTCTTTATCTGGAGCCAGAGCTATAGTCAGCAAGAGAGTGGCTGAAATAGCCACCTCTCTGTCCGACTGCTCTAATAAAGCTGAAACGTCTAGCAAACTTTCCTGGAGTTTTCCAACAACTTCTTTCTTTTGAACATCCTGAGTCCTTGTAGGTAAGTAATACACTCTTGTCAATGATGGTAATGAGTTCTCAGGAATTTTAAGTATTTCCAGAAAGTAACGGTTTATCATGTCTCTTGGGGAAATTGATGAGACCCTTGGAAAATTAATTAAACGTAAGTTATTAATCTGAGTATTATTTTCAAGTACTTCCAATTTTCTCCTCATAAATCAAATTATCTTTTACCAATAAATCATGATTAGTTTTTGTCATTTTTATGTCCTTCTTATCTTCTTGAATATCAAATTTCAATATTTCTATATCTTCTTTCAAAATCTTAATTACTTCTTTCTGGTCTTTAAGTTCTTTATCTAAATTTTTAATTTGAGGATTCAGAGAATTTCCCAAAGCCACAACTAACTCCCAAAGCGAGTCCAAAGTGACTTTTGGGGGTTTAACAGGAACAAAAGCAATTATTGGTGTAGTTAAAGATAGTTCATATGGCTGGTCTACCTCTCCAGTGCCTTGTTCCTCCATAGCTTGAGCTGTCCCAGTCGCTGGTTTCTCCAGGGGGAATGAGTCCTTCTGGGTTGTTTCTTGCAGCAAGCCCTCTGACATACTGGCCTCTTGAGGGGAGAATACTGCCTTGTCGGACGTGCTCTCCTCTCGCGGTGAGCTAGCTCCCAGCGGCAGTGGCTGAAGGGGAGGCGTCCTGACATCGGGGCTCAGAGTCATGTCTAGCCCGTGGGTTATCGTCGAAGCACTCCTCTCTGCCGACGCTTCCAGCAGGCGATTCCCCGAACCAACTTGCTCATTATGAAGGTGTCTGAAGATGTCTTCAATTGTAGAAACCATGGGTCTCGAGCGCTGGGAGGCACCACCAACACTTCTGCCCCTTCTTTTCGGCATATTCAAGAGGTAAGAGAGACACTCTCAGGCGTCCTTCCAGCATCAGGATAGCGGCAGCCATCTTGGATCCTATGTCCATGTACAGTACATTGAGAGGACATCATGCCTGCAATTATTAGTAAGAGACCTGGAGACTTCTAAATGCAAATTAGTTGACTGATGGCTCAAGCAGTTGATTCAAAGAGGAAGTTTAGCTAAGATGGACAGAGTTGGGGGAGGGATGGAAGGCAGAGAGCTGGACAAAAAAAAAAGTTGCTGTCCTGTAAGGAAAGTCCTTTTAGATAGGAAAGGTTATATTCCAGGTTCAGTTGTGTTTGATGTGGAAAGTATTTTGGTGAATGAAATTCTGATGGCTTTATATTTGGTAAAATAAAAACAGGAGTGTGTGTGGTTACTGAGAAAAACAAGTGAAAATGTAACCAAAGGACTGATTACTGAATAAAACTTCCTGCTTGGGTAGGAATTGTGAGTGATTTGTGAAAATATTTTTCTAGAACGTGCCAAAATTTAGAGTGAACAAAGTCTTTGACGTTGTGAGAGTGGTGAGAGTTAGTTAGTTAAAAATGTTGAATAAAATAAAACTAAACTAAAAAAAAGAACAACTGGGGCCTCATTACAATTT
Organism: Geotrypetes seraphini; assembly: GCF_902459505.1. Taxonomy (NCBI): domain Eukaryota; kingdom Metazoa; phylum Chordata; class Amphibia; order Gymnophiona; family Dermophiidae; genus Geotrypetes; species Geotrypetes seraphini. The sequence goes on from NC_047087.1 coordinate 269,818,721, forward strand.
TGAACATATTTTTACACAAAGATGTGGAGTAATATGTTTAAATAATTTAGTCATTTTGATCAAAGACGTCGCTATATTCTGAATTTACTGAAGTGCTTTAAGTGATTTTGCCAATAAATCAAAATAAATAGCATTGCAGTAACCCAAGATAGATGAAAACATTTCTTTAGTGCTTAGGCCCTTAAATTCCAGTTTTCTCCAAGATCAATAACTGTTAGGACTGCACTACACATTACAATCTGCCAATGGTAACAACTTCTTAAACTGCTGAGGAAAGGATATGATTCTAAAATCTTTTCCTATTTGACAGTTCTCTGGACTTGACTTCTTATTCTCCAACCTTCTCTGCTGTATAGTACCTAAATGCGCACAGTTTCAGTTATTTTGGGGCTTATAGGTGGTATGTAAGAAATGTATCAGGGACTCACAAACAGTGGAATATCACTGCTAAAAAAAACTTGCCATTGTCCTACGACCTTTTAAAATTATCACATAAAAATGAAATGAGTTCATTGAGGATAGATGTGTCTTTCCATTTTCAATTTCTGTTTCATCACTGTAGTATTGTCTAATTTAAATTAGTCACAGTACTTATATTCTATCTTTTCAATCAGTACAAAACAGAACACAATATGTAAACAAAATCATAAATTAAAATAATCATCATGACATAACAAACACAGATATACTATAGTTAAACAATTAAAACAACCCTCCCCTCCAAATCTTAACATAATCACTCACACATCCAAACAAATTGAAACAAAGTACAGTCTTGAAAATATAGTCAAAAGGAATTGTGGCTTTACTGGACCATCACATTTCAAACAATAAACACATTTATTCTAATAAAATAAATACTACATACCACCACAACTTAGGCCTTCTTCTATTAAACTGCACTAGCAGAGAGCCGTGCTGTTCTCGACGCTTATAGGAATTCTATGAACGTCGGGAGCAGCGTGGGCCATTCAGCGCAGCTCTTTGTGCTAAAAACTGCTAGCGCAGTTTAATAAAAGAGGCCATTAGTAATCGGCCTACTCTTTAGACCAGCCCAAGAAATTAAGGTAAGGACAGCTGCCAAACTTAGCCTCTTAATCTGTCAGTGATGATCTGCCTGTCTCTTTATTCCCCCCATGTGTCACCGCCAAAGGCCAGGCCTCAACCATGTTAAACCACAGTTAATTCTGCAGCCATCAAAATCCCTTGAGGAATCATCAGTATGCCTTTTCTAGTACCTAGGTTTTTAATCTGAATAGTGCTTGGCTCCACAAACTAGGCACAGTTCCTGAAAAGGAACACATGATAGAACATTTTAATCTATAACATTTGACCAAAGGAAACACCAGTTTCTGAGCTTCATTTAAGCATATGGTCTGGAAGCAACATATTTACAAATTATCACTCAAATATTTGGGCATCCTTTCATAGAGAACCAGGGAAAGAAACATAAACTAAACATCATCTTGAAGTGGTAACTAGCATAATGAATCTAAAATGGAGTCCCAACAGGAGCGATGCATTATTATGCTCATTTCAGCATTTCAGTCTGCTATCATCTATTCAATAGTTATCGGTAGAAGACCTAAATTTATCACATTACAGTAATCTAACAAACTCTAAACTAGTTTATTAAAATTTAGTATACCACCTTTATTAACTAGTGGACCTAGGTGGTATTCACTCTAGAATTATAAAACAAGAGAAAGGAACTCCAAAAAATGTAGAGGAAATCCCTTGCTATTCCTTGTGACCTGGACAAGTTACTTAATCCCCTTATTGTCCCAGGTAAACTAGATAAGAGTTTGAGCCCTTTGAGACAGATAGAGAGATATGATAAAGTACCTGAATGTAAACCACTTAAGATATAAGTGGTATATAAATTAATTAAATAAATAAATACAATAGGTAAATTTTCAGCTAAGGAGGAGAGTGGGAAGGATAGAAGCAGGAAATGTTTAAAGAGGGTAGGGTAATGAAAAACAATAGGCAGTAGCAGCGATAAACTTATGTATTATTACAAGCTTAGTGAAAAAGCTAACCCCCTCTTCTATGAAACTGTGCTAGCGATTTTAGTGCAGAGACCTGCGCTGAATGGTCCGTGTTGCTCCCGACGCTCATAGGAACTCTGTGAGTGTCGGGAGCAGCGCGGGCCATTCAGCACGGCTCCCTGCGCTAAAAACCGCTAGAGCAGTTTCATAGAAGAGGGGGGGGGGGGTAAGTTTTCAAAGCAACCTTGAATTTTTTTTGAATGGAGGCTTAGCATGAATTTGAAGAGGGAAGAAATTCCAGCGAGAAGGGGCTATGAAGTAAAAAACGTGGAGGGGCATAATCGAAAGGGATGTCTAAGTCCGTTTACGTCCAACTCGCATGTCATCCAAAGTAAAAAACAGCTTAAGACACATTTTCGAAAAATACGTCCAACTTTTTTTTCGTTTCAAAAATTGGCTAATTATTCGTCCTGCCAATCTGATTGTCCAAGCTGCTAAATCATCCATCTTTATACCACATTTTCTTCCAACTTTTCTTCCAAATCCAAAATGCCTAGAACAAGCCCTGTTGGACGTGAGAGGGATCTGGAAAGTGATGGACTGAACACCCAGACATGGCACCTAAATAGTGGGGTACCTTAAAGGGCACTGCTGTGAACTTCACAAAAAGGGTGCCATGTCTTCTCCTCCCTACATCTCCCTTATAGGTTTCAGTGAGCCCCCCCAAACCACCTCCAGAATCCCCTAGACCCACTTATCTACCACCCCAATAGCCCTTAAGGCTGCAGGATCCATTTATATGCCAGTAAAAAAGGGTTTTGGGGGTGTATAGGGGAGTTCACATGTTTAAGTATCAATGCAGTGATTACAGGGGCTTATGGGCATAGGTCCTCCTCTCTATAGGGTCCCTAATCCACCCCAAGATGACTTAAGCTGCTTCTGTGCTGGACGACTAGGCTTTCCTATGCCTAGCTGGTAGGTGATGATGGTCTGGAGGCTGAATTTTAAAGGTGTGATTATGATTTTTATGGAGTTGCGGGTCACTGATCGGTGATCACTGGGGTAGTGTGTGGGGGGTCTGTGTTATGTGTTTTCAGTGCTTATCTGGTGAGTTTAGGTGGATTTTTGTGACTTAGACCATGTTTTACATGGTCTAAGTCACAACGTCCAAGTTCCGTCGATCGTGGGCTGTATAACTTTCGTATATACATGTTGTATGACTAAGTCTAAGCCGGCCCATATCCCGCCCATCTCCCACCCTCGACACTCCTCCCGAAATGCACCATTTAGTTTTGGTCGTTCAGCGGCACTATGAAGGCCTAGGTCGTTTAGAAATACGTCCAAAACCCGTTTTTAGTATCGGCACTTGGACATTGTTGAGAAATGTTCGTCCAAGTTCCAACTTAGGCTGGTTTTGGATGTATTTCTCTTTCGATTAAGAGCCCCATGGTGTCTAGTAAATGGAAGCCAGGCTAGCATGGGGCTGGGGAGGATCAAACGGTGATCATTGATAGAATGAAGGAGACTGGTTGGTGAATATGGACTAGTGAGATTTGCCAGATAACGGAGGGCTGAGCCTGTAGGCCTTGAAGGTAAGAGTTAATAGTTTGAATTCTATCTGTTGTTCTATAAAAAGCCAACAATGCATTTGAAAGAATGGAGAGATATGATTGGACCTTTGTGCGTGAGAGAGTAGGCCACAGGCACCAGCTCTATCAAACCATCAAACAGAATGGAGTGAGCTTGGATGGCAACTTCAGCATTTGGAACCTAGGATAATACCAGGTGGACTTTACAGTCTATGATCCATAAATATCAAAGAAGAGACAAGTTAATTTAATCATGTATTTTTAATGAGTATAACTAATGGGCAGACTAGATGGATTGTTTAGGTCTTTAACTGCCATCATTTACTATGTTACTATGTTAGCTCTGTGGGTGTAGAGCACCCCAATATTCTTTTCAGCACTGCCCATACAGAGATGAAATCTTCCTGATGTAGAGCTGTAGGGGAAAGCAGGAAGTAAGGCAGTGTCTCTAAAGCCCCCAGCCTCCCCTGCATCCTATTGGTCAGATTTTCCTCAGACAGCCAATCTACAAAGGAGGCAGGACTAGTACCTTAGGAGATACCATTGGTCAGACACTCCTTAGCCAGCCAATAGGTTGCAGGGTAAAGCAGGATGGAAGGTTGGCGCCTCCTAAGTTACTGGTTCTGCCTATCCCTGCTGCTGTTGGCTAACTTAGGAATGTGTAAGTAATGAGCTTGTAGCAAGGAGCAGAGGAGTGCAGGAGTGTAGGTCAGATAGGCTTCCTGTCTTTGGTTGACCATAGAGAGGGAGAGGAGTGCTGAGAGAGGCACTATGAAAGGAATGAGGAATTGATAGACACAGGAAAAGGAAAGAATAGCACAGGCATGATAGGTTGAGATGAAAAGAAGCTGAGGGAAGAGATATGGACTGTGAAAGGGTGAACAGAGCTAAAGTGAATACAAGCTGGGGGGGGGGCATTAACAGTGATTCAAAGATAAGGGATGAGGGTAGGAAATGGCGGTAGGATCTTTTATATGCCGTACTCATTTGGAGGGATCTCCCTGCGGGAATGCTGAGTCTTTGTTCTGCTTTGGAGCGGAGGGGGCATTTAGGGGTGTATAGGCGTAGCTTGGATGTTATGTAGGCTGGGGGTTTTTTTTGGTAGAATCTCTTGTGTGTCATGACCAGGGCTTTGAAGATGCAACGCTTTGACTGGTAACCAGTGAGCTGCATAGAGCGCTGGAGTAATGGGGTCATGGTAGCTGAGGTTGTAAAGGAGTCAAATTGCTGAGTTCTGGACTTTTTGGAGGCGTTTTAGATCTCTTGCAGCAATGCCAACAAAGTCAAAGAACCACGTTTCTGTGTTTCTATCCTCATATACTTTTATTGCAAAAACACAAAAGAGATGCAAGATGCTCAAACAATACGAAGCAAAATGAGGAAGTGAGGAAAAGTTCAGTATAACACATCACTTTATCAACTACTTGGGTATGCTTTACCTCTTATCTCTCAGACTGAAGTTGCTTCTCTCCCCCCCTCCCCCCCACGGTTAGAAGCTTAACCAGCCCTTGGATTTAGGGTTACCATAGTTATTTACGCAAAATAGAGGACATGTAGCCCTAACCCCAGCTCCACCCCTTTTCTCTTTCAGTGAGCTTGGGACTGTGTCTGGAGGGCATCCAAACATGCATTGATGCAATGTGATGATATCATACTCATGTGTGGATGCCCTCCAAATGCAGCCCCGAGCTCCTAAACCCAGACAATTTTTTAAATATATATATATATACCACTTATAGCTTATGTGGTTTACATTCAGGTGCTCAAGTATTTTCCCCTGTCTGTCCTAGTGGGCTCACAATCTAATGTACCTGGGGCAATGGGGGATTAAGTAACTTGCCAGGGTCATAAGGAGCAGTGTGGGATTTGAACCCACAATCGCAGGGTGCTGAGGCTGAAGCTCTAACCACTGCGCCACACACTCCCACAAACTGCTGGGTTTTCAAAAAAAAAAAAAAAAAGCCCAGATATCTGGATAGTCCTCTAAAAAGAGGACACCTTTGGGTAAATCCGGACATATGGTAACCCTACTTGGATTTTCTTCATTTCTGAGCTCCCAGGGTCTACTCTTCCATGTGGATACCTCCTTCAAACCTTGTCTTCACTGCCTGCTTCCAGAGGTGAAACTTTCTCCTATTCCTGGCCCATGGGGGTGCCTGACAGAGAGGCTGGAACGGAACTCTGAACCCCAAGCCCTCTTTTCTGGAGAATTCTTTTCTTGTTCTACCATTTCAGTTGCTGAAGGTTCTCTTCTTGAGTTTCCTGCTGAGTTCCTCCTTACTTCAAAGGAAAAAAAAAATGTTTATTTTAAAGCTTCTCTCTGCCAGTCACCTGAGAGCTGATGACTGCTGTATCTACCAGGTGCCATCAGCAACGCAGATCATTCTTAATTATTGTAGTGCAGCTGTGAACTGCCAGCTCAGCCAGCCTTTTCCAAATTCCTCCCAGCCTGCCTCTGCTGACCTCACAGCCCACTGCCTTATGGGATTTATAGTTCCACTTCTTAGACATGCCTACTAGTTATTAACTCTTTGAAAAACAGGAGTAGTTTGCTTATATTGTATACACTGTTAAAAATGAAAATTGATTTTTGCTGTCTAAAATAAAAAGCTTTTAGTACACAGTAAATTCTTTTTGCTCTTTGCATAGGTGCTGCTTCAAGAATGAATAGTATTACAACTCCGTTGATGCCGCCTCAGCTCACCCGGTTAACTGCTGTAACTGCACCAGCTGTGACCTTTATGGCTGCAAATTTAGTGGAGAAAACATCAGCAGGTATGTTTGCTGTAGGAATTATTAGGATTAAATACAAACAAATCCATTGCATGTTTTCTGTGGGAAACACTATTCACAAATAAGCATAGAATGAGTAGTATACACAGTGTCTGGGGGAAAAAAGGACCTCAGCATTTTTCCAAATAACCCCAAAACCTCCTAATGCAGCAGAAACTTCTGCCTGAACTTGAAGACATTTCTAAGTAATTTATTTTGCAACACGATGGAGCTCCAGAGCATCGAGCTCACAAAACAGTTGAGCTCTTAATTAATGAAACTCCAGAATTTATTGAGCCAACAGCTCGGTGGCATTAAAACTTCCTGAATATGCTAAAGGTGCAGGACACAACTGAACACAAATTATAAACTCAAGAAGAAAAAAAAAACACATTATACTAATGTATTTTCAAATGCTATGCTAAATATCTAAACAATTGCAAAGTATTTTGAAACTATGTAAGGGATTCTGCTGTTTCTGGACACCATATACAGTTTGCTAATTGTTTAATGCAGGGGTGTCCAACCTTTTGGCTTCCCTGGGCCGCATTGGCCGAAAAACTTTTTTCTGGGGCCGCACAAACACTAAAACTAGCCGATGAGCAAAAAAAAAGGTTGAGCAGGTCCCAAATTTGCAATCACTAATATAGAAGATGTACGTATCTAATAATAAACCTTCATTAAAGGGACACTGTAGAGAGGAACTCAAAAAAGAATACTTACCCTGACTGAGTCATCCCTCCACGTTTACCGCTGACAGTGGGAGCAGCCATAGGCTTCCGCATCCCCATTCTGATGAGCAAGGATGCGTGCTCCTAGTTCTCCCATTCACTTCTATTACAGCTATGGTGAGCCTTATCAGAGCAGGGATGCTGAATCAGCTGTCAGCAGCGCACATGGGAGGATCGTTTAATCGGGGTAAATATTACTGCTTTTTTGGGCCTCCCACTTTGAGCTTAGGCTCCCTCAAAATGAATATCTCCCCTGCTGTAGCTAGTAGGGATCCCCAAGCCTCACCAACTGATGGTCACCTCCTCCCCTTCCAACTTCCCAAGTTCTGCAGCTGGCAGCAATATTGCAGAGTGGCTGCCTTCCCTCCTCCCTGCCCCCCCCCCCCCTCTTGGCATTCATGCATGCATGAAAGCAGTGGCAGCTTGAGGATATTGCTGCAAAGCTTGGAGATTTGGGGTTGCAAGACTGGAGGAAGATGTCTCTAGTTGGCAAGGTTTGGGAATCCCCACTAGCTCAAGTATTTATAAATAGAATTCAGGCAGGGAGAAACTTTGGTGCCCATCCACTAATTATGGGCTCCAGTCCGTCCCCCAAATCAGCTGTATATGACTACGCCACTGAATACAAAAATAATTGTGATAAACATATCCCAAAGCTAACATATTCCAGTTAATAAATTCAAAATAAAACAATTTTTTTTTCTACCTTGTTGTCTGGATTTTTTGTTTTCCATCATCTTGGTCCCAGTTTCTCTTTCTGCTTTTTGTCTGTCTTCAACTAATTCTCTTTCCAGTGTCTGCTGTCCATTTTTTTCTCTTCTCTCATTCCATTTCCTTCTTATGCCTATCTCCAATGTATTGATTTTTCCTTTTCAGCTTTCTTAACTTTTTCTTTTCATTTTTTGCCTCTGTCCACTCAAATCTTGCCTTCTTTCTCACCCTTCTTTTTAAATGTTCAGCTTCCTCTTAATTCTCCATCTTCTCTCAGTTCCTAACTCTCCCATTTCCCATCTCACTCCTTTCCCAGCCTCCTATTTCCTGCTGTCTACTCTCCATTACCACATTTCTACCACTGTACTCACTGCTCTGTCACTCATCTTGTCATCTCCCTTTTAACCTCATCCATCTAGCTCACCACTTTAAGAATCACCCTCCATCTCTCCTCTGGTCAGGCTATAATTCCCTGTCCTTTTCTTTCCATCTCCTAGAATCTTCTTATCCCAGCTCTCTTCCCTCCTGCCCTCCTATGGGTCCATCTCTGCTCCTCTATCCTCATGGTCCAATATTTTGCTCCCTCTCTTTTCTGTTTTTCTTCTCCCCTCCCCCCCCTTGATGCTGAACAATGAAATGAAGGGGAAAAAAGAGAGATACTGCATCTCTCTGCCTTCCATCTACAGACCTAATATTTCTCCCTCCCTCCCTTCCATCCCCAAATCCAACTTCTCTCCCTTTCTCTTTCCAATTGCCCCCATCCCATCTCTTCCCCTGCCTTCCTGCCTGCCTTCCCCGGGTCCACCATTTCTCCCTTTCTCTTCCCAACAGTTCTCCCTTCAAGTATCTCTTTCCCTCTTCCTCCATACCACCCCAGGTCCAACTTTTCTTCCTCAGACTATTGCCCACCATCTCTCTGGCCTGTTTCTGGCCATCATCTCTCTGTCATGTGTTTCTGGCCCTATAAGTTCTCTCCCCACATCCAGTCTAGCACTTATTTTAATACCCTCCCCCGGGTTACTTGCAAACCGGGTTACTTAAAAAAAAGTCCAGGAGGCTTCCTCGGCCCAGTATGTTCTTCCCCTTCTCTCTCCCCAATCTTTCCCTCTCTCAGACACCCAATTCTCCCTTTCTATTATCTCCCTCACCTCTGCATCTCTTTCCTTCACTCCCTTCATTCTTCCATCTTATGGCTCATGCTCCCCTCTATCTTTCCCTTCATTCTGTCTCCTTCACTGCTGCCCCCAGCCCTCTCTGCCTTCTCCTGAAGGGCTACTGCTGCTGGTGTCTGTAACTCCCAGTTCCTAAGCCCGTTGATGTTTTTTTTTGGGGGGGGTTAATTCTTTATTTAAACACAGATAGGAAACAAGAAAAACACAAGGATCCCAATCTCCTGAAAAGTAACAACCAAACAACAATGTCCTACCAAGCACAAGAACTGTGTTGAACATTTTTAAAAGAACAAAACAGAACTCCCCTTCTCCCCATCCCCCGAGAGACAGCTCAATGACCCCCTCCCCGGTACCTTCCCCAACTACCTAGAAGACCAAGTGAAGCCCCCAACTCCCTGTATCCAAGCCACAGCCCAACCACCCAGGAAACCATTCACCGCCCCCTCCCCCCCATCACCCCTCAGTTCTAGCACAATCCATTCCCCCCACTGCGAGAAATCGACCCCACACCTCCTCAAATTGCTGCCAGCGCTGAGTTAGTAAAGCAGATAGTCTATAATGCTCACAGACCCAGCCCAATTTCTCTCTCATCATCAGCAGGGTAGGCACCGTTGAGCTCTTCCAATGAAGGGCTATCACCATCCAGGCAGCCGTGAAGGCCAAATGGGCCAACCTGTCCTGCGTGTCCTCCACCCCCCCAGGCAGCACCCCCAACAATGCTCGAATGTGTTTACCATCTTGCCGGGTGCCTCGGTGATGCAGTGTTTTCTGTCTTGCCAGCGCCCTACTCTACCTTCCTGCAGCGTTCGCTGAAAGCTACGGCAGCGGCTTCCATGCGCCTCCTGCGGCTGATCTGGAAGCATTCCCTCTGACTTCGTGATGTCAGAGGGAACACTTCTGGGTCAGCTGCAAGAGGCACATAGGATCTGCTGCCCGCGGCTTTCAGCGAACGATGCAGGAAGATGGAGGAGGGAGCCGGCAAGACAGTAAACCCCGCATCACCTTTGAGCTTGAGCGGGGCCGCACAAAATATTTTTTTAGGCCGCGGGTTGGACATCCCTGGTTTAAACTGTAGACAATTTATTGGTCATTTGTTTCCATTCCTCTTTGATGCATCCCTTACCACCATTCCTGCCCTAACTGTTTAGCACATGCAAAATATGTTGGCAAGTGTTCCCACAGTAATTAAAAAAAAATCAAACAAAACCCCTACTATAACCCAAAGTAAATCCAAAGATAATGTGATGATATTTATAGTTATATGTGTGAAGGGGCATAATTAAAAGAAACATCTAAGTCCCCTTTTGGCCTAAGTCCCTAGACACTGATAGTAGGCAGCAGGGAAATGTCCATTCTAAAAAAAAACCCAAAAAAAACCCCCTCATTTTGGATATGATTTTTTTTTTTTAGAATGGCCTACCTCTGCGTTCAGTAGTTTAATCACCCAAATCACCACTACGTCTAACCTTAAAACACATTATCAAACAAAAAATCGCCCATCCCAAAACAAGACCTTTTAGGCGAAGGAGGGGCCAGTCCATCACCTCAAAGCAGGATTCTGTAGCCGGCATCCGTCAAAAGCAATGCCTATTACAGAATCCTGGGGCTTCCCCCCCTCTCTCCCTGCAACGATCATGGCAAAAGGAGGACATGTCCAGGGTAATCCAGACGTCTGGTAACCCTAGTCTGGAATGAATGCCATTGTGATAAAATATGACTGAGCCCAGAGAATACCTAGTCACTCAACCTAAGTGGGTAAATATGCATGCACCGATTTAGATGCATTACCATGTTTGCTGCATGTGGCAGGAAATTCAAGCATCAAAGTTTGTCCAGCTTTAAACCCTTTGAAGTAAAGCTCTACTTAATGCTGAAAGCCGTTATACTGAGAGCAGTATTTTAATCAACAAATGTCCTGATTTTCAATATAAAAACACCTATTATAAAACACACCTTGTTTAAGAGTGGTAACAGTCAATGTTCTCTGCAGTTTTGAGTTCTAGCTTGAGGGGCGAAGGCAGTGGCGTACCTAGGGGGGGGAGGTCCGCCCCAGGTGCACAGGCCCAAGGGGGTACACTGCTGGCCTGCCACCGGGGAAAGGCTGCCATTGCAATCATCTGAAAGAAGCTGGCGCCAGTTCTCCCTCCCTCCAAATTCGCCCTGCTTCTTTTCAAGCTGGCCGACCAAACTATAGCCATCCAATGTCAATTCTGACGTTGGAGAGGACATTCTGGGCCAGCCAATCGCTGCCTGTCTGGCCCGGAACGTCCTCTCCAACGTTAGAATTGACGTCCGACATACAGAGTTGGTCGGCCTGCGGGAAGCGAAGCAGGGCGATTTCGGCGCCGGCCTGTTTCCGATGGCCAGTGGCAGGCTTTCCCCGGCGGTGGTGGCAGCATGGTGCTGGTGGCGGCGGTGGTATGGGGAGGGCAGGGAGAAAGAAAGAAAGGGGGAGGAGACAGGGATCCAGAAAGAAAGAAAGGGGGTAGGGTGAAAGCAAGAAAAAAATGGGGCATGGGGAGAGAGAGAGAAAGACAGACATAGAAAAAGAAAGGGGGCATGGAGAGAGAAAGAAGGGGGCAGGGTGAAACAAAGAAAGAAATGGGGCACGAAGAGAGAAAGAGAAAGACAGACATACAGAACGAAAGAGGGCAGGATGAAAGAAAGAAAAAGATGGGGGAAGGAATGAGGTCTGGAGGAGAGGAAGCATACAGGAGACTGAAAGAAGGGAAGAAATATTGGATGCAACCAGAGACTGATGAAATTACCAAACAAAGGTGGGAAAAATGATTTTATTTTCAATTTAGTGATCAAAATGTGTCCGTTTTGAGAATTTATATATGCTGTCTACATTTTGCACTATGGGCCCCTTTTACTAAACTGCAATAGCAGTTTTTAGCGCAGGGAGCCTATGAGCGTTGAGAGCAGCGTGGGGCATTCAGCGCAGCTCCCTGTGCTAAAAAACGCTATCGCGGTTTAGTAAAAAGGGAGGGAGTATATTTGTCTATTTTTGTATAGTTGTTACTGAAGTGACATTGCATAAAGTCATCTGCCTTGACCTCTTTGAAAACCCACGGAATACAAATGATAATTAACATTTTCTCTGCGTACAGTGTGCTTTGTGTTTTTAAAATTTTATTGTTGATAGATCATTTTGACTTGGCCACGAAGGTAAGGGGGGGGGGAGGGAGGGGAGCTGCTGAAAGACATCTAGTAATCCTTGCAGGCTTGCCTGTGCAGGGAATTATTTTTGTAAAATCATGTTTTGTTATGTGACTAGCATTATTTAGACTTTAATTTCTTTGAATGAATACAATGAAAATGATATAAAATTACTTGCTTGTTTTTATGTGCGTGCGCTGAAGGAAAGTGGAGAGAGAGTGGGCTGAGGACGCTGAAGGGAAATGGGGAACAGAGAGTGGGGAAAAGACGCTGATTTATAAATTGACAATTGTACAGAATATTGTTTCTTTTTATACTTTAATATAATAAGTTCAATATAAAACAATTCAAGGCTTGTGTGGATGGAATCAGGTGGTTTTGTGGAGATGGGGACCGAGCTTACGGGGATTAGTCCAATAAAATGGTATTTTCTTATTTCTCATTATTTGTTTTATTTTTATTTGTTAATTTGTAAAGTGGTGATTGTTATGTATCAGTTTTTTCAAATTTACATCTACTGTCTTTATATTTTGCACAGTATTAGAGGACATGTATTACTGTTTTTGTGGTGTTGCATTGTATGCAGAGTTTGGTTTCTTGGCAGTTCAGTTTAACTTTTGTCTACATATTTCTATTTTTAGATTGTGATTATTCCATATTGGGAAAGGGTGTATCTGTCTGTGTGTATGAAAGGGACATGGCTTTCTGATAGCATCGACTGTACAGGATCAATTGACTGTGCAGGATCTGGTTTGTTTAGTTTTACAATGTATGTGTTGGTGTTCTAGTGCTCATTGCAGTGTTTAAGATGCTACCTTTTCCTAGGTACACTCTTGTTGTGCGATATGTAGATTGTTACTAAAAATCATATTTTTCATATAGATGGGGGGGGGGGGGGTCAAAAAATGATGGGCCCCGGGTGTCACATATGCTAGGTACGCCACTGGGCGAAGGTATGCCGTTGCTCGGTTTCTCATGCAGGTTAGAGAATGACATGGTGACAAAATTCATCACCGTTCCTGTCCCCACGGATAACCGCAGGAAATAATTCCATTTCATTTTTTAGTGTCTATTTCAGCCTCAGTCCTTCTACACCAGTATTCTTCAAAGCAAAGCTTGCGGGTCAGTGGTTGTGGCCATTCATGCTCTGATTCTTCCCTCTCACCTTAAAGAATGACATGAAGATTGTTAACCGCGGTTATCCGCGGGGACGGGAATGGTGATGAATTTTGTCACCGTGTCATTCTCTGACCGACAGTGGCTCCAAATGAACATAGATTAACTTCTTGAAGAAGCCCGTTGTAATAGTTTCTGGGCGAAACGGAGATCTTCCGTCGAGAGATTGAGCTCATTGAGCTGGAGAGATTGAGCTCATTGAGCTGGCTGGGTAGAGAATCTTCACCCAAGCTAAGTACTGCTTTAACTTAATAATGAATACTAAAAAATAACTTTGAATTTGGTAACAGCCAAAATTGGTTCATTAAGTAACAGCTAACAAGAGTCACAATTGTTTACTACAACAGCATTTTTGAGATAAAATACCATCAATGATAGTCTGCTTACGAGTTATTCCTTATGACTAGCTCTGAGGTCTGACTGCAGACACTTGAGATTGGTTATCTCTGTGCAGAGAACATTGACTGTTACCACTCTTAAACAAGGTGTGTTTCATAATAAGTGTTTTTGTGTTATACACATAGATTTGAAGGGTTTCTGATTTTCAATATGACTTATTTCTAAGATGAAGAGGCAGGTCTTAGAGGCTAATTAAAGGGCAGGGAATTGAATGATCACAGTTTTGATTATACAGAAGTATAGCATATGCATTGTTTTATGCTAAATAATTATCTGTAGAGAATGCAGGCATAAATCTCTGGGCAAGCTTTTTACACATATAAAAAGGCTTCTATAAAATTACCCCTGGGATTATGCATGTTTATAATTGTGTAGTGTCAAAACACATGTTTTTATATAACATGCACATAAGTATCTTCTGGAGCACAGTTTGTGTGAAGCACTGGCAGAGTCATAAAATATGCATTCTTTAAAAATATGTGTGTGCACGCATACATTAACGCCCACATCCGAGCAGGTTTAAGTGTTTGCGACTTCAGTGTAGCCATGACTTTTGCAGATTTATCTGTACTATTTTATGAAGACATGTGGAGGGTCATTATTGAAAGAATGTCCAAGTCAGATTTGTCCCCTCCCCCCCCCCCAGGTATCCATCTCAACGCCATTTTTGAACAGGAAAGATGTCCAGATGTCCTGTTGGGGGTTTGGGAGGTTTACTTTTTGACGCTGTTCAAAAATACAGCATGTTAGAAGGACATTACAAGGCACTGGAAAATCTGTCTGGCAGCATTCTTAAGAAAATGGCCACACAGATCTCTGTGCAGAACAGAGGAATAACCTACTGGTTAGTCCAGTGGACTATAAACCAAGGAATATAGATTCAAATCCCACCCTAATTCTTTTTTTTTGTTAATATGATTCCTCCAGGAAAAGTTAAAAAAAACAAAATCTGTATCTGAATGTACACCACTGTCATAGACTTTAGGCTTGCAGGTGTCTTATATCTTTAGGTACAATAAGTAATTTCTGTTTCTAGAAGGAGCCCCAGAAAAGGAAAAAAAAAATAGTTACTGTAAGATTTGAACCTGTGTCCCTTGGTTTACAAGCTACTGCTTGCTCAAGACTGGTAGCATGGAATGTTGCTACTCTTTGGGATTCTAGAATCTTGCTACTCTCTGGGGATTCTGAATGGAATGTTGGTACTATTTGGGGTTCCAGAATCTTGTTTACTCTGAGATAATGGAATGTTGCTACTCTTTGGGTTTTGGCCAGATATTAGTGACCTGGATTCGCCACCGTGAGAACAGACTAGTGGGCTTGATGGACCTGCATGCTGCTTGGCTAAGAATACCCATAATACCTGCAGCTGACACAGAGCTTGGAAACAAAAAATGAAAAACTACAAAAACTTGATAAAAGAAAAGCGTTACAATTGCTATGCACAGAAAATAGGAGCAGTCAATACAAACAGTAGAGAACTGTTCAAACTAGTGAACAAACTAACAGACACTACACAGATCCAAAAAAACCACAACGAACTGATACCAGCGGTCAACACCCTCGCCAACCACTTTAGCAATAAAATCATAGCTTTAAGAGCCTCAATACTTTCTCCTTCATCCAACTTCGAATTCCACTTCAAACCACAGGAGAAAGAGTCCAATGTCGATATGATCTGGAATCAATTTGAGCCCCCTGCATGGAACAACTTCCTCACATTATTCAATAAATACGCCAAATCAAACTGTCTACTAGACGAATGCCCATCTCAGATCATGCAAGTTGCAGTTCCCGAATTCAAAAGGGATCTATTTAATTGGGCAACATCCACTCTTAAAAGTGGAATTTACCAGGAAAACATGGGACACATTCTAATCACACCCATCCCCAAAGACCAGAAGACCTCACTCACATTGGCGTCCAACTACAGACCCATCGCGAGCACCCCCTTCTTTACCAAAATGCTGGAAGGGTTAGTTAATCCGGAACTAGTAAACCACTTAGATAAATTCAATCTCCTAAATGACCACCAATCAGGCTTTAGAAAAGGATTCAGTACCGAGACAGTCCTAGGTTCTCTCCTTAATCACCTATATGATCTCTTCAGTCAAGGCACCAGCGCCTTGATCTTACAATTAGACTTTAGTAACGCTTTAGATTTAGTGGACCACAAAATAATGCTTACATGCCTAGACGCAATGGGTCTAACGGGAGGAATATTGACCTGGTTCCAAGGCTTCTTAACCAAACGATCCTATCAAGTGGTCAATAACGGGAATTACTCTGAATCATGGAAAAGCCCCTCGGGAGTCCCTCAAAGGTCCCCCCTATCTCCCACCTTGTTTAACATATACATCTCCTCCCTAGGTCACCTTCTACAAAAGTTAAACCTAATATATTACATATACACAGATGACATCTCTATATTAATTCCAATAACAAATGTGACCAATTCCACCACCAAATACATATCCTACATCATGAATGAAATCAAAGAACGGACCACAAATTTTAAACTGAAACTAAACTCAGAAAAGACAAACATTTTTCTGGCAAGCCCAAAGGAAAAAATCACTACAACTACAATAGATATTAAAGGTCACGATCACCCAATACTAAAAACTATAAGAATACTAGGAATCACCCTAGACACCCAATTGACCCTGATCGATCACACAAACTCGGTGACAAAAAAATGTTTCTCCACCCTTTGGAAACTGAAAACCATAAAAAAATATTTTGACCCTCTAACCTTCAGATTATTGGTACAGTCATTGATTCTATCCACCCTGGACTATTGCAACATCATTTATTTGGGGACACCTAAAAAAACCCGTAAGAAAATTGAGATTAGTTCAAAACATGGCCGTCCGCTTAATATTCGGACTAAAGAAAAGTGATCACGTTAGTCCCTTCTACAGAATACTGCACTGGTTGCCAATTGAGGAAAGAATTCTATTCAAATTCTCCTGCTTTTGCTACAAACTAATCTGGGGAATGGCCCCCAACTACCTTCTACCCCACTTCGAATTCTACTCCTCCACTAGATCTACCAGAAACCGCAACCTTTTTGCATACCCGAAAATCGCAGGCTGAAGATATCGAACCTTCCTGGACAGAATCTTCAAGTTCCAAGCTGCCAGACAGCAATCTTGGCTAGGTTATTTCATGGATGTAGCTAGGCTGACCTACAGCATCTTCCGGAAAGAATTAAAGACCACTTTGTTTAAGAAATTCATGTCCTAGCCAGACTTTCTCCCCGCGAACAAAACTCCCACACCTTACCCCGAATTTCTTCTTCATACTAGGTATCCTACATTCTTTGTTTGTTTACAAAAAATTAAATAAATAAATAAAATTTTTCCTCTCCTCAATGGTTACCCAGATACTCGCTGGTGTCCGACCATTTTCAATGTATTATAGTTAATAGTTAATTCTTATACTGCAACCTATGTTTACTTCTGCTTCTAACCACCTTGCACCTGTAATCACTGAATGCTCGTTGACCTCCTATCTATTTGATTGTACAGCTATTCTTCATTGTGAACCGCCTAGAAGTCGCAAGATTATGGCGGTATAGGAAAATAAAGTTATTATTATTATTATTATTTCCGGTTTCATTATTAGAAAAGAAAAATGGGAACAACAACCACTGAGAGATTAAGAAGATGTTATGCCTTCATCCCTCCAGTGGTCAGCTGTTACTTGGATGTGACTGAGACAGGTCTAGATAAAAATGTCCTTTTAGACATGGATATTTTTTCCAGTTCAAAAATCATTGCTGGACATCCTACTTTTTGGGACCTCTCTTGTCCTGCCCAAAACGCACCTACAACACATCCCCTTACTATTTTAATGAATTGCAGTGTGAAACATCCAAATTCTGACTTTCTGACATTGGAATTTGGATGTTTATAGCAGATGGACATTTTAAAGACATTTTGAGGTGTCTATCTGCTGTGAAAATGAGCACCAAGGGCTCCTGCTTACCCTCCAAACCTAGGGTTACCAGATTTTCCTTTGGGAAAATCCAGACTCATGGCCACATCCCCAGGACCGCCCAGTTCTGCCTCTGTCATGACCTGTTCTGCTCCCCCAGCCCCTCCCCCAGCTGGGTTTTGAAAAGCTATCCGAACCCCGGGGAAAATCTGGACGTCTGATAACCCTATCTATGCCCCGCCAGCTCAATAATTTATATTTTGCATTCAGGTGGGGAGAACATTTGGTGCCCATCCACCCATTTTGGCTCCAGCCCCTCCCCCCAAAAAAAAAATTAATTGTGTGGCTAAGCCACTGAATAGAATACAAGCATATTCCCAAATTCAACATATTCCAGTTAATAAATTCAAAATAAAACCTCTTTTTTCTACCTTGTCTGGACATTTTGTTTTTCCATCATCTTGGTCCTAATTTCTCTTTCTGCTTTTGTCTATCTTCTACTCATTCTCTTTCCAGTGTCTGCTGTCTATTTTTTTCTCCTCTTCCCTTTTGCTCCATTCTCTCACTATGCTTGTCTCCAGCATATTGATTTTGCCCTTTCAGTTTTCCTCCCTTTTTTATTTACTTCCTCTGTCCACTTTCTCACCCTTCTTTTTAAATTTTCAGCTACTTACCAAGTTTCCACCTCCTCTCATTCTGAAGCTCTCCAATTTCCCATCTTCCTATTTTCTTCCCATTACCACATTTCTACCACTGTACTCGATGTTCTTTTTCATCTTATCATCCACTCCAGAATCGCCCTTCCTCTCTCGTCAGGCTATATCTCCCTGTCCCTTTCTCTCCTTCCCCTAAGATCTTCTTATCCCACCTCTCTTCCCTCCCATGGGTCCATCTTTCATCCTCTGATGCCTTGTGATTTATAGATGAATTTAGTGATAGGCGTCAGAACAGGGGAGACCACAGGGGCCATGCCCCCCCCCCAAAAAAAAAAAAAAAAAAAATTATCGGTTGCTGTTTAAGCCCTCCCACCCACCCTGCTCTTGGTATTTGTTTAAAATCTTCAGGCAGGCACTGCACAGCCGCCATGCTGCATCAAACACCAAGTCTGTCCCGGAACCCTTCATTCTACTTCTGGGGGCAGGCCTGCTTGTGGACGCTGCACGATGGCTGCTGAAGATTTAAAACTAAAGCGCCAGGAGGAGATGGTTGGAGGACTTAGGAGTGCACCAGGGCAGAGCTCCTGCCCCCCTCCCCCCAAACAAAGCAGCGTTCCGCTGTCTATGAATTTAGTATCACCTTAATCTAAAGTATTAAGAAATTCAGCTAACAATTCTCACTCTTTTCTCTGAGAATATTCATTGCTACCCTTCAGAACACTCTCCTTGCTTTTCCATTAATATTACTTACAGCTTTCAAACCCATCACTAGCAACACTTAATGGACCATTAGTCACTTGTCCTTCTCCTAGAAAGTTAATACCAAAAGAGAAGTAGCAACATCATATAATTAGCCATCGTTGGTCTAGAGCAAAAACATTTTTGATCCACGTAATGTGAGGTCAGTAACTCCAACCTAGATTTCAAAAGTTAATTATTGGTTTTAGGTTAGTGGGTGATTGTTAAATTCACTGGCATAAAAACTATATTGTCATGACATATGTAGCAAATAAAGACAGAAAACGAAAATACATTGTAAAAAATACAAGTTTGAAAATTGGTAATCGGCAGAGAATGTTCTAATTATTGGCTTGCAAAATTACTTGTAATTTAGGACTCTATGGGCTCCTTTTACGAAACCGCGTTAGCGGCTTTATCGCATGTACCTTTTTAGCACGTGCTAACCCTGCGCTAGCCGAAAAACTACCGCCTGCTCAAGAGGAGGTGGTAGTTGCTAGCACTGCCACATCCCACATTTCTGTTTCTTTTCCACTGCCTATCATCTCTCTCTCTCTCTCTCCCTGCCTTGTACCCTGGGTCTTCCATGCAGCATCTCTCCCTTTCTCCCCTCCATTATCATGTGCAACATTTCTTTCTCTCTCCCCATGCACCATCTATCCCTGCTTTCCACCCTATGTCCAACATTACTCTCTTTTCTCCATGCATGTTCCTCTCCCCTCCACCATATGCAATATTTCTCCCTCTCACTCCTTTCTACTTCTTTGTTGCATCTCTCCCTTCAACTCCTCCACCTTATATGAAACAATTCTTCCTTTCTCCCCACTTCCATCCCTCCTATCCCCCATACAGCACTTCCCGGTGGACACCTCCCATCCCTCATTGTGAGAACTGAACATTCAGGCATCCCAAACAGTAGCAGCAGCGGTGAATAGGTTTCATGTGACCTGCCCGCCAGGGCTTCCCTCTTCCACATCATCAGTGATGGTCATCAGTGACACAGTAGAGGGAAGGCCCTGGCAGGGCAGGCCAGGAGCAACCTGTTCAGAGCGCTGCCTCTACCCACTGGACACCGCCGTTGCTGCTGCTGTTGCTTTAGGAGGCCCAGAGATATTGTCAGAATTAATTGAATCGGTGAGTCCGATTTTTACAGCAAACTAATCAATTTGAATCAATTCACCAAAATTATCCCCATGTCATTCTCTAACTCCTACCTCACTCAGTGCTTCCCATAAACATAGGAACATAAGCAATACCATACTAATAGTGGATCAGACCAAATGTCCATCAGGCCTAACGTTCTATTTCTAAAAGAGGCCAATTCAAGTTGAAAGTATGTGGCAGGATCTTCCAAAATACTACTTGCACATAGCCACAGATAGAACAAAAGAACAGACAGTGGCTTTCCCCAAGTCTACCTGGCTAACAATGGTTTATGTACTTTCCTCCAGGAAGTTATCAACACCCCTTTACAACCAATTTTTCTAACTGCTTTCACCTCTTCTGTTGGCAACAGTGAATGAAAAATTATGCTCTCTGATTTCTTTTTAAAAGTGTTACCTATTAGCTTCACGGAGTGCCGCCTTAAACTGTCGAAAGGTTAAACAAACATCCTCTTATTTTCTACCCTACTCATGATGATATAGATCTCTATCATATTTCCTCTCAGCCTTCTCATCTCCAGTCTAAAAAGCCCTAACCTGTTTGGCTTGCCTTAAATA
Source organism: Geotrypetes seraphini (assembly GCF_902459505.1). Taxonomy (NCBI): domain Eukaryota; kingdom Metazoa; phylum Chordata; class Amphibia; order Gymnophiona; family Dermophiidae; genus Geotrypetes; species Geotrypetes seraphini. Next base: position 269,839,478 of record NC_047087.1, read on the forward strand.
GGAGCTGTCCCTTACTCTTTATCATTTTGAAAGCTTGCCTCTGAATCTAGTTCTGCTGTCTCCTTTTTACGATATGGCTTCCAGTGCCACACACAAAAAAAAGACATTATGACTTAAGAACATAAAAAAAAAAATGTACTGAGCCAGGCAAAAGTGTCATTGAGCCCAGCATCCTGTTTCCAACAGTGGTTAATCCAGGTCACAGGTACCCGCCAGGATACCAAAGATATAACAAGCAAGGATAAGCAACACCTTTCCTAGGTCTGTCTGGCTAATAACGATTTATTGATCTGTTCTTCAGAACCCTGTCTAAATACTTTTTAAAACCAAATCTTCCAGGTATTGATTTCATAGCTTAATTGTGCACTGTGTGAAAAAAAATACTTTCACCAATTAGTTTAATTTTCAATTATCTTTATTTTCAAGGCCAACGTACGTTGATGCAATTCAATGCAATCACTGAAAACATGACTCACATCATGCAACGTCCTAGTAAAGGCATTGTTATTTCACCTTTATCGTTACTGTTCCCTTGCCCGCTCTCTTCCTCCTTTCCCCACAGAAATAATGTGAACAGCGACTTCGAGGGCTCGTTTGTTCCTTATGAGCACCCCCAAGTCATGAAAGCAGTTACACACTTTTCTATTACAGCCTTGTCACTCCCCTTCTTCCCTAGCACCCTCTATCATCCTCAGCATGTGTTGCCCTTTTTCTTATCAGGAACAATGACATTATTTAAGACCTTATTTCTTAACTGGATTCATGGAGTGTCCCTTATTCCTTAAAAGCTTAACGGAGTGTCCCCAAGTCGTAGCACTATTTGAAAAGGTAAACGACTGTTTCCTATTCACTTGTTCCACCGCGCTCAGTTTTACAGACTTCTGTCGCTTCTCCTCAGTTGCGGCCTCTCTAAACTGCAGTGTCCTAGCCTCTTTAACATTTCTCCATAGAGGAGCCATTCCATTTATTTCATTATTTTTTGCCACTCTTTTCTGAAACTGTTCTACCTCCTCCATAGAAGCCAGTTTTGTTTGTGTCCAGAGTTGGAGTATCTTCATTGCATTTAGCATGACCAATCATTTTTAAAGGTTGGCTCCTATAAGCTTTGCTATATATTTACACAGGGTGCCCACATAAACACTCCTTGATTTTAAATGGTTACAAAACCAAAATTTATTTGAATATTCTTTCACCGTTGAGGCTAGAGTTTCATCAACTCATAAAGTTTCATATGGTATCTGTTGATTACATATACTTGATGTGCATCTCCACCTGTTACTCGGCAAACATTGATGCGATAATCGAGCTTGGACCAGACTCCCTGAAGCATATCCGGCGTGATCACGTTCATAGCTTCAGTGATGTGTTTCTGCAGATCATCCAAGGTTGTGGGTAGTGGAGGTATGTACTCTCTGTCTTTCACGTATCCCCAAAGGAAAAAGTCACAAACAATAATGTCCGGTGATCTCGGGGACCACTTGAGGAACACCTAGTCATTTTGTTGCGTTGCATTGTCTGAAGATTGTAACTTCTGCACCAATTGCAGCTTATAAGGGTGAAAGTACAAGTGATTGTGTAAGATCTTGCTAACCATGTTTTGGGGGATTTGTATTTGCTGTCATCTTATATATAAACATATTCCAATAAGTTTTGATTTTGTAACCATTTAAAATGATGTGTTTTTGTGGGGCACCCTGTAATATTTTTTTTTTAATTAATTAATTAATTTTTGATATGAGGTGACCAGAACTGCATGTAGAACTGTAGTCACAAAACAAATTGATTCAGAGGCATTATGATATGCATTGTTTTATTTTCTGTAAAATATCTAGCATTTGATTTGCCTTCTTGATTACCATGGCAAACCAAGCCAAGGATTTCAACCATAGGTGTAGTTTAACTTATTTTTGGGCAAGGAATATAAATGGGTAGGAAGGGAGCTCAGATCTGTGTGTGTATGGGAGGGGGTGGGGGGGTGGGAGGGGGGATAGAACTTTCTTCCATCTCATCAGATTGACATTGATTAGCTTCCCCACCACAACTAACACTTTCACTTCAATACACACACACACAATCACTCTCTTACCCTCTACACCAGGGCTGCCCAAGTCCGGTCCTCAAGATCTACTGGCAGGCCAGGTTTTCAGGATATCCACAATGAATATGCATGAGAAAGATTTGCCTGCACTGCCTTCTTGGTATGCAAATATCTCTCATGCATGTTCATTGTGGATATCCTGAAAACCTGACCTGCCAGTAGATCTCAAGGACCGGACTTGGGCAGCCCTGCTCTACACCTATATCTGAACCTACTGCCACTAGCCTCTCAGATTTGAGACATGTTCAGTTGAAAATATATCAGGGTTACAATAAAATCCCCTTGTATTTCATTATCTACACTTTGTCTTCATTTATATTTATATTTTATTATCATTTTATATATTTTTTTCATATGTCTACCTTTTCCTTATTAATTTCCTCTTCCTTTTTCTGTAGCTTATTTCCCCCTTCCTTCACAAAGTCACACTAGTGCTTTTAGCACTGGCCACAGCAGTAACAGCTTGGACACTTGTACGCATTCTCTGAGTGCAGGAGCTGTTACTACAGTGGCCAGTGCTAAAAAACACTAGCACGGTTTTGTAAAGGAGGGGGTTTATTCTCAGAATTTCTTCTAGATTTTTTCAGACTGCTATAGGTTGTTGTTTGTTTTTTTTGTTTTTTATGCTGCATATTCCATTTGTTATCTTCCTTTCTGGTGTGTTTTCCTTTATCTTATTTTTACATTCACCTCCCCCTCCCTCTCTTGTTCCTCACCTCCATACTCATAAACTGCACACTCCCTTTATTCCTCAGCTACTCACTCATAGCCTGTCCCTATCTCTCCATAAACCCCCTCATCTCTCTCCTCCCTCTCAACTTTATTTCCACCTTTTCTTCTTTGCTTCTGTCTCTTGAAGGCAGGATCTGGGACGCTTTTTTCACCCAAAATAAAATTGTTCAGGTTTAGCAGTCTTTTTCTCTTTCTTCAGCATACCCCTCATTCACTTAACTTTGTATCACTGCCCATGACCCCCCTACCCCCCAGCTTGTATTCACTTCAGTTCTGTTTATTGATGCACCTTCTTGTCCAGTTTGTCTGTCTTGACTAGATTGTAAGCTCTTTCAAGTAGGGACTGTCTCTTCAATGTTTTGATGTACAGCGCTGCGTATGTCTAGTAGAGCTCTAGAAATTATTATTATATATTGTGGAGACGACTTCTACTAATAATAATTTTGCAAACGCTAATGCTAATGCATCCATAGAATATAATGGGCGTGTTAGCACTTAGGGTGAGCTCGGCTATAGGCTATTGCGCCTTAGTAAAAGACCCCAATAGCAACCCTTTACCAGTCAGGTTTCCAGGGTATCCACAATGAATATGCATACAATGGAAACGCCGTAGCAGGTATATAAAATCTCATTCCCCTTGTTTCATATTACTTTAACTCATTTGAGGGAAAATCATGCTAAATCAAACCACTGTTATTACACACATTTTTTTTATGCCCTTCTCCCTGACTGAGCATAGGCAAATGGCGTGTGTACAAATTACTATTAAGTCATATTTCAGTCAGCAAGAGTTGGGGGAATAAATAGCAGACCATATGTTCCTTCTGAAACAAAACCAGTTTGAATAATTTGCTTTATAAACTATGCTATATACTTGGTTCTACGTAGATAACAAAATTAGCAGTTTTGTTTTTCTAGTATGTTCTGTTTTCTTTCAAGGCTTGCAGTTTTCCCACCTATCAGTAAAACATCAACATTGGCCTGTTCTTTGGCACAGTAAAGATAACAATTATAGTGACATGATTTTTTTTTTAAACTATCTTTCCACAGATAAAAGAAAAGAAGCAGGCAGAACCTCTTGTTCCACAGCTTTGATTTTACATGCTGACAGAAAAAACAAGTCAGCAGAGTATACTAATAAGGTTTGTTTGTTCCAATAATTCATTTGCTAAAAGGTTTTGATGGCCAAAACATTTCATAGGAAATAAATCAAGGTCCCATCTAAAATTATGAATATCCAGCCATTTAATCAGAATTTTTGTTGGATTATTTTTCAAGTACCTTTCTTATTTCTAATCTTAATGTATATTTTCTGTAAACCGCTTAGAACCTAACGGATGTAGCGGTATATAAGAAATAAATTACATTACATTACATTACATTATTATCATTTCTTTAATAACAAGTTTATTGCTTGTTTACAACATGGAACATGAAAGTCCCACTCCTTTTGGGGAGATAATGTTCTAGTTCCAGTAGAGTCTTACCTCCTACCATTAATTTAAGCTTATTTTCCCTACCTGAACATTCTGACTCTATAGACATGAAAAATTTTGTATAGATGTGGTCTGGTACATTATATTGAGATAAGATGCATTGTGTGGTCCTAGGGTTATCAGATTTTCCTTTGAGAAAATCAGGACCCACGGCCACGCCCCCAGGACTGCTCAGTTCTGCCTCTGTCAATCTCTGTTCTGCACACATACACACACACACCCCACAGCCCCTTCCCAACACAATTTTGTTGAGAAGCTTTTCAAAACCTAGGCAAAGTGCCGAGTTTTGAAAAGCCGTCCAGACCCCCAGACTTGTCCTCAAAAGGAGGACATGTCCTGGGGAATACGGACATCTGATAACCTTATGTGGTCCACACTAAATTTTGTACTGCTTATTTAAGTCTTACTTGGAACAACAAGAAAAAGATGTCTACCTTCACTGCTCACCATCATATAGATGTTATTTAGTTTGAGCATGTTTTAACAATCGATGGGCCTCATTTACTAATGTCTATTAATATGTTAACTTGAGCTAATGTACAGTAATATACATTGATGCAATTGTGCTTAAATAGCAAATAGACAACACTGGGTTTTGTTTTAAATAATGTGGCCCTGCATAAAGGGGGGAAATTCATCAAGCGATATTAGGGCTTAACACACCTTTAATGCACATTAAGGGAATTAGTGTATGCTAGATTCTAATAATGTGTGCTTAAGATGGGGAAAAATGGCCTAACACAGGACTCAGCAAAGCATTTCGCATTAGTTTTTCCATTTGTGTGCACCAACCGTATGGTATTTGTTTACTCGGGGGGGAGGCAGTTGTCAGAGGTAGAGAACGGATGTGGAAATGCTCATTTAGTGCACTGACATTGCTGCACACTATCCCCTGGATTCAATACATGGCGCCCAAATTGGTGCATGCGCCCAAGATCTACAAATTGTTTAATGAACCAATTAACAGACATAATTGGGTACTAAAAAGCAATTATTGACATTCATTGGTACGTATTAAATTTTGCACATGCACCTGGCTGTGTGTTATTCTATAAAGATGAAAATAATGGAATGAAATTGTAATTAATAATAATAAGAGGAAATGAATTGTAATGAAATTTAGATGAGATAATCTTGATTGAATATGATTAGGTAAATATATATGGCATAAGTTGGTTCTGAGTTTCAAAAATAGCATGCTGATCTATTTTAAGTAATGTATATCCCAAAAATATACAAAATATATTTACAAAATATACAAAGTATATTTACAAAATATACAAAATATATATACAAAATAGTATTTTGTAGTTTAAATTTAATAAGTTTAATAAAGGAGGAGCTATAGTGTTGATAATTATTTATTCATAAAAATTAATGTAATTTAGTTTTTAAAAATAGAGAATCAAATATTTCATTTATCTATATTGGTAGGGAGGTGGGGTAACAGCCGATGATGTTATAAGGAGATAATAGAGTAATATGTTTCTCTCTTTAAGTAATCCCATTTTGGGAAACATTTTCTCCTAAGTCTGAGGCTTGCCCCATCAGTAGTTAATTAGTGTAACGTAATGCGATTAAAAGTCAACAGTTAAATTACTAAATTTAATTATTTAAGTAGTGAATTTAATTAAAAGTTGGAATAAAGAAGTAGTGTCCATTTTTGATAATGTGCAAATGATTTTTAATATCTTTATATCTTGTGAATATAATACCATTTGAAGTTTGTATTGTTTTATTCTATAAAGCGTGACACCTAACTGCGAGAACAAATCACACAAAAATGGGCATCATCACGGGTGTATCGGGGCATTCTGAAATGGTGCTTGTAGAATGCGGCAAGGGAGATGTCCTTTCAACCAATAGCTAGATCTTTTATTGATTCATAAATATGGTCCCAGCAAGGATCGTAGTTTCGGCGTGTGAAATGCCTTCCTCAGGGGACACTGGTGTGAACAGTTCAAACTGGAAGGACACTTTGGGAATACAAGCAAACGACTAAGAGCAAAACTCTGAGCATCAGGGTAAAAATGCCCAGAGTTTTGCTCTTAGCCATTTGTTCTTACAGTTTGAACTGTTCGCACCAGTGTCCCCTGAGGAAGGCGTTTTCATACGCTGAAACTAGGATCCTTGTTGGATCATATTTGTGAATCAATAAAAGATCTTGATATTGGTTGAAAGGACATCTCCCTTGCCTTTTTCTGCTGTACTGTTGATATTCTTAGGAAAGGTGTTCTTCTTTTGCCTGTTTGCTTGTAGAATGCCGCCTCAGCACCTAACTTGGGTTCCAGTATTTCCTCCGGATTTCAGCAGGCATTTAAATCTAGCTCCTAAAGTTAGGTGTGGGAATTGACACTAAGCATAATTTAAAACAAATGGCATATACCCTTTATAAAACTGCACTTACCCCCCTTTTTACTAAACCGCAATAGCGGTTATTAGCACAGGGAACCTTGCTGAATGCTCCGCACTGCTCACGACACTCATAGGAACTCTATGAGCTTTGGGAGCAGCGTGTAGCATTCAGCACGACTCCCTGCGCTAATAACCACTATCGCGGTTTAGCAAAAGGTGGGGTTAGTTCCAGGGAAGGTTTTTGTGCTAAATTTTAAGCACCATATACTGGGTCGAACTCTACCTGAATTATGCTGACTTAATGTGCCTGTAGCACCTTAAATAGCAGGCAATGAGGACCAGATTCTCTAAACGGCGTCTAACTCATTTGGCTCCTAGAAAAGTGGCACCTATTGCAAGGCAATCAAAGTTAGGCGCAGTTTGTAGAATCACACCTAGCGGTACCTAAATCAGCTTACGCACCAGTGGGTGCATAATGTTAGGCGCTAGTATATTAAGCTAGGGTTTTCTTGACCTCATATAGCCATGCCTAACCTGGACACCTACTGGCACCTAATTCAATCCATGTCCAAATTCCGTCACTAACCACATCTACTTTCAGTGTAGATGCCTTCCGCGAGGTAGTAGGCGCCTACCGAGTTAGGCGCCTGCTGGATAATTTTTTTAAAAACTGTTTTTAATTGGGTTTTAATGGTGCTTTCAATTATCGGCGCCAATTAAGACAATTTAAAAACATTAAGTGCTCCTTTTATCAAGCCGCGCTAATGGGGTTAACGCACGTGACGTCTCATCACGCATTAACGCCCACGCTGGCCTAAAAACTACCGCCCGCTCAAGGGAGGTGTTAGCGTCTAGTGCGGTCGGCGGTATAGCGCACAGTATACCGTGCGTTAAACCGCTAGCGTGGCTTGATAAAAGGAGCCCTAAGTTAGGCGCCTCAATCGGTAGTCACATTGATCTAGGTGCCTACCGGTAGGCACCTTGTATAGAATCATGGCCTAAATGCTCCTATGATACCCCCCCCACACACACACACACCTTTTACAGAACCTTAGCACAGTTTTTAGCGTCGGCCGTGGCGGTAGCAGCTCCAACGCTATGAGCATTGGAGTTGTTACTGCTGTGGCCGGTGCAGAAAAAACACACATGGTTTTGTAAAAAGGGGAGGGGGTAATTTTTTCAGTGGCTGCACAGTAATGCTTTACATTAGCACGCAGCCAAAAAAAAGATATAATTGGAAAAAGGCCTGCATTAGGATGCACTAAGCCCATATACTAGCACAGCTTAGCTGAAGGACACCGATGCACATTAAATCACGCGTTAGGAAATCAAGCCTCATGTCATGTCTTCTTTCAAGCAATGCAACGGAACAGTCAATTAAAAAAAATTTCTTACTAATGGCCACCTTATAAACATGCAAGTGTAGCTGCTTTGTAAGGTGATGTGTGAATATAATTATCTTATTAATTTTCCAAACTGAAGAAAAAGTGCATACAGATAAACATACAGATATAAACAATTAATAGCACTTACAATTGCATAAATATAAAAAACATATATAAAATATAAAATATATATCCTCCCCCATACCTCCCCTCCCCCATCTGGAAAAAAAATCCAAAAATTAAGGATTGTTCCAATTAACCAATCTACAATTTAATAAATGTTTCCAACGGACCCCCAGACTTCTTTGAATTTTTTTATTATTTCCCACTTGTTCCGCATACATTCTCTCATACCTATAATATAAGCACAACGTTTCCCACCAAAAGAACTGGTTTAACCTGTCATAATTTTTCCAATTCCTGGTTATCATCTGCATAGCAACCCCTGTCATAATTAAAAGAAGTCTGGGGAGAGGCAGATTTCTTATAGTGTTACCATCTTGGTGGACTTTGACCTTGCCCAGGACTGCAGCGCTTCTTTCCATCTGGAGCTGGAGAGTCGGGGGTCGTCTTCCTAGCGGGCACCCGCGGAGACAGACGCTCTGACGTCACGCGGGTCCTTGCCTTCAGGGTTAAAGAGACGCCGCGTCTGCAGGAGACCGGAGAGGCAGATTTCTTATAGTGTTACCATCTTGGTGGACTTTGACCTTGCCCAGGACTGCAGCGCTTCTTTCCATCTGGAGCTGGAGAGTCGGGGGTCATCTTCCTAGCGGGCACCCGCGGAGACAGACGCTCTGACGTCACGCGGGTCCTTGCCTTCAGGGTTAAAGAGACGCCGCGTCTGCGGCACGTGGCCGCAGGGCGCGGCCGCAGGGCGTGGCCAAAGGGGCGTGCCCTAAGGGGCACGTTTGCCCCTTGGGAGCCCCTTGGAGACACTGGGAGGAACGGGAGGAACTGTATGTATTAAAATTTTATTGATATGGGGAAAAGGAAAGGTAAAGTTAAGGTGTCTACTCCAACATTATTGGGCCCCATAGATCGGCATTTTATTTCATCCAGTGCCTTAGGTCATAGCCAGGGAGCGGATTCGCTTTCAGGGGCATCTCTCAGCCCCCCAGGTAGAACTCCTCCTCCTCCACCGAATATTCCTGACCGTTTGGAGCCCAAGTTTGGCTCCAGTAGTCAGTCAGATGGACTTTCTGAGCAGATGGGACCACTCTCATTAGTTTATGAAGTGATGCCCAAAGCCTTAACTTTTCAAGATGAGGTTCTGTTAGCCGGAAAGCCCCAGATTGAACCTCAGGAGGTTACTTTAAAAGATCTTTGGCAAATTAATACTCGTGTGGAGGGGTTATTAAAATCTGTGGTTACACAAAATGAAAAATTTTCGCAAGAGGTGATTGGAAAGTTTGCTAATGTTGATTCTAACTTAAAAATTATTGAAAAATCAATTAGAACAACTGAATCTCAAGTGATTACATTACAAGCAGTTTCTTCATCAGCAGTTAAGGATTTTCATATCACTCATATGAAATTTGAGAAAATGGAGAACTTACATAGAGCAAAAAATCTACGCCTAGTTAATTTCCCCAAAACTCATTTATTATCTCCGGAAATATTGGTTAAGAAGTATTTTAAAGAAGTTTTGGGGATGACTGACGTAGAAAATTTGCCTTTAACAAACCTTTATTATATTCCTCAGAGGAAAAAAGTTCCCATAGAAGCAGGTATAGATCAGTTGGAACAAATTGACTTTGATTTAACTGGTTTCCTGGAAGATTCACAGGATATTATTCAAACTAGATCTACACTTCTTATAACTTGTGCAAGAGAGATAGATAAATCTTTGATAATGAAAGCTTATTTTCAAAATAGGCAGAAAGAATTTTGTGGAGATAAAGTATTGATATTTCCAGATGTGGCCCAAGCAACACAATTAAGAAGAAAATCTTTTTTGGCTTTGAAATCTAGGGTGTTGGCTTTAGGAGTCACATTTTATTTGAAATTTCCTTGTAAATGCTTGATTAAATTTAAGGAGAATGATTATGTTTATTGGGATTCAATTCAGTTAGAACAATTTTTGCAACAGCAAGAATCTATTATTAGTAGTTCTGTAACCACATAAATTAATTATTTGGAGTTTTGAAAAAATTTTTAACACTATTATGATTGATCTATATGATCATGTTTATTTTGAGATCTCTTGAGTTATGATAATTAGGATCTGATTCTCCCACAATTATGAGGACTAGAGAATTGTTTTGATGAACCTCTTTTGGTTGTAATGCTATTTCTTTAATTTTTTGTATATGTATTATTCTTCTTTGTTATTATGTAAGTAATAATGTTTAAAAATTGAATAAATAAAATAATAAAAAAAAAAAAAAAAAAAAGAAGTCTGCTTTTATGTTTGTCAATGGTTTCTTCGGTTTCAATAATGTTCCAAATAAAACCATCTCGTACGTCAATGGCATAGGAACAGCAAGGGCTCCTTTTACTAAGCTGCGCTAGCGGTTTTATTATACGCTTAACGCGCTCTGCATTGCTGCACGTGCTAGACGCTAACACCACCATTGAGCTGGCGTTAGTTTTTATGTGTAACGCGGGGGTTAGCGCGCGCTAAAAACGCTACCGCGCCTTAGTAAAAGGAGCCCCGAGTATCCTAATAATCTTTCCCCATATCGATTTCCAGAAATTGAGTATCAAGGGACAGTAAAACAACAAATGGTCCAGTGTCCCTGCTTCAAGATGACAGTGACAGCATCTATTAGACTTTGAACTATCCCAAAAATTCTATATAACAGAAGAAAAAAAACAAGTTTGTAATTATTATCTTTAAGAAACAGAAATATCACAACAGACACTGCCGAGACAATTATTCATCATCTTTCCCATTAACATCTCATCTTGCTGAAGGAATTATTTGTTGGAATTACATTTATGTTTGCTCTAACAGGCTTATCAATGCAAGCGATTAATTTCAGATGAGTGCTATAGTATTCATTTTTACAAATAAAGCTAATTTTTATTATTGGCTAACTTTTTATTTTGTCCTATTAAGGACCAAACAATAAAAGTGGGCTCTGAAGAGGGTAGCAGATCTCAAGATACTAAGCCAGTAGCATCTACACCTGTACCCGGATCATCTTGGTAAGTCCATTTAGAGTTTATAGAAAAGCATTATTATTTTCTACCACATACTGTGTAAGTTAATGAGCCCATTATTCATCTCAAGCTGAGCTCCTAAATGTAAGTCCTAAGTTAGACTCCTAAATGTGTAGCCTGTTTTCAGTCTGACTTAGAAGTGTACATTTTCAGCTGAACATTCATCTTAAATTAGGAGTTAAAAGTTATAAGGTTAATTCTATTAAGGGATGCCTAAATTTGTGTGCTAAGGTCTAGATTCAGGAAATGACGCTCAGAGTTTGATACCCCCCAAAATTGGTGTTCCATGGCATTCTGTAATGGACTTTCCAGGATTGGCACCCTTTATACAATAGCATGTATTTATTTATTTAAAAATTTATATTTGTACCACTTGGATGTCTGACCAAATCAATAAAACTTTTTGAACATAAAAATTTATAAACCGCTTTAAATCAAAGCAGTGCACAAAATAAACATACATAATGAATAGCAACCAACACACACACCATACAATAATATCAACATGGCAGAATTCACTAGATGTCATTCTTACTAATTCCTACAAGAATCGTACATTGATGCAAAGGGGTCAAATGATGTCAAATTATAATAGCTTACAGTCAATCCATAGCATCAGGAGCAGCACCCAACTTGTGGCGTGAGGAGTTTTACCAACTGAAACCATGTATAAATCCCAGCATGCAAGTTGGATGCTGATGTGCACTATTCTATAACCGTGCGTGCACTTAAAGGGATTGCCCCTCCCATGGTCACACCCCCTTGGCGGTTTCGTGTGGAAGCAAGTAGGCAATATCCAATAAATGGGTGCGTAAATGTGTTTGGTTTTGTGTATGGATGTGGATCTACCAATTCTGCCCTATTTTGGTGGCTTGCATCGATTAGAATGTTTTTTTCATATTGAGAGTTTGGTAAAGTAGCACCTAACATTTTGCATCATATATAGAATTCCCTTGTAATTATGTACACTAACTTACAGAAGTATACTTACATGAGTGAATTACATCACACATTAGTATTTACATGTGTATGTGCTAGGAGCTATTGTATAAAATTGGCACACAAGTTGCATAGTGTGTAACAGCAAATGTAGGTGAAGCATGGGTATCAGATGCATGCACTGCATGTCACACTTAGGCATGCTGGCTAATGTCTGCCATTGACCTGATGTAAGCTGTCACATCTAGGTTTTGGTGCGTTAACATGACTCTGTGATATTGTTCTATAATGCTGTTATGTAATTGGCACTAAGAGTGCTTCTTTGTCATGCCCACATTTAGGTGCCACTTCATACTAGTACGATTGCCCCTTAAGCATTTAAATTTGGGCCTGCCATTCATTTGTCTAGATTTATGAGACTAACCCCCCTTTTACTAAGCCATTGAAATTTTCTACTGCGGCCTGGAGTGGTAAATGTTCAGACACTGCTCTGACGCTCATATCTTAGGTTCTGAAAACTTATAAAAGCATTTCTGTAGCAAGACAGGTAGCCAACCCTGAAGTAACTGAAATGGAAATTGTAAAAGCCCTAATGCAACTCCTGGGACAAAAACAAAGAGTCAACGTTGACCTACTTGTAGCTATATATTTGTAACTATGACCTAACTGTATTAATAGTTGTACTGATATACCTGTACTAGTGACCCTATTGAATGTCCGTTTCATATTATCCATTCTGACTTCCTGGGTAACTGACCCAGGAATGTAATCTTGTAATGTAATCCAACCTTGAACTGAATAGGTAAAGGCAGAATAGAAAACCTGATTAACATAGCATAACATTTGACTTAGGCACCTAACTTAGATGCTTTGATATAGGTCAAGAAAACTCTAGTCTAGGAGTCGGCAATCTGTGGCTCGCAAGCCATATGTGGCTTTTCTACCCAGGCCTACCGAGGTACCTGGTGGTCCAGTGGAGCTCTTCGTGGCAGGAGTGCAGCCCTCTCATTACTGCTTCCTCGGAGCTGACTTCCAACATGGCTGCCACAACCTCTCACAACTGCTACAGGAAATGCTGAAATTTGCCGTGAGAGATTGCAGCAGCCATTTTAGATGGCAGCTGCCTGAAGCCAGGATCAAGAGGGCCATGCTCCTACCACAAAGACCCCCGCTGGACCATCGGGTACCTCGGTAGGCCCAGGAGGGATCGTGGGGTGGGATGGGAGATTAAAGTGTCGTCCCTGGAGAAGGGAAAGAAACTTGGCTATTGATTGGGGGGAAGGGGACAGGCAGGGAGGGAGGGAGGGAGGGAAGAGAGATTCAGAGACCTGCGAGTGGTTAGAGGGAAGAAAGAGGAGAGAGAATCTAGACCGTGGGCAGGGAAGAGAGAGTGAGAGTCCTGAAGTACCTCACACTCCCTTCTCTACCCAATGTGGTTCTTTGTAAATTTTGGGTCAAAATTTTAGGATAAATTGGCTCTTTACTTTAAAAAGGTTGCCGACCCCTGCCCTAGCCTAAGGATTTTATAATCGTGCTCAATGACATCTTGGAGTTAGGCACTGTTTATAGAATCAGGCCCTGTGTATACTATTTAAAATGCAAACCAATACAAGTTGTTCACTTCCCAGAATCAAACACCACTACCGCATACCTCCTAATTTGCGGGATAGGCAAATTATGAAAGACCACCTGTACTTTTATTCACTCTGAGGGGGAAATTTCAAGCAAGGCAATCCAGCAAGGTAGATAATAAGGTGCCTTTTATTTAGATATATGCATCTCATGAATTAGCATGTACTAGCACAAGCCAACACTACAAGTTAACATGGTGGCTTGGCATTTAATGTACTAATTCAAACATTAATTGCATAAGCTGGAGTAAAGCGAAGAATGGGCATGGACTAAACCTTACATTAATGCATAGTCACTGACCACTTGTTAACACTTCCTTTTCTGCTTCTCACTGCCGTCCTGGGATCTTCAGCTCTCTACTTTCCAGCCACCTTCCAGCCTTCCGATCTAAGTTGCATAAAGATCAGGAGAAATGCATGCACCTGTGTTGGTTTCAGCGTGTGTCACGTCGGGGAAATTAACTACTTACGGTTCACACCAAATTTTGTTTTTCAGAACTTTTCCGTTTTTGGAATTTCTGATATAGGATCTTGTACCTGTATTTGTGACCTAGATTGGCCACTGTTGGAAACATGATACTGGGTGTGATGGACCATCAGTTTGTCCCAGTATGGCAACACTTATAAATAACAAATATAATCCCCCAAATCAACACAAAGTTAGGATCCATTCCTTAAAACCAAAACTAACAGCTATTTCTTCCTCCTCCATACCTCCTAATCCCTTGTGCCCTAGCTTACTCCTGGGAATTTGAGGGCAGAGGCAATTTTTACTTCTTCCTGTACCAGTGTCTGTATTTCTAAAAAGGCATTGCCTGGCCCCCTAGCAGTCGTGCTGAAATACTACTGCTAGGTATCAGGTGGCCTCTTTCAGAAGCTTCATCCACCAGAACAGAAACAAATGGGGGTTGTCCCAGTCCTCAACATCCTTCAGATCTGGGGTATGTCAGGGTCCTAGGAGTAAGAGAGAAGACATGGGAAAGGGGCTGGGCTGACCCTTAATTTTAGTGGTTTTAAAATGTCAGACTTTAGGGAGGGGGCTATATCTGTCTTTCATATCCTATGTACGTATTGAGGAAAACTAACAATATGGCAGTAGGGCCATGAGGGTTCTCCCAGAAGAGGACCAAGGGACCATTTTAATTGATTATATGCCCCATTCAGGGCTTAAAAAGAGTGTACATGGACACTGCCTACCAGGGCTTGGAGACTCCAGGGCAAATCAAGAAGGGGTACCTCTAAAGTGGGCCATAAAGACCCTTTAAATCATTTCATCGTTACTCCTTGAAATGTTTGTGGTCACAGCAGTAATACACAAAATTACTTGCAAAATGTACCTAAGGAAGCAAATAAGTCAGGAGCTCATTTATAAGAACTTAAGAATATGAGTTGCCTCCGCTGGGTCAGACCAGAGGTCCATCGCGCCCAGCAGTCCGCACCCGCGGCGGCCCATCAAGTCCACGACCTGTTAAGTGGATCCTGGCTTTTCCTATAACCTATCTCTAAATCTATCTGTACCCTTTAATTCTATCTGTACCCCTTAATCCCCTTATCCTTCAGGAATTTATCTAAACCTTCCTTGAACCCCCGAAGCGTGCCCTGCCCTATCACAATCTCCGGGAGCACATTCCATGTGTCCACCACCCTCTGGGAAAAGAAGAACTTCCTAGCATTTGTTCTAAACCTGTCCCCTTTCAGTTTCTCTGAGTGCCCCCTTGTACTTGCGGTTCCCCACAGTCTGAAGAATCTGTCTCTGTCTACCTTCTCTATGTCTACCCCACCTCCCCCCACACACTTTTACAAAGCCACATTAGTTTTTTTTTTATCGTCGGCCATGGTGATATTAGCTCCAATGCTCATAGGAATTCTATGCGCGTAGAGCTAATACCACCACAGTCGGCGATAAAAAAAGCCTAATATGGCTTCGTAAAAGGGGGCCTAAATTTGACCAAAAAAATAGGTACTAAGGCCCTAAAAGAAGTGTTTACCAAATCTTGAAATCATAATTGGGAAAGTGCCATTTCCTTTCAAAAGTCTGGGTTGGGTTTTTTTGGTTTTTTTAAAAAAAATTAGTTAGTAGACTGGGCTAGCAACAATATCTTATTTTGCAGAACATTAATTTGACGTCTTGATGAAGCTGCTCCTAAATAAATTGCTAACTAGATTTTGGGAGATTTCCATTCCTCAGCAGAGACATCATTAAGTGTCAGCCTTATGTTATTTTATCTAAAGGTATCTTCTATGATATAAGTACACTTTTGTATTCACTAAAGAATAGATTGGAAGGATGATTATATTCTCACTGTTGCCATTAGAACTGAAACTTGCCAAACATATTTTAAGCCTCTTGACATGCCATCTAGTGATAACAATTTTATCTGGAGGGAAGAGAGCCTGCAGAGAAAAGTAAATGGGTTCAGATTACACACCATTTCTATACAGGGAAATGAACATATTCTTACTACTGAGGTAATACGTATACACTGACATTTACTTATGTGTGCTGCTTTGTCAAACAGGATATAATCCAAATTGGAAATACTTAAAAATAGGTCACAATTGTAACACCACCTTCTGCATTTGAAATGTCAGCCACTGCATTTGAAATTCAGCGCCACAATCTGCATATTCAATGTGACTCTCGAATATTTGAGTGGTATTAATATACAAATAAGCATTTTCCAGAGCAGGGGAGGTGGTGGAGATGAAATTGTTAATAGAATTCAAAAATGTGTGGGAAAATCAAAGGAACCCTGTATGAAAGACATGGAACCAAACAAGCTTGGCGATGATTAGATGTAGGGTTACCAGACGTCCGGATTTCTCCGGACATGTCGTCCTTTTGAAGACGTGTCTGGGGATCCGGACGGCTTTTCGAAGCCCAGTACTTTGCCCAGGTTTTTAAAAGCCTCCTGAAATCGCGTCGGGCAGGGAGGAAGTCTGTGCATGCGCGGATGCCACGTGATGACATCACACGCATGTGTGCGTGTGACATCGTGTGGCATCTGTGCATGCAGAAGCTTCCTCCTTGTCTGACAAAAGCAGGCAGTGGGGGGTGGAGCTAGGGTGGGATTGGGGGTGGGATTAGGGCATAATAGGATGGGGATGGGTAGAATTGGGCGGGCCTGGGGGGCAGTCTAGGGGGGTTCGGATTTTCCAATTGGATGACAACGTTAGTAATTTTCCAATTAGATGACAACGCTGGTAATTGAGAAGCAAAGCCAGTGCTGGGTAGATTTCTACGATCTATGCCCTGAAAATAGGAAGGAGAAATCAAGAATAACATCAGATTTCTATACCGCATAACCATGGAGTTCAATGCGGATTAAAAAAGATTCATTAATTAAACAAAATACGTAGGATCAAGGAGTTAATTAAGTATAAATTTTGAAAAAAGATAAGTTTATAATTTTCTTCTAAAATGAAAATAAGGCCTGGGCCCATTAGCAGGATCACACCATTGGTGTAGCTGTCGGGGATCCCCAAGGCCCAAGGCCCATCAGCTGAACATATCTTCAGTCTGCCAAACCTCTATGTCAGGGCTGCCCAAGTCCGGTCCTCGAGATCTACTGGCAGGCCAGGTTTTCAGGATATCCACAATGAACATGCATGAGAGAGATTTGCATACCAAGAAGGCAGTGCAGGCAAATCTCTCTCATGCATATTCGTGGTGGATATCCTGAAAACCTGGCCTGCCAGTAGATCTCGAGGACCGGACTTGGGCAGCCCTGCTCCATACCATCAGAACACCACAGTCATCAGTGGCAGGGCTCACAGATGCAGATGTTGACAGACTGAGTGTCAGTATTGGTGGCTGGGAGTGCTGCCTGCTGGCTACAGCAGTGTTCTGATGGCCTGGGTGTTTGGAAGGCAAAGGATGTCTTCAGCTCTTGGGGCTCCCTGCTAGCTAAGGTATAAGTTTGATGGGGGGGGGGGGGGATAGGAGAAGGCAGGCAGAGTGGGGGCAGAAAGAAAATACATTATACTCATCCCAATGAAAATTGCCATTAAGTTAAGCCACCGCACTATCCACATAGTACCACTGAAAATTCACAGATAGAATATTTAACCAGAAAGAACAGTTGCTTTCTGAATGCTCTCCTGGAAGCAAAGCAGGCCAGTCAGGTTTTCAGGATCATCACAATGAATATGCATGAAATAAATTTGCATATAGCCAAGGATCGTGCTATATAAATCTAAGAAACACTGAGACAGAGAGAATGACTAGCCAGATGAGAGCTTTTGAATAGTGGTCTGAATGTATTCAAATAAATATAAAAAAATTAACAACAAATATTCAAAGTAAAGCTGCTAATAGTGGAAGGTAGCAGGCTGAAAGGCAAGTATCTAAAATGGAGAAAAAGACCTCAGTGTTTCAAGGAAGCAACCAAGAAACTATATGACCAGTTATAAACTGTCATACAAAACACATCCTAGGTCAAAAAACTCCATGAGAAAGGTTTACAAAAATACAGTTTAAAATACACAAGTTAAACTGCAAATAACAGCAAAAAACTGTAAGAAACTTGCACTTATCTCCAGCTTGTATATTTTTTGATAAATTCAAATAAATATAGTCATGAAACAATGAAAGACATATATATGTAAATTTACCAATACTACAGTATGAACTTTGTTTTACACAACAGGGCAACTCAAATGTGTATCTATAGAGCAGCCACATCTAGTAATCTTAAATGCATTTAATGTAAAATATTCAGATGTCTCCTGGCTTAACCAAACTCTGCAGGCCGAGCACCAACAAACCACCTCCCTATCCAGCAGCAGGAGACACCTTTCTCATGATAAGAACTGTGAGAACTGTGAGAATTTGCAGCTCTTATTGTGAGACTGGCCCCACAGTAGCAGGAGATGACATCGTATTAACATATTTCCTACTGGTGATGGAAAAGCTGCTAAAAGGGAGTTCTTCAGTCCCCAGAGGGAGATGGCTCATGCTAGGGTTACCATATTTAACAAAGGAAAATCCAGACATATGGCCCTGCCCCGCTCTGCCCCCAGCCCAGCCTTGTTCTGCCTCCAATCCGCCCAGTTACGCCTCCAGTCCCGCCTCCCAAAAGCCTTGTCTCTTTTTTTCTCCAACCTCCAGCATGCGCGGTTGCGTGTGATATCATCCACGCATGCTTGTTGAAGGTCCTCCAGACATGGCCGGAGCTTAGGGCTGTCCGAAACCTGGACAAACTGGCTTGGGATGGGTCCACCAGGCAGGGTTGCAGACAGGGTTGCCAAGTAGTGGCTCGGGGTGGTGGCACCCCTCCCCTGCCCTCTTCTTCACTTCCCCTCCTCCACACGCTCCTTCCCTGCCCCCTCTTGCCACGTGTGTGCTGCTTCCCTTCCCCTGTGCCTCTGTAACATTCCTGGTGTGAGCAGCAACTCCCAAGCTGCTGTTGCTCTACTGTTGGCTTTTTCTCTGACATCACTTCCTGGACCTGCGCCTTGGAAGTGATGTCAGAGGAAGAGCTGACGCTGGCGTGACAGCATCTAGGGGACTGCTGCTCATGGCAGGAATGTTACAGAGGTATGGGGGAAGGGAGTGGCACGCACATGGCAGGAGGGTGCAAGGAAGGAGCGTGTGGAGGTGGGGAGTGAAGAGGGCGGGGGAGGGGTGTCTCTGCTTGGCAGTTCTGAAACCCTGTCTGGTGGGACTCACCCCCAAGCCAGTTGGGTTTTCAGGATATTCAAAATGAATATGCATGAGATAGATTCTCATATACTGCTTCCAAGACAAGTTTGGTAAACGCTGCTCTAAGGCAGTGGTTCCCAACCCTGTCCTGGAGGACCACCAGGCCAGTCGGGTTTTCAGGATAGCCCTAATGAATCATGCATGGAGCAGATTTGCCTGCCTTGCACCTCCATTAAATGCTGATCTCTCTCATGCATATTCATTAGGGCTATCCTGAAAATCCAACTGGCCTGGTGGTCCTCCAGGACAGGGTTGGGAACCATGCTCTAAGGCATAATGTCAGAATTAAAGCGCTGGAACAGACTATAGACCACTGGAGTGCAATTTATCTGGCTCGAGGCCTCTCCAGCTGCTTTTGTTCCTAGACCTCTTTTTATTCCTTTCAGAGATATTTCATTCCTTTCATTTTAATTATTTATAATAAAACAAGTATATATATTTACAATGGTCGTAACCTCCATCCTTAAGGTCTCTGCATAGCTGTCCATATTTCAGCAGTGCTACACAGTAGCAGGTTTATGATGAAAGCCACTACAGCAATAACCCAATTTGTTAGATCAGTACAGCTGGAAGTAAGGAAGTTAAAGGAGATTTTAGAAGCATTAAATATTTATTTATTCTCTAGCATAAAATGGAAAAGACACTAAAGAGATATCCTTCTCTTCTAGGATTTCTAGTTTCCTGTTGCTGTTGTATGAATAAGTTGTGATATCTTTTAAAGGCCCCCCAAAAATACAATTGTACTGCATGAGATTTTGAGATTGCACAAATTGTTATCAAATTATACATACAGTCTGAGGTATTACATCATAAATAGCAGCTGACCATCAATATTGCCTTTGTTTCGGGGGACGTGTTATTAGATGTTTTTTAGTGGTTTTGTGAATTTTGATGGGAAGTGAATTCAACGCTTTTGCTAGTTAGTAGTTACACTTCCCCCTCCCCATTCGCGGTTTCTCCATTTGCGGTTTCATATAATCGTGATTTTTTCTGGGGATGGGGAAAATAAAAAAAAAACAGTCTAAACTTTTAAAAACCCCATATTTTTTCCTTCCCTGCCGCCTTCCCGGCCTTCCCTGGTGGTCTAGAGGGCTTTCAGGGCAGAAGCGATCTTCCTACGCTCCTGCCTCGTGCAGATCGCCATGAGGAAATGGCTGCAGGGAGTTCCCGTAGTCTCTCGAGACTACGTCAGGAACTCCCTACAGCCATTTCCTCATGGCGATCTGCACGAGGCAGGAGCGTAGGAAGATCGCTTCTGCCCTGAAAGCCCTCTAGACCACCAGGGAAGGCCGGGAAGGCGGCAGGGAGGTGGGGGGTGGGTCAGAGCCGGATAATCGTGGTTTTTCGCCATTCGCGGTCCAGCTCTGCCCGTATCCCCCGTGAATGACGAGGGAGAAGTGTAAATGATTTGCTGTGAGATATCTTGTATTTTATATCTTTCAGAGTTGGGAATGATAGGGTCAGGTTGTTAGAGTTATGCTGGTCGCAGATCTACCTAATAGTTCAGTAAAGCTAGGAAAGCTATTAGGGGCATCACTGTAAAGCATTTTAAATACCCAGGGCTAACTTTTCCAGTGCTGGTTATCAAAGCTTATATGGACCCTGACTAGGGCTACCAGATGTCGGGGGAAACCCAGACATTTATTTATTTATAGTATTTATATACCACTTATAGCCTAGGTCAGTGGTTCCCAACCCTGTCCTGGAGGAACACCAGGCCAATTGGGTTTTCAGGCTAGCCCTAATGAATATGCATGAAGCAAATTTGCATGCCTATCACTTCCATCATATGCAAATCTCTCTCATGCATATTCATTAGGGCGAGCCTGAAAACCCGATTGGCCTGGTGTTCCTCCAGGACAGGGTTGGGAATCACTGGCCTAGGTGGTTTACATTCAGGTACTGAAGTATATTTCCCTACCTGTCTCGGTGGGCTCACACTCTACCTAATGTACCTGGGGCAATGGGTGATTAAGTGACTTACCTAGGGTCACAAGGAGTAACATGGGATTTGAACCCACAACTTCAGGGTGCAGAAGCTGTAGTTCTAACTAGAGAATGACACGGTGACAAAATTCATCACCGTTCCCGTCCCCGTGGATAACCGTGGGAAATAATCTCATGTCATTTTCTAGTGTCTATTTCAACCTCGGTCCTTCTACACCAGCATTTTTCAAAGCAAAGCTTGCGGGTCAGTGGCTGTGCTTATGTGAGCCAAGGATAATGAAGCCATTGTGACATCACTGATGTGATTGGCTCTTAGGCACTGGTGGAATGAGGCATTATGACATCACAATATAATAATAATAATAATAACTTTATTCTTGTATACCGCAATACCATGGAAGTTCAATGCGGTTAACAATAGAAGAGACTGTACATTTACAGCGATGATACATATTACAGTGTTGTTACATTTACAGCGAAGTTACATAAATAGCAGTAATAGAAAGGCATATACTAAGGAAGAGACAGTACGTATATAGCGATGTTACATGTTATAGCGGTGGTAAATGGAGGCAATGAAAAGTCAGGGCAATTAGATAAAACAGAGATTGAGAAAGAGAGGCCATAGTGGCTTGGGAGGGGGGCGTAGTCAGAGGGAATGGAGGCATGTCGAGGTCAGGAGGGTGCAGGGAAGGAGGGAAGGCAGCGTTAGCGGAATTTGTCAAAGAGGTAGGTTTTTAGTGACTTCCTGAACAGGTGGTAGGGCGGGGAGTTGGAGATGAGGGCGGTAAGGCAATTGTTCCATTTGCCCGCTTGGAATGCTAGTGTTCTATCAATGAATCTCTTGTAGAGGCAGCCTTTTAGGGAGGGAAAGGTGAATAGGTGGGCGTTTCGTGGGCGAGAGGGGCCTGCTATTTCAAGGTGCTCAGACAAGTAGATTGGGGAAGATCCTGTAAGAGTTTTGAAACAGAGGCAGGCGAACTTAAAGATGATCCTTGCCTCAACTGGAAGCCAATGGAGTTTGGTGTAGTAGGGGCTAACATGGTCGTATTTTTTGAGATCATAGATGAGGCGGATGGCCGCATTTTGGACTGTTCTAAGACGTTTGATGGTATTTTTATAGGATCCCAGGTAAATAATGTTGCAGTAGTCTAATATGCTTAATACCAGAGATTGAACGAGTAGACGGAAGGCTTGGTGGTCGAAGTAGCGTTTGATGGAGCGCAGTTTCCAGAGGGTATAGAAACATTTTTTCACCTGGGCACTGGTATGGTCATCGAAGGTTAGGGTGCGGTCCAGGATGACTCCAAGGATTTTTATGGTGGGTAAGATAGGGTAATCTAGCCCATTCAATCTGAGGGAAGTGTTTGTTAATTTGTGGTTGGGACTCGCTAGGAAGATTTTGGTTTTTTCAGAGTTCAATTTTAATTTGAGTTTTGAGGTCCACAATTCTAACTTGGTGAGGATAGATGCGATGAGTTTTTCCGTTTCTAGAGTGAGTGAGGTAATGGGGACAATGATGGTGATGTCATCTGCATATATGAACGATTTTAGGTTAGAGTTTGCTAGGCTTCGTGCCAGAGGGGTCAAGTAAATATTGAATAGGGAGGGGGATAGGGGAGAGCCTTGTGGGACTCCACAAGGGTTACGCCAGTGGTGGGAGAAGGCTCCATTACTGTGGACCTGGTAGGTACGGTTTGTTAGGAAGCCTGTGAACCAATCTATTACCTGTCCGGAGATGCCGATGGAGTCAAGGCAGTTGAGCATAATGTCGTGGTCGACCAGGTCGAAGGCACTACTCAGGTCGAATTGAAGTATCAGGGCGCTTTTACCCAGAGAGAACAGGTGGAGGAGATAATTTGTCAGGGCAGCTAGGACGGTTTCGGTGCTATGATTTGGGCAGAAACCGGACTGGGAGTCATGAAGAATATTGAACTTGTCGAGGTAATTCGTAAGGTTGTTGTTGACAAGACCTTCCATGAGTTTTTGGAAGAGTGGTATGTTGGCAATGGGTCTGTAGTTGGTGATGGAAGAGATTGGCTCCTTGGGTTGTTTAGGGATTGGGGAAATGAGGATGTGGCCAAGTTCGGACGGGAAGTATCCCGTGGACAGGCATAGAGATACCCAATTGAAGAGTTCTGCTTTGAATGATGGGGGGGCGCATTTCATGATGGTGGGAGGACAAGTATCTAATAGGCAGTTGGAATTGGCGTATTTAGAATAAAGTTCGAGGAATAGATTCCAGTCAGGATTTACAAAGGAGGTCCAGGACATGTCGGCTATTGTACCTTCAGTATCTGCTGCGCGTAGGTTGAGTGGGGGATCGGGGCTGTGAGCTGAAATAGACAGTTTTAGAGTGTGGATTTTGTTCGCGAAGTGGTCGGCTAGAGTGATTGCGGAGGGAGGGAGGTCGGAGTTGGAGCGTTTGTGAGAGTCTATGTCGAATAGGGAATTAACTAGTCTAAAAAGTGCTTTGCTGTTTAGGGAAGGGGAGTTTATTAGTTGGGAGTAGTGTTTACTGCGCTTATCGATGATCTGTTTTTTGTATTCTTTGACTTTCAGTCGCCAGGTAAGTCTGTCTGAGTCAGTCCCTGATTTACGCCAGATTCTTTCATGTTTCCGGACTTCTCGTTTTATGGTCAGGAGGTCCGCGTCAAACCAACTGTTTGAAGGGCGAAGAGTTTTCGAGCGAAGTTTAAGAGGGGCAGTGGTGTTAAGAACCTGGTCGCTAAATTTTTCCCAATTTAGGTGGAAGTTGGGGTCTGCGTCGGAGTCGGAGATGGGAGTGTAGTGTGACCAGAAGTCTGCTGGATTAAGATGTTCTCTTGTCCAGATGGATTGCTTTGTATGGATGGGGTTAGGCTTTTTGTCAGGTTGTTTTTTGTGCCAGGCAAGTTCAAAATTGCACAGGAGGTGGTCAGACCAGGGGGTATTTGACCAGGTTTGGTCTAAGAGATTTATATTGGGGGTGGTGTTGGTATTGGAGAGAAAGGTGATGAGGTCGAGGTGGTGGCCTTTGTTATGGGTTGTGGTTTGGGGGGGATTGGAGAAGCCTAGTGTCGTGAGGAAGGAGAGAAGGTCTGCGACATTTGGGTTCTCTTTCTGTTCTAGGTGCAGGTTGATGTCTCCTGCTAAGAGATTGTAGGTACCTGCTGAGGAGTTCGCAAGAAGGTGTTCGTAGAAATCATCTTTTGCTTGATTCCATTTATTAGGGGGTATATAGAATAGCGTGACGATTAGGTTATCTATACAGTCTGTTTTGGAAATTTTGCAGGTGAGGATTTCTAGGTCCTTGGTTGATTTAGAGTCTAGGACATGGAAGTGAAGGTGATTATGGAGAATGATAGCGAGGCCACCTCCTCTTTTTGAGTTTCTTGAGAGAGTGATAATTTTGTAGTGTGGAGGGAGAATGTCCCCTATGATGGGGTCCTGGTCGGAAATGAGCCATGTTTCGGTTAGGAGGACAATGTCTAAGCGAGTTTCTTCCAGCCAGTCTTTGATGAGCTGGGCCTTATTTCTAACTGAGCGGATGTTCAGGTAGGCACAAGGAAGAATGGATTGTTGTGGGGGGCAGGAGGGTATCGTACGTTGCAGATATTTTAAAGATCGTTTTCTTTTAGGAGTTGGTCTAGGAGGGTGGCGGGTGGTATTGATCACAGGAATTGGGAAAGGACCTGCTTCTGTGCAATCGTGTATAAGTCGATGAGGGCGGAGGAGTTTGTCAGGACCGGGGATGCTAGTCCAAGTGGTGTAGGTTGAAATAGGTTCAAATGCTAGAACATTTGTAATCAAGCCTCTTGTGCTGAGTAAATAGAGGAGGAGAAAGGCGGGAAGGTTGTGGGTGATGCTGGTCATGTTGGAAATGTTGGTCTGGTCAGGAGGGGGGAGAAGATTCAGAGGGGGGGGGCAATCTGGGAGGCTAGTGTGAAGGGGAGACTAAAACTGGGTTCGCAAGGGGGGAGATTGAGAGGTGTTGGGGGAAGATAGAAAGAAAAAATCTGTGAACTTGAGAGAAGATGATCAGGTCAGGGAGGCCGCAAGTGAGAGTCAAGGAATATAGTACGTGGCCCTTAAGAGGGCTGGGAAGGCAGGCCGGTGCCGAAGTGGCTGCTGGGGGCGGGGCAAACCGCCGAATGCGACGCTCCTCCGGTGCAGTGAAGGGGGACGACTCGATCTCCCTTCCCCTTCACTGTGCTGGGGCAGGAAAAGGCCCGGTCTGCAGAGCCCTTAAGAGGGCTGGATACCAGAGACTATCATTCTGTAGTGTCTATCTCAACTTCAATCCTTCTACACCAGCATTCTTCAAAGCAAAGCTTGTGGGTCAGTGGTTGTGGCCATTCATACTCTGATTCTTTCCTCTCTCCTTAAAGAATGACATGAAGATGGTTTCCCGCGGTTATCCGCGGGGACGGAAACGGTGATGAATTTTGTCACCGTGCCATTCTCTGGTTCTAACCACTGTGCCACACATGTCCTCCTTTTAGAGGACTATCTGGGTGCCTGGACGGTAGTTTGCATGGGCTTTGGAAAGCCCCGATCTCCTGGCCGTGTCTGGAGGGCCTCTGAGCATGCGCGGATGATGTCACACGCATCTGTGCATGCTCAGAGACCCTCAAGAAGTGGCCCGGAGGTCGGAAAACAAAGATGAAGCATTGTGGAGGCGGGGCTAGAGGCAAAACCGGCGGGACTGGAGGCTGAACAGGGCGTGGTTAGGGGCAGAGCAGGGTGATGCCATGTGTCTGGGTTTCTATGGACAAAAATCTGGTAACCCTAACTCCGACAATATTCAGCCAGAGCCCAAGTAGGATAATAATGCAGGCCATAGTTGAATATTGGCAGAGACCCAAATAACAAACAAAAAAATTTGAAGAGGCCCTCTTATCCTCCCCCCAGGGGGCTACAGGAAATAGGGGGATGCAGTATATGGGGCTACTCTGCAGCCCCTACAGTATATAGGAGGGCTACAGGAAATAGGGGGATACAGTATAGGAGGTTATAAGAAATAGTATAGTATAATATATCTCTCCTCATCTATCTCCCCCCCCTCTTATTTGCACCCTTCTCCTTCACTGCCATCTCCAGACTCTGTCCCTTCGATCTTGCTACACTGTATGCCTAGAACAGACTGCCTGAGTCAATATGTCAAGCTCTGTCTCTGCCATTATTCAAATCAAAGCTAAAAGCCCACATTTTGAAGGCTGCCTTCAACTCTGACACCCACTCACCGTAAGATACCTATGTCCATCTTATTATTCTTTCTGCAACCCCAACTCCTATCTGTCCCATTTGTTCTGTCTGTCCGTCCTAATTAGATTGTAAGCTCTTCTGAGAACGGGCCATCTCATTACATGTTGAATGTACAGCGCTGTGTACACCTTTCAGCACTATAGAAATGATAAATAGTAGTAACAGTAGTAGTAGTAGTTAGCAACCTAGTTCTCCTGGGCAGGGAAAACCATGGCAGCTGTGAGCTGGCATTATTTTCCCATGAATAACACAGCGTGCAGTGTTTAACAGAAGCTGTGATATTCAATTGTCATAATAATGAGGTGCTTTGCATGCATTTTGCATAATTGTCATCTCATTATTCAGCCTCCGGTACCTTAACCTAATGTGCTTTACAGTAAAATAATGTACAGTTTGACCATTTAACATACATTAAGAGGCCAAATCATGCATTATTTCCTAACGCATGTTATTAGCTACTGCTATAAATCTAACAGTTTAATTTTTTAGCTGGGTACAACTAAATGATTTTTCAGCTGAGAAAGAGCCTAAGATTGCTGGTTTCATTTTTTCTCATGGCCCTCTGCGGTATTGACTGAAAATCGTGTCCTTGGTATATCTTAGTTAAATAGAGCCAGAAAGTATGATTTGATTGATCTGATTGATCCCCATGCTTAATGCAGATTGAACACAAATGTGTCGGAAAACGGAAATTTTTTAGGTACTTAAAAAAGGGTCAGTCACGGGTTACAGATAAAGGGGGCCTTATACTAGAAAAAGTGTGATCTTTAAAGGACATTTTTATATGTAAAAACAATGTTTTGCAGGAACAGATAGCCTTTTATCAAATTTCCCATGCTTTATGCAACCAACCTTATCTGCATACATCCATGTATTCAAGTAGGTTTTTCTGGCTTGCGTGGAGAAAGGAAGCAAATGTAGAACAAAGGAAAGGGAACAGATACCCCACGTAAAATCCAACAGAAAGAGAACAAGTGGGAAGTGGGATAGAACCTTGAGACACATAATTCTTTGTCTATAAATTTAAAACAAAATACATGTAGAAACACATGACTAGAAAGTCCTATAAAAGTGATGTCCTTATTGTGAAAGGATCCAGTAAATGACCTGACACGGTCCGTGTTTCGGCCTCCAGATGGAGGCCTGCCTCACGGGTATGTTTAGGTCCACTAGGTGTCACTCCAGTGCTGGGAATGCGAACTTTCAAAATAGAACTTGTAAATGCATTTAGGACTCATAAAGCAGCTCAAACCTAAAACATAAAAAAGGGTCCACACAGGTCTCCCGCTGCCCTTGAGAGAGCCTGACAAAAAGCCTACAGCTGCCCACTGGTAGGGGCTACCTACTCTTAGACCAGTGTCCTCCTTTTAGGCTGCCTACCCCCACAGCTCTCTCTCACTATTCTTCCCTTATCTTCCTGTGGGTCTAGCATCTCGCTATCTAGCTCTCCTTCTCCCCCAGTAGGTCTAACATCTATCCCCCTCACTTCTATCTTCCAAACTCATTGAATGAAGACACACTGTTTCCAGCCTGCCTCAGGCCCTTCTTTCTGCCATGGATCAGTAGCATGGAATGTTGCTACTTTTTGGGTTTATGCCAGGTACTAGTGACCTGGATTGGCCACTGTGAGAACGAACTCCTGGGCTTGATGGACCTTTGATCTGACCCAGTAAGGCTATTCTTATGTTCTGTTCTTATGGATTTGCTAACATGTAGTTCCTATGAGGTATTCTGCTGGTGTTTAGTTTCTCTGTAGACCCTGTAGCAATCTGACTTGCTCTGGGTTGGTTTTTTTTTTCCCAGCAGGAAAAGTATTGGTAGTCTAGGGTACTGCCTTTTATGGGTAGGGTTGTTATTATTTATGTCCTAGATATTAGAGCTGGAATGCGTTTGCATTTTTGCATGGTTTTGTTACTAGAGCTCTGAAGGAGTTACCCCGTACCCTATTCCCACTACATTGGAAGAAATGGTGTTAATTGGAACCCATCTTAATTTTTCATCCAGGGCCCACTCAATCAGTGCTATGGTACTGGGTTAAGTTTTTCTGTTTAGATGCACACTTTATAAAATATTCCTACCAAATAAGCCATGGGATGTGTATATACTACATAGTGGGTATAAACAGTGGCATAACGAGGGTGAGCAGCACCCTCCCCTGCCCTCTTTCGTCCCCCAATGCATGTGCGCACCCCTTCCCCATACCTTTTTAATTTCAGCACGAGCAGCCACTAACTTACTGCCCGTGTCGGCTTTGGCCGCTCTCTCTGATGTCATTTCCTAGGCGTGGGTCCCGGAAGTGATGTCAGAGAGAGCGCCGAAGCTGACGTGGGTAGCAAGTTGGTGGCTGCTTGCGCCAAAGTTTTAAAAGTATGGGGGAAGGGACATGCGCACGGCAGGGGGAGGAGTGGGAAGGGGGACGGAGAGGAGGAGGGCTACCGGCACCTCGAGTAAGATGGCGCCTGGGGCAGATCTCCCCCCCCCCCTACTAAGCCACTGGGTATAAATGTATGCAGGCACTTTCCATGGGGTAATATTCAAAGCAAAAGTATGCACATGAATTCACTTATTCTTTATTGCTCACTGAGCATTGTGGATCCCATTGAAAGTAGGTAGGTTTTCCAACATTAGCAGTAACTAGTGTTTGTCATGCTCTACTTCTGTCTATAGCTACATTCCTATTGGATATGTATCTGGGGCAAGATTTGCTTGGTACTTGCATTTAGAAGAACAACTCACCTTTAGTATAATCATATGGAAATCAATACAAAAACTGCTGATCTTTCTAAAGAAGACTCCTATCCATTACATGTTATTATTATGTTCTTAGTTGCAGAATTAGAATGTCATATTTCTAACTGGAAAGTGTGAATCTGCCGCAACAGAAAAGCATCATTTTTTTCATTTAGGTTTCACCTCAGATGGAAGAGTCTAAATCAATATATATCTGATCTTTAATTATTGTTTCTTTTGAACTGTCATATGAATAATATGCAGCTCTGTTAGCTTGTGATCTAAGACAGTGCTTCTAAACCCTTTCCTGGAGGCATACTTATCCACTTAGATTTTCAGGATTATCATAGTGAATATGAATTTATATGTTGGAGATCCATTGCATGAAGAGAAAAAAAGAATCAAAGAAGGCTAAAAGCAGAGAAGGTCAAGGGGATAAGGTTGTCACTGGAGCCACACTCAGGTTAATAATTTAAGGATGACCCAACATAGCCAAGCTGCAAAAGTGAAATCAGCAAATTTGAATACGGGACTCCATCCGGCCATCATGAAAAGGTTAGAGAGGGGTCCGGGAGGTGGACTGGGCGGTCTGGCAGGGGTTCAGGGGAGGGGTTGTCCAGCAGGAGAGACTGGGCATCCCTCCTGGCGATGAAGTGCGCAATTGATCATGCTGGGGAGGGTTTGGAGGATCACAGCAGGAGAGATCGGGCATCTCTTCTGCCGGGGAACATTAGGGGGGGGGTCATGGTGACTTCGAGCAGGAGGGACTGGACATCCCTTCTGATGCAATTGTTGCGGGGTGGGGGGAGGGGGGGTACAGTTCCAGAATTCTCTAACCGGTGTTGTTTATGACAGACGCCGGTTAGAGAATCATGCTTTTCGGCGAAGTACTGGCCCCTCCTTCACCTAAAAGATCTTGTTTTGGGTGTATGGAACTTGGGCAATTTTTGGGTCGGGAATGTTTTCTACACATACACATAGTAGCGGTCTGGGTGATTAAATTGCTGAATGTATAGGTAGGCCATTCTCAAAAAAACCCCACATTTTGGACATTTTTCCCAGAATGGACATTTCCCTGCTGCCTACTTTATGTGCCGAGGGACTTAGGCCAAATGGGGACTTACAGGTTGTTTTTTATTATGCCCCTCTATGTTTCTGTATAATATGTTCCTGTATAAAATAGGGTCCTTTCAGGTCCCCAGTTACAGAATTGCCCTCTATATAGATAAGTTCTTTTGAATATTTGCTCCAGCTATTTAGGGTTTGTTTGATGGTCAAAAATTAGGGGTAACTAATGTTTTTGCATTGCGTACCTTAACACAGAAAAAAAACTACAGCTGAGTGGAGGAAACAAGACAAGCCAGGGGAGGGATAACAGTACCAAGGGAAGTGGTATTTTTCAGTTATCCAAGAAATATATATATATATATATATATATATATATATATATATATATTTTTTTTTTTTTTTTTTTTTTTTGCATTAGGATTTGTAGCAGTTAAGACCTAAAATCAGAAACCCTATTATATGTTTCAGAATGCTAATTTCTGCTCCCTTTTCCTGTTCCTATCCATATAGGGATCCTTGTCAGGACTATACTTGGTTAATAAAGATTATATTACCGGTTAAAAAGACACCACTCTTGCCTTTTTTTTTTGTCTGCCTATCCATACCCTGACATTGTTTCAAGTTTCAAGTTTCAAGTTTATTAGCATTTTATGAATCGCCTATCGTAATATCTAGGCGATGTACACTCTAAAAGCCACAGATAGTGGTTTCACATATAATTTTGACAGGTTAGACATATTACAGACAATTTAAAACAGTATCAAAATTTTAAGGAACAGTCAATACAATACATTTAAAGTCAAAGAATAACATGACTGGGTAGGAAAGAAGGGAAAAGTTACATCATTTTTATCTATTGAAATTTACATGAATGGGAAAACACAATACGGGGTGAGGGGATTTAAAAAGTCCAATATTTGTAATAAAATGTATAAAAATTATGTGTGTTATATTATGTGTTCAAATGCATCTTGAAATAAAAAAGTTTTTAAAAATCTTTTAAATGTTTGTAAGTCTTTTTCTATTCTTATGTAATTTGGTAATGAGTTCCACAACGTGGGTGCCATAACGGAAAAGATGTCGTTTCTTCTTATACCAATAATTTTCAAGGAGGGGATAGATAATAAGTTCGAAGCCGATGATCGTAAGGAACGTACGGAATTATATGGAATGATCATTTTAGAAATAAATTGCGGTTCATTGAAAGTCAGAGTTTTATGTACTAAGAGTATAATTTTGAATGTAATACGGTGGGAAATAGGTAGCCAATGTCTGCTAACCCCTTCCTCCATTTTTTTTCCTCATTTGTCCCATCCCCTCCCTCCCTCTTCTCCGTACTTCCTTGTCTCCTATGTGGCAAGCCTCTTCCCATTTGTGTGTGGATGCCTCCATAGTTGCATCCTTTTCTAAAATGAGAAACCCTACTTATACGATACAGAATCATATTTTACATTACATTACATTGGTGTCTTCTATCCCGCCAATACCTTTCAGTTTTATGCAGTTTATAACAAGAGTTTCCAGGGAGAATACATGGTTAATAGATGTAGTATGCATCAGGATCTGTGAGGGTCGATCAGGTTTAGTTAGATCATTTGATAAATTTCTTGAATAGAAAGTTTTTAAGTTCTTTCATGAATGTTTTGTAGTTGGGCTTTATAGTCAGCAGATTGGAGAGGTGGTGGTCTAAGAACATAAGAATTGCCGCTGCTGGATCAGACTAGTAGTCCATCGTGCCCAGCAGTCTGCTCCTGCGGCGGCCCTTAGGGTCAACGACCAGTGTCCTAACTGAGTCCAGCCCTACCTGTGTACATTCTGGTTTAGGAGGAACTTGTCTAACTTTGGGTTCCTTTTATCAAGGTGTGGTAGGGGGTTAACGCACAGAATACCACGCGTTAAACCGCCTGCCACGCTAGCCGCTAACGCCTCCATTGACGAGATGTTAGTATTTTGGCTTGCCGCGGGGGTTAGCGTGTGATGAAATGTCCGACGCGCTAACCCCCATAGCGCACCTTGATAAAAGGAGCCCTTTGTCTTGAAACCCTGGAGGGTGTTTTCCCTTATAACAGCCTCCAGAAGAGCGTTCCAGTTTTCTACCACTCTCTGGGTGAAGAACTTCCTTACGTTCGTACAGAATCTATCCCCTTTTAACTTTAGAGAGTGCCCTCTTGTTCTCCCTACCTTGGAGAGGGTGAACAACCTATCTTTATCAACTAAGTCTATTCCCTTCATTATCTTGAATGTTTCAATCATGTTCCCTCTCAGTCTCCTCTTTTCAATGTACAGCAATTGTAAAATTTTAAGAAATTAGCATTTTTTTTAAAGACTGCACTGAATATTGGCATGAATTCTATCACCAGCAGGGAAAAATTTTTTAGTTTTGAGGAACTTTTCTTTTCATGATTATTTTTTCCGTACATTGAAGATCACATGAAAAATATAAAAACCATTACCTGTATTTTTTAATTTGTAATTCTATTTGAAATCAACTGAGATTAGTTTATTAATTTTAAACAGGTGTATAGTCTGGACTGGAGATGACCGAGTATTCTTCTTCAATCCTAAAATGCAGCTATCAGTTTGGGAGAAACCTATGGATCTTAAAAACCGTGGTGACATTATCAGAATAATTGAAGATCCACCTCACAAGCGCAAACTGGAAACTTCAGCAAGTAACTAAAAGCTGTGATTATTTCTTTTCATTTTAAACCTAAATAAAATCTGCTTGCAAATATAAAAGTGATACATTTTTTCATGGATTTTTATCCTTACATATTATGCTATTAATTGTTTTATACATTATTATACTATTAATATTAAATTGCAGTAGAAAAATTGAGCTGCTTATTACCAATGAACCAAGGTCTCCTTTTATCAAACTGCGGTAAATGTTTCAACACTGATAGGAATTGAATGAGTGAGTCAGAGCATTTACCTTACCAGCCCGTGGTAAAAATCTCTACCACAGTTGATAAAAGGGGCCCCAAGAAATTAATGATTTCTATAGAAATTTGGTTTTATAAAAGCAGTAGCCATTGATTTCGCTTTTAGAGTCTTATATACTTTGAAGTTTAGCCTTGAAGTGTGATTTTTCTTTTTAGCAAACCTTTTAGATCACTTTTACAAAGCTCAAAAAAAAAATGGAACTTTTAATATAAAGCTTAATAAATCATCATTTTATCCAACATACTAATCCATACAAGGTTAGATAATTTGTGGCAGGGAGGAAAGGCGACTATGGGCTCCTTTTATCAAGCCGCGCTAGCAGCGTTAATAAGCGCAACATTTCATCACGCATTAACCCCCACGCTGGCCTAAAAACTACTGCCTGCTCAAGGGAGGCAGTAGCGGTTAGCGCAGCCGGCGGTTTAGAGTGCGGTATTACACACGTTAAACCGTTAGCGCGGCTTGATAAAAGGAGCCTCATATGTCTGTGTCACAACAGCCTGATATGGGCTGAGTGAGCCTTTAAGATGCAGTTTTTATTGTTGTATGTACTTTGATGTCTGTTCTGATTCTCTGAAGAAGATATTGTGAAACGAGCTCGTCAGAATCAGAAAAGAATCAGCATTAGTTTTTAGGATGATTCATCTGACGCCACTGAGATAAGTGGTTTTTCATATTTTGTAGTATTTATATAATATAAGCGTGATTATGCACAGGAGGTGGTAAGAGGAAGGCCAATGATTGAAACTTTTGTCCGCATTGGCTGAATGGCCATGAGGCTGGTAAGTGACATGGACGTATAGTCTGAGGCCTTTCCTCCCTGTCACAGATTATCTAACCTTGTATGGATTAGAATGTTGGATAAAATGATGATTTATTAAGCTTTATATTAAAAGTTCCATTTTGTTTTGATTTTTGCAATTGTTGGTTGTGGAAGTTTTTGAATTTTTGTTCTTACAAAGCTACACTGCCCTGCAATGCACACCAAATACTGAGCCGTCCATTCAAGTTCAAGTTTATTAAAAAAAAATTTTAAACCGCTTAATCAGGTTTCTAAGCGGTGTACAATATAAAATTTACATAAAAACTTATTAAAAATCGGGATACTAGATAAAATCTGAAACACTTAATACGACATATAGACCAACTTCAAACAATAGGAAAAGAGGGAAAGAACTACAATAGTAAAAGAAAAGTGAAACAAAAAAGGAAAACACAGTGGGTTAGGGTAAAAAGTAATGATTTTAAGTTTTTTGTCCTTAAGGGTACAGTTGTTGTCCAAAGGCATCCTGGAACAAGAATGTTTTTAATTTTGCTTTGAATTGTTTTATTTCGGATTCATTGTTAAATAGTTAGGCAGCGAATTCCAGAGAGTAGGGGCAGTGACAGCAAAATTATTGGGACGCAATGTATAAATTAATTTTAAAGAAGGTATGAAGAGAAGATTTTGAGACATTGAACGAAGCGATTTTAAAGGTTTTATAAGGAATTAAAATTCTGTTAATGAACTCTGTTCCTATGGGTGGCTCAGCATTTCGTTTGTGTTGCTTGACAGTACAACTTTGTAAAGCCTGCCTTGCTTTGAAGTTCTTTATTTTACTAATAGTTTTGGATCGCATTAGCAGCAGAGGGCACTTTTAGATGTCTTGAACACCCATTTTACATGAAACATTGAGATTGGAAATTTGATGTCCAGGTCGGGAGGTAGAAAGTGAGTCAGGGACATAGATTCAGACCCATCCCCCCACCATCCCTACATTTTCATCCCTGACTCTGCAGTGAAACATATTTTTCATTCTTGTCCCCTCAACATATCCACATTTTTCATCCCTATCCCCCCACCATCCCCACAGTCTTAATTTCTTCCCCACATCTCCCTGCTCAAAGCAGAAAGATGATTCCATGCAATTTTATGGGCCTAAGGTATTGTAAATAAACATTTTAAACCTGTAGTGTGTGTGGTGGTGGTGGTGGTGGTGGTGGTGGGGAGGGTGTAGGTTTTACACACAAAAATCCGAGGCTGGGGATGGGGTGGACGGAGCGAGTTTGGAGTTGTTCATGGGATTGGAGGGGTTATTTGCTGGCCTATGATTATTTGTTGTAGGCAGGAATATTCTCTATTAGTTAGGCCAACTAGGGGTGGGAGTGCTATATGCTTTGTATGTGGTTTTCTGCTTGCATTCTGTTTTGTGCTGTTATATGTTTATTAAATTTGAATTTTTTTAAAAAAAAGCCAAACATCAGCTCAATACTAATGATATTTTAGTCCAGGCAATAATTTTAGTTCTAATTATTTATGCACAAGAACAGCCCTCAAAATATCACACACACATATAACTTAGTCCTTTAGGTTTCCATTGTAAAAGAAAACCCAATGCACATAGCAATAGTGCATTGTTAGTGTGTGAAGGCAAACCAAACAACACAAATAGACAATGTCCATTTCCAAGCAACAAAACAAAGCCAGCAAATAAAGAAAAAAAAACCCAATCAAGTACAACCCTTAAAATATCACATGCAAATAACTTAGAGGTCCTTTTACTAAGGCATGCTAGCCATTTAAGTACGCGTTAAACGATAGCGTGCCCATTATATTCTATGGACGCGTTAGCATTTAGCATGCACTAATATTTAGTGTGGGATAAAATGGCTAGCGCACCTTAGTAAAAGGACCCCTCACTGTTTTTCTCTTAGTCATTTCCATGAAACTTCAAACTTGTATAGGCAATCCTTAGCATGAACCTATAGCATATGCCTTATTAGGTAAGCTGGCTGGCTTTAGGGGAGGGGGTGGGACAAAGGCTGGAAGGCAGTGAGGGGGACATAGGAAGGAACATTAAGGGCACTAAGGACATAGGAAGGAGGCACTAAGGACATAGGAAGGAGGCACTGAGGGCACTAAGGATATAGGAAGGGGCACTGAGGGCATGGGAAGGAAGGAGGGAGGGAATAGAAAGGGACAATTGTTGGGCTTGAGTGCAGAAAAAAAAAAGAAATGAAAGAAAGGATGCACCGTCAGAAGGAAACGCAACCAGAGACTCATTAAATCACCAGACAGCAAAGGTAGGAAAAATGATTTTATTTTCAATTTAGTGATCAAAATGTGTCAGTTTTGAGAATTTATATCTGCTGTCTATATTTTGCACTATATTTGTCTATTTTTCTATAGTTACTGAGGTGACATTGAATATTTTAAAGTCATCTGCCTTGACATCTTTGAAAACCCCCCCAAATATAAATGATAATTAACACCTCTACATATAGTGTGCTTTGTTTTGTTTTTTTTTAATTTTATGGTTACCATTATGAATTAATAAGATTTTATGAGTACATGAAAAATGAATGGAAGAAATTGGGGGTGGGGCGAGGAATTGGGGTGGGGCTAGAGCGGTATTGGGGGCGGGACTGACAATTAATAGATGTCCCATTTTGATAAAAAAAATAAATGGTCACGTTAGTCATGCCCCTCCGACATCCTTTTCCAGGGCAGAGCCAGACACATCAGACTGAGTCCGGCAGACTGTTTTGCCACTGCTGCTGCTTGTTTAGAGAAGCAGTAGCAGTATTCCATTGCAGGTGATCGAGGCAGACAGCGTGCCAGATTTTAAGAATAAATGGGATACCCATGTGGGATCCCTACGAGGGTCAAGATAAGGAAATTGGGCATAGACAGGGGGTGGGTAAGCAGAGTGGGCAGACTTGATGGGCTGTAGCCTTTTTCTGCCGTCATCTTCTATGTTTCTATGTTTCTATGTTCTATTCTGGAGGACGGAGGAGTAGGGAATCCAGCCTCCCCATTACTGCAAGAATGCCTCTAGCGGTAATGGTTTCCATGTCACTGTCTATCAGAAGGTGCTCATTTCTCATGGTATTTTACAAAGGGATTTGCTGAGCATGAGCCCTTTTGTTAAATATGCATAAGCAAAACAAAGAAAAATCCAACGGGTGTACAGTGAAGGGAAAGTACCAAAAAACAAAAAGAAACTGCAGAGAGAAATGTACAAGGATGGCTCTCATGTAAATGAAGTCCGGACCCAACACGGTCCATGTTTCGGTGAAACACTCCTTCTTCAGGGGTCCGAGTTGTCCTATGCTTCACTAATCGAGAACCATATGGAATGCAACAATTTTGGATAAAATCCTTAAAATTCATAAAAGCTCCTTTATGGCTGACGTTCTGTTAACACTGGATGTGAAAGTGAAAGAAAAATATGTATAAGAACATGAAGTAATGTGTGAGTGCACAGCACAAGCAGCCATTTTACCAATAAAGACATGGGAAAAATGAGCAGCACATCCCCTTCCTCCTCAGCAGACTCAGGTCTGGTTTTTTTTTAGACCATTTACCTCAACATTTGTTCTTTCAGCCACTTTTAAAGGCGGCATTTCCAAGAAGGGCATTTAAATCTGGGAAGTAAAATAATGCACATCAGTTACATTTCAAATTCGAAGTGGATTATTTTTCTTGATAAAAAATATCTTTACTAAAAGCAGCTGCTTGGCATTTTTTAAAATTTAAAAGTGCCCACAGACTTAGTTTCAATGCAGACAGTTGGAATACTGCTCCCAAAGGAACAGCGAGAAACAGTACAAGCCATATTTGAGTTTTCTGTTCCTGAAACTCGTTACTCTGTTCTGGACTTCTCTCCTGGGTTCCCATTGCCTCCGCACATATCCCACTGACAACCAGCCCCATCTGCTTAGATAATTTATTTATATAAGTTTGAAGGAAGCAACAAAGTTATGGCTAAAGATGACTGAGCATGCAAAGCTTAGAATATATGGCCTATTTCTGTAGCACAATTTATATTCAAATATATTTATTGAGCTCAACAATAGTAAGTAACAAGCAAAACAAACAAGCTCAGTATTTTAAATAACAAAATCTATACCTATGAATAACCCAACACAACCCACTCCCCAAAATAAATAAATAACCCCCCTCCCTCCCAGGGTCCTCCTTCCAAATACATTGCAACCCAGAAAAGTTCAACCAGGTAACTACATAAAATAAAGGAAAACAAAATAAAGGAATTCAACAATTTAGCAAGCGGCTTCGGGCCAATGGAGTCATTGTTGTCCAGAAAGGTTCCCAAATCCGTTGAAAAATCCGGCCTGGAAGAGTAGAAAAATCCAACACATCTCTCCTTTCCCACATCAATAGGGTAATCATCCGACATCTCCAAAAAGAATAATCAGGAGCTGTATCTTCAAGCCAATGAATCAAAATACATTTTAGGGCCACCACGACAGTCCATTTCAAAAAAACAGTAGCACCCCTCAGTCGAGGAAAAAAATGAAGAACAATCCCAAATAATAGCAAAGGAGAACGACGAATGGATATTTTCCAAATGCGCTCCACAAAGACAAAAACAGCGTTCCAAAAAACTTGAATAACAGGGCAAGTCCAAAACATGTGTCCCAAACTCGCTTCAGAAGCCTGGCATCTCAAACAGGCTGCATTTTCACGAAAGTGAGATAGATATGCCCTCTTTGGAGAAATATACAATCGGAAAACTAACTTATATTGTTGTTCCCAAAAAGTAGTATATTTCCGAAAGGCTGACAATCGACGAACAGCCTGTGAGAGTACATCTTCCGGCAAATTTACAGCAAGATCACGAACCCAGGCTTCCCGTAAATGAGAATGGTCAAACAAGGGGGACTCATCTCTCAAATGGCGATGATGAAATTTAAGGGGAACTGGAAGTTGAGAACCAATAGTAAAAGCTGTGGAAAGCAGCTCTTGACAAGAGGCAGTCAAAGAACTAGAGGGCAAAGAAAAAACATAGTGATGAATTTGCATATAAGCAAAATTATCAGTGAAGGAGAAACCAAACTCCTCTTGCAACTGTGTAAAAGATTTAATTTTCCCATCATCATCAACCAACTGAAAAATATATTGAATCCCCCTTGTCTCCCACCGAGCAAAACTCGGGCCATCTATCCCCGGCAAGAAGGAGCTATTAAAACGAATAGGCAAAAAGGGAGTCACAGAAGCAGAAATAGAATGAAATTTACAGACCCAGTGCCAAACCTTCCGCAAGGGACGGTGAAGCACTTTCATAGTGAGAGACTCAGGCACAAGAGAAGGAAGAGAATGAAAATAAGCACTAAAATGAGTAGAGCGAAAACAAAAAAGTTCTAAAGCAGTGTTAGTGAACATTGAAGTACCCCTAAAAAAAATCATTAATATGTCGCATGCCACAACCCACAGTCAAATAACGAAGATTCAATAAACCTAATCCACCCCGTGAACACGGAGTTGCGGCCCTTGTATAAGGTAAACGAGGACGCTTCCCGGACCAAAGAAACCTCTGAACCAAACATATCAGTCTTCTCTCATCCCTAAAGGACAGATAAAGAGGAAGGACCTGAAAAATATATAACCAACAGGGAACAATAAGCATGTTGTAAAGATGTACCCGACCTAAAAGAGAAAAGGGAAGACTTCCCCAAAGATGTAATTTGTTCTGAAGGGCCTGAGGGCCTGAAACAGCGGTTCCACATTCAAGCGATACAAAAGAGATAAATCCTGTGGAATAAAAACCCCCAAGTATTTCAAGATAGAGTCTGCCCAACAAAGAGGAAATTCACCCCTCCACTTGGAACGCAACTCAGAGGGAATTGGCATGACCAAAGACTTATCCAAATTAAGAGACAGACCAGAATAAAAACCAAATTCGGAAATAAGATCTAATGCTATCGGTAAAGATTCTTCAGGCCTAGTAAGAACCAAAAACATATCATCCGCAAATGCCAATGTTTTCAACTCAATTCCATCAATATTAAGACCCCGTACATTCGCAAAACCACGAAGAGTACACAGCAAAGGTTCTAAAAAAAAAGAAACAGTAAAGGGGAGAGAGGGCAACCATGCCTGGTGCCACGAAGAATAGGAAAAGAATCCGTACGAGTCCCATTGACAAGAAGCGAAGCCCGTGGATTAGAATAAAGAGAACGAATAGCATCAAGATAAAACCCTTTCAAACCAATATATTCAAGAGTACGAAACAAGAAGGACCAATATACATGTGTGAGCAGTCCTTCGGGGTGGGGGTGCGAGCGGTCCTTCAGGGTGATGAATCGGACGTCGGGGGGGGGGGAACTATGTAAAAAAAATTTGTATAACGCGCTCACGCGTATAACGTGCATGGTTATGCACGGTTTGTAAAATCGTGTATAATGCGCGCTTTATATGCGTGAAAATACGGTAATGTGGTTTGCTAGTGTTTTGCAAGATGAGCAAACACTCCCACAAAATGAGCATGTCCCGATAAACGAGCACACCCCCTTCCCGCTCTAACTGGCATCGCCCCCCCCACCCGAGATCCGGCATTGCACCCCCTTGCTGGAAGTGGCATCCGCCCACCTGCCCACCCAAACAAGCTCCTTACCCTATCCGCTGTGTGCCGTGCCAGTTAAGGAAAGATCCCACCTCTTGCCTGGGCTGGGCCTTGAGTATCTGCACATGCTCAAGGCCTTCTGACTCTCGTTCTCTCCGAGATCGCCGAGATCTCCAGTATGCTCCAGTAAACCAAGATTTCACTGTATATATATATATATATATCTATCTATCTATATATACATATATATATATGTATATATATATATATATACAGTGAAATCTTGGTTTACTGGAGCATACTGGAGATCTCGGAGAGAACGAGAGTCAGAAGGCCTTGAGCATGTGCACCATCAGAGAGTGGAACCTCGGTTTACGAGCATAATTTGTTCCAGAAGCATGCTCGTAAACCAAAATACTCGTATATCAAAGCAAGTTTCCCCATAGGAACTAAGGGAAACTCACTTGATACATTCCCCCCCCCCGAGGCCAGCGGCGCTGCTCCACCCCCCCCCCCAAAAGCGGCATCGCCCCCCCCACTCACAAAGGCCCTCCCGCACAAACAACTTCAAACTTACCCCCCGTCTTGCACCAACACGCAGCCCACAGGACGTGCCGGTGCCACTTGAAGAAGTTTCTGCCTTTTGCTGGGCCTTGAGCATCTGCGCATGCTCAAGGCCTTCTAGTTCTCCCTCTTGCCGAAATTCATGCTCAAGGCCCAGCAAGAGGCAGGAACTTCTTCAAGCAGCATCGGCACGTCCTGTGGGCTGCGTGCTGGTGCAAGACTGGGGGTAAGTTTGAAGTTGTTTGGGCAGGGGGTGCCGGTTCGCGGGGGGAGGGGGGGCGATGCTGGTTATCGGTGGGTGTGCTCGCAAATCGAGTCAACACTCGGTTTGCAAGACAAGATATGCGAAAATGTTTTGCTCATCTTGCAAAACACTCACAAACCAGGTTACTCGCAAACCGAGGTTTGATTCTTATCTCCAGTTGAGTCCATGAAAATTTACAGCATTCTTCAAATCGGCCACTCCCCAATTCCAACCATGGCATAAACTTAGCCACATCGTTCAGCTCAACTGCGCCCAGTTTCAGGTCGTGTACCCTTCATCAGGAGCTCTATTCTGTGGCAAAATCGAGTGCTTTTCATGGAAATTCCGGGAGAATGTAACAGCCGCCGCCAGCGAATCAGAGGGGAGCTATCAGAGTTCCCCAGCCAATCAGGAGATCCTATACACCAGGTGGGGTGATTAAACAGCCCAAGACACAGAGAGAGGGAAGGAAGGAAGGTAGCAAGCAAACCTATTCCTGTCCCAAAGACTAGCCAACTGGAAGAACTAGGTGAGTCCAGACACCACTTTAATCAGGGTAGAAACTATCCAGGGGCCTTGGAGGATTAATTTTCCATGTGTCCAGAGGGAAATTCTAATACACTTGAAGAAATAGAACCCATGGACTGTGGTGAGACCCTGAAAGTCTAGAATAAGAAGAAATGTGCTGGGACGCAAATATATGAATAAATAGAGAATAGAAGTTTTTGGTTGTGAGTTAACAGACTTCTAAAGCTAAGACTGTGTTTTAAGTCAGGAAGCTACAGAGCACCCGTTAAGAAGTAGGAATGTTTACAGCCCAGAAGAAGTCACGGACAATATGATATGTGAATGATTTAAAGAGACTGTGACGCCAAATTCCTGAACCATATTATGTTAAGCAGATCTGTGTGCTAGTGACACAGGAGAAAAAGAGTTTAATAGCATACCTGATTAACTAAAACCAGAGAAGAGAGTTTGTTAGCTGCTAACCCTTATGAGGAAATTTTGTGAGGGATTGTATGCTACCAATCTAAAGGGTGGTAAGTTCCCTCTCCGCTGGGCATAAGAATTGACAGAGTCCAGTGGTGTTAAATTCAGGGTTGCACAGAAATTACTAGTGATTAATTGTGAAGCATAATGGAAAAGAGAATGTGGGGTTTTTTTAAATGGTGAGAATCTTGGATGTAGCAGAGGGTTAGGCCTGCCCAAGACCTGGTGCTGGTACCATATTTAGTTTGGATGAATCACTAGCACAGAAGCTGAACTGTGCTTATAACGTCCTCCCTGACCAAAACACTACAACGGACACTAGACTCCATTACGACCTGGATGAAAGATCACAAACTTAAACTCAATCCAGACAAAACCAAATTCATTCTCTTTGAAAATGACAAAATCCAAACCATAGCCAACCTAGAACTCAACTCAATCAACCACCCCATCCAAACCACCATAAAACTACTAGGAATAACTATAGACAGATGCTGTACCAGAAATCCTTCGCTATCATGAGAAATCTCAGACAAATTCGGAAATTGTTTGAAA
Source organism: Geotrypetes seraphini (assembly GCF_902459505.1). NCBI lineage: Eukaryota > Metazoa > Chordata > Amphibia > Gymnophiona > Dermophiidae > Geotrypetes > Geotrypetes seraphini. The sequence goes on from NC_047087.1 coordinate 269,882,620, forward strand.
GAACACAATTCCAGCTTATAGTACAATCCCTAATCCTAGGACTACTGGACTATTGCAACATCCTCTACTTCCCATGCCCAACCTTTATGACCAAACAACTACAAACAATCCAAAATACAGCTTTAAGACTCATCTACTCATTGAGAAAACATGACCATATCACAGAAGCCTACATCAACTCACATTGGCTACCAATCCAAGAAAGAATACAATTCAAATTCTACTGCATGTTATTTAAAACTCTTAACGGAGACAGCCCGTCCTACCTGAACAACCGCCTCATCCCAGCATCCACAACCAGACACAGAAAAACACACTCCCCATTCATTCCCCCCCCCCCGATCAAAGAAGTAAAACGATCAAAACTACACGACGGCCTCCTAGCCACTCAAGCAGCAAGACTAGACAACCAGATCTCCAACCTCCTGATGTCCACCCCAGACTACAAGACATTCAGAAAAGAACTAAAAACCATACTTTTCAAGAAATTCCTGAAACAGCCCTAACCTCACGTACTCTCAACAACACTAAAATAGACAAGGACAATTGTAGTTTATAAATCTTCTGTTAAGCCTCCCTGTTCTTAACTACCAAAGAAATGTCAAAAGATCTACTCTCTACCACTCTAGCAATTCTATTGTTATCCCATTGTAACCCTGTTTATAAATCTTTTGTAAGCCGCCTTGAACCGCAAGGTAATGGCGGAATAGAAATCCCTAATGTAATGTAATAGTTTGGGAAGTTTATAGAGAGTTCCTGACTGAAAGCATGGAAGCTTTATTTTTCAAGCACCAAAGATCTGTTGTGATATTAGCACATGGTGGATTTTAATAAGTGAAATAAACCAGTCTGAAGGAAAAGTGGTGATAATGTGAGAACACAAACCTTTTTTATTTTTATCTTTATACCACTCTAACAATCGCTTGGCCTTACACATGTGTCCGTGCTGGGTGACTTGACCCGCTAACAGGTCTCCCTTGTTGGCTATATGATTAAATAGCAAGCCTAAAAGTCTAAATTTAAGCAGCCTGGTTCTAGTGTACTTAGACATTTGCAGGATCAAGAATTAATGAGATCTAACTGATACCTGAATCCTTATAAAAGGGATAAGAGCTTATGTCAAACTGTTTGTAGATGACCTGAAGCTCTACAATTCCAGTGACTAGCAACAGTGGCGTACCAAGGGGGGGGCGGGAGGGGCGGTCCGCCCCGGGTGCCAGCCCTGAAGGGGTGCTCCCGGCCTTGCCGTTCAGTCCCCCCACACCCCCGAAGGAACGCTCGCCCCACTGACCTTTCTGCACCACCTGTGAAGCAGCAAGCAGCAGGATCGCGAGGTCAGCTATCCCTGAGCTGCTTGGGCACTGCTTCCTGCGCCGCGGTCCCACCCCTCCTCTGACGTCAGAGGAGGGGCGGGAACGCGGCGCAGGAAGCAGCGCAGGGATAGCTGACGTCGCGATCCTGCTGCGGCTGCTTCATAGGTGGTGCAGGAAGGTCAGTGGGGCGAGCGGTCCTTCGGGGGTGGTGGTGGTGGTGGGGACTGAACGGCAAGGCCGGGAGCATAGGTAGTGCTTCTTCATAGGTGGTGCGGGGAGGCCAGGGGGGTGAGCGGTCCTTCGGGGTGGGGCGGGTGGGCAGGCAGGCAGGCATTCAAGGGGGAGGGGGGGTGACAGGCAGGCAGGCCTTCAAGGGGGGGGGACAGGCCTTCGGGGGGGGTGCAGACCTTCAAGGGGGAGGGACAGGCCTTCAAGGGGGGACATGTCTACAAGGGGGGACAGGCCTACAAGGGGGTGGGCAGGCCTACAAGGGGGTGGGACAGGCCTTCAGGGGGGGGTGCAGGCCTTCAGGGGGGTGCAGGACTTCAAGGGGGGGACAGGCAGGCAGGTCTTCAAGGTGGGGGGACAGGCCTACAAGGGGGAGGGACAGGCCTTCAAGGGGGGGGACAGGCCTACAGGGGGGTGGGACAGGCCTACAAGGGGGTGGGACAGGCCTTCAAGGGGGTGCAGGCCTTCAAGGGGGGACAGGCCTACAAGGGGGGGGGACAGGCCTACAAGGGGGTGGGACAGGCCTTCAGGGGGGGTGCAGGCCTTCAGGGGGGTGCAGGACTTCAAGGGGGGGACAGGCAGGCAGATCTTCAAGGTGGGGGGACAGGCCTACAAGGGGAGGGACAGGCCTTCAAGGGGGGGACAGGCCTACAAGGGGGTGGGACAGGCCTTCAAGGGGGGTGAAGGCCTTCAAGGGGGGAACAGGCCTACAAGGGGGGGGACAGGCCTACAAGGGGGTGGGGACAGGCCTTCAAGGGGGGGACAGGCCTTCAGGGGGATGCAGGCCTTCGGGGGGTGCAGACCTTCAAGGGGGGGGACAGGCCTTCAAGGGGGGACAGGCAGGCAGGTCTTCAAGGTGGGGGGACAGGCCTACAAGGGGTAGGGACAGGCCTTCAAGGGGGGGGACAGGCCTACAAGGGGGGGGGGACAGGCCTACAAGGGGGTGGGACAGGCCTTCAGGGGGGGTGCAGGCCTTCAGGGGGGTGCAGGACTTCAAGGGGGGGACAGGCAGGCAGGTCTTCAAGGTGGGGGGAAAGGCCTACAAGGGGGAGGGACAGGCCTTCAAGGGGGGGGACAGGCCTACAAGGGGGTGGGACAGGCCTTCAAGGGGGGTGCAGGCCTTCAAGGGGGGGACAGGCCTACAAGGGGGGGACAGGCCTACAAGGGGGTGGGACAGGCCTTCAAGGGGGGGGCAGGCCTTCAGGGGGATGCAGGCCTTCGGGGGGGGTGCAGACCTTCAAGGGGGGGGACAGGCCTTCAAGGGGGGACAGGCAGGCAGGTCTTCAAGGTGGGGGGACAGGCCTACAAGGGGGAGGGACAGGCCTTCAAGGGGGGGACAGGCCTACAAGGGGGTGGGACAGGCCTTCAAGGGGGGTGCAGGCCTTCATGGGGGGACAGGCAGACCTTTAAGGGGGGACAGGCCTTTGGGGGGGACCCTGGTTTAGAAGTACACGGAGGGAAGGGGGTGTTCAAAGAGACGTGCATATGCCAAACTTTGGGGGGGGGATGAAGAAATAATGGGTCTGAAAATAGAGGAGAGGGAGAGAAATGATGGACCATGGGATTTAGGGAGGGAAGGAACTGAAAGGGAGAGAAATTGGACACAAGGGATGGTGTGGAGGAGGGATAGAGATACTGGATAGGAGGGTAATTGGGAAAAGAAAGGGAGAGATGGTGGACTCTGGGGTGGTGGGGAAGGAGGGAGAGATGCCAGATGAAAGGGTAGTTAAGAAAAGGTGGATCTGTGGAGGGAGTTGAAAAAAAGGAAAGATACCAGATTTCCTGGGGAGGGAAGGGAAATGGAAAGGGAGGACAGAGTTGGCAGATGGATGGTTAGCACGCTGAAAGAAGAAAGAAGGAGACCCTGGCAAGCAAGTTATCAGAAGAAAACCAGAGCCTTGGACCAACAAGATTTGAAATATAACCAGACAACAAAAGGTAGAAAAATTAATTTTATTTTCTGTTTTGTGATTATAATATGTCAGATTTGAAATGTGTATCCTGACAGAGCTGGTGTTGGACTGCAAACGTGAGCTAGGATTTAACAGAGAGAGGAAAAGTCCTTTTTGTTTCTTTATTTTATTTACACCACAGCGCCAGTGTGGTTAGGAGAAGCCAAAGGGGGTGAAAAAGCTATAAAACCCACCAGGAGTTTTGAAAAAAATCACCCAACTGGGCAGGAAAATCGAATTGAAAAACCAATTCAATAGGCTGAATCGAATCGAAATTTTTTTTCCTGAATCTGGCAGCATTAGTTTGCGCTACTGTCTTAGACTTTAGGACCTGGGATTGGGGAGAGATGGCATCCTCAGTACTTTATAATGCAAGTGAAACGAGGATTTGGTCAGACTTTTGAAGGGTCTGCAGAAAAAAAATATTGTATAGGCCGGGGACATGAAACAGCAGGAAATGGGAACTTTTCTTCCTTCTATTTTTGTGAATGGAAAGGCTGAGGATGTCAGAGATTTCAGTTAAAATATGTGCTTTATAAGAAAATATAATAATGTGTTTTATAAAGTTTATAGCATAGCTGGCCTACCCAGTGAGGTGTTTCTAGTGGTGGTGGTGGCAGCGTGTCAATGTGTTGAGAGGAAGAGGTGGTCTGGGAAATTCTGCTGAGCAAACTCCGGGCCCATTTCCACCCCCCAGTTAGTCCACTCCACTCAACTGGTTCACACACTGAGTGGGTCTTTGGGTGTTATGTTGGGATTTCTTCCAGTGGTTTATCAGTATCTCCTTCTGGTCCAAGGAAGGAAACTTTGTTATCCTTAGCATTGACCTACAGAATATGTTTGTAACAGCGCTGCTTGTGTGGCATTAGGCTATGTAGTGATCGAAAGAAAAAAACAGACCTTTGCACATTTTTGCACTATATGGTGGGTGTATGAGGAGATTCACATTTCCTGCACAGCTAAGTCCATGTGAAGTTACCTTGTGCTGTATTTGACATCTAGCAAAGTCTCTGATTGAAAGGAAAGATCTAAACTTAAAAATGAAGTGGCCAGAAGTTATGGTAAAAGCAGATAGTGTAGCTGGTTTTAAGAAAGATTTGGACAAATTCCTGGAGGAAAAGTCCATAATCTGTTATTAAGACATGGGGGAAGTGTCTGCTTGCCCTGGATCGGTAGCATGGAATGTTGCTACTCTTTGGGTTTTGACCAGGTATTAGTATCCTGGATTGGCTACCATGAGAATGGGCTACTGGGCATGATGGACCATTGGTCTGACCCAGTTAGGCTATTCTTATGTTATGTTCTCATCTGTAGGGGCCTTTGTTTTCACTTCTTATTTTAATGTATTTTTTTTCTGGGAACTTATCAGTGTTTTTTATAATGGGAACAAAAATGGAAGAGAATTAATGTGTGTGGGATGAGAGGGTAACTAATTTCTTCAGCTAAATAATTCAATCCACTTCAAACAGACATAGGAGAACTCACGCACCATTCACACACCCTCCAACCAAAAACATCAAAAGAAAAAAACTGTTCGACAACCTCCTAGCCATTCGAGCTGCAACACTCGACCCCCAACCCTACAACCAATTGACATCGACCACATACTGCAAAACCTTCAAAAAGAAATAAAAACCATTCTATTCAAAAAACACATAAAACCGAACTAACACAATCAGAACTGTCCCAAGCATCACCTGCAACTACTCCATATGTACTTCTGATGTCATGACAATTCAGACATAATTTATGTTATGTTATGTTTGGAATATAAGAAAATTTTCACTGCCTGTTTCTATTCTGACCATTTATTCCGTTTCATGGTTATTACAAAAAATATTTTTTTACATGGGGGGGGGGTGTCAAAAAATGATGGGCCCCAGGTGCCACATACCCTAGGTACGCCACTGACTAGCAATTAGCAGAGCAACTTTGAGTAGTGAAAAGCTTCTCAGATGACATCAAGATTACTTTTGGTCTGTACAAATGTGCTAAGGCAAATTTCCTTAGGAGAAAGTTGAGCAAAACTGAAAACATCCCTCTGACTGATGACTGTGAGATAAAGGAACTTGAACACGAAGGTGTGCATAAATATCTAGGAGTGAAGGAAAGAGCAACAATCATACAGAAATCACTGAGAGAAAAAAAAAGGCAGTAAAGAATATTATGGGAGATTAAAATTGATATTATCACAAAATAAGATACAGGCCATTAATCAGCTAGCAAATCCTGTATTCTCATACAGCTTTGATCTTGAAATTGGATGTGCAAATGAGAAAACTCAATGACCACAAAGTTGTTTATAAGAATTCCCAGAACTGTGTGAGGAATGGGTTTCGTAGAAATAAGGTATGCCTATTGAGGTACTATCATAGGCATCCAGGCTTACTTATTGGACAGAAAACAGAGATTAGGGTTAAATAGCAATATTTTTCAGTGGAGGAAGGTAAACAGTGGAGTGCCACAGGGATCTGTATTGGAACCGTTATTATTCAATGTACAGTAGTACCTCGGAATCCCAACGCCCCAGAACTCGAACAATTTGGAATCTGAACTAAAAATTCCAGCAAATTTTGTCCCAGAATCTGAACTCTGCTTTGGAATCTGAACGCCCTGCACCGACCCCGGGAACCAGCAGTATTTCTCCTCCCCCCTGAGGTCACCGGCGCTGTTCCCTCCCCTTCGCAATCGCCTCCCCTTCTCACCCCCCCCCCCCAACTGACCGGCTCTGTCTTTACCCGTGTGCCGCCGGTGTTAGAAAGTGCCTGCTGCCGGTTTTCTGCTGGGCTGCTGCTGGGCCTTGAGCATCTGCGCATGCTCAAGGCCTTCTGGATCTCATCCTCACCGAGAATCTTGGTGAGAGGGGGGAGGAGCGCCGGTGGCCTCGGGGGAAGCATGGGAGATTATCTACAGAAAAGGAGAATATAATACATGCTTGAGTTAGTAATTCAATGTTCTCAGTTGCAGGTGTGAAATTCTGGAACACATTACCAGGTCACTTGTGTTTATGTAAACCTAGAGATATATTTAAAAAACTCTTGACACAATTATTTGTTGATGTGTTTATGGAACGGATTGTGTATGAGCAGCAGTTATGTAAGATCAGTGACATCTTTAGAATTTGGAGTTTATTTGTCGATGGAATTATATGTGTAATTAAGAATATGGATAGAAGCCTGAGTAGCAGCAGCTTTTATTAGATACTAGTCTTTAAGCCCGTTACATTAACGGGTGCTAGAATAGATCTTTCTTTCTTTCTTTCTTTCTTTCTCTTTGGCCGCTGTCTGTCTGTCTTTCTTTCTGTCTCTCTCTTTCCTCGGCTGTCCACCACCACCCCTTGCCTGCTCCCCCTGTCCAGCAGTAGCCTTTCTCCCTTCCTTTTACCTCTCCCATGTCCAGCAGCACCCCTTCCCTGCTCCCCCTGTCCAGCAGCAGCCCTTCTCCCTTCGTTTTACCTACCCCCTGTCCAGCAGCACCTCTTCCCTGCTCCCCCCGTCCAGCAGCAGCCCTTCTCCCTTCAATTTACCTCCTCCCTATTCAGCAGCACCTCTTCCCTGCTCCCTCTGTCTAGCAGCAGCCCTTCTCCCTTCGTTTTACCTCTCCCCTGTCCAGCAGCACCCCTTCCCTGCTCCCCCTGTCCAGCAGCAGCCCTTCAAACTTCATTTTACCTACCCCCTGTCCAGCAGCACTTCTTCCCTGCTCCCCCTGTCCAGCAGCAGCCCTTCTCCCTTTGTTTTACCTACCCCCTGTCCAGCAGCACCTCTTCCCTGCTCCCCCTGTCCAGCAGTAGGTTTTCTCCCTTCCTTTTACCTCCCCTCTGTCCAGCAGTCCGCTTGTCCAGTAGTACCCCTTCTCCTTTCCCTGCTCTCCCTGTCCAGCATCCGCTAGCCAGGGCAGCCTTGGGGCTTTTGCTAGGCTGGCCCATATCACATTATCAAAGTGTGCCGGCCTAGCAAATGCCCTGCGGCTGCTGCGTTTGCTGGTCCGGGGGTGAGAAGAGGCGTCTCGGCAGCGGCAGCGCAGGAGTCAAACCGCCACCGCTGCTGAACTCGCTACACGTGCCATAAGCCATCTCAAGCTACCCCATGAGCCGCAAGCCGCCCCATGCACCGGAAATCGAATTCAGCACGGAGTCAGATCTCACGGATGTAGGAATCACAGATTTTCTACTGCGCATGTGCGGTAAGGGTTTTATTATTAAGGATAAGATATATTGTTTTTAAATACTTTGTATGTTGATTGTAAACTGCCTAGCTTTTTAGGTGGTGTATACATTTTTAAATAAATAAAATTAGAGAAGGTATGGTAAATAAGACTAAGAATATTGTAATACCTCTGTATTGCTCCATTGTACTACCTCACCTTGAGCACTATGTTCAATTTTGGTTGCCATATCTCACAAAAGATATAATAGATTTACAAAAGGTTTAAAGAAGAGGGAACAAGATGATAAAGAGGATGAAATTCCTCTCATGTGAGGAAAGACTAAAGAGGTTAGGGCTCTTCAGCTTGGAAAAGAGACAGCTGAAGGGAGATATGATTGAAGTCTACAAAATCCTGAGTGGTATACAATGGGTACAAGTGAATCAATTTTTTACTCCATCAAAAATTGCAAAGACTAGAGCACACGATGAAGTTGCAGGGAAATACTTTTAAATCCAATATGAAGAAATATATTTTTTTTCACTCAAGAGATTTGCAGGCCATTGATAGGACAATATTATAATGCTCATAATACTTTAACTTTACAATTTCCAAGTTTAAAAAGGAATTATGTATAAAAGTTTATTTACTATCTCCTTTCCTTATCAGGCCGCCTCTGCATTGTCAATGCTGCCAATTCAAATATGATCTATAATATAATACTTAGTATTATATTATTGAATTAACTTTTTTAGATACTATAATATAATATACCATTTTTTATAAAGCGCTTAAAACTTTTTTACTTCAGCAATTTTATCGAAATAATTAATAATGGGATAATGTCTTGTTACTTATGTATATCATAGTTTAATTGATATTTTTCTTTGTATGTAATCTGCAATGAATTATTTGTTGGCAATAGCAGAATATAAATGACTTAACTGTAACTGTAATAACTCGCTGACAGTTTATTATGCATGCTAACCTGTAACCCGTTCTGAGCTCGTTGGGGAGAACGGGATAGAAAACAAATTAAATATATAAATAAATAATTAAATAATAGTTAAGCCCTGAAACTCATTGCCAGAGGATGTGGCAACAGCTGTTAGCATAGATGGGTTTTAAAAAGTTTGGACAATTTCCTGGAGGAATCTCGACAATGCACCTGACACCCCCAGTGAATCCCAAATATCCCAACACTGCACACAGACTCCCACCTTAGCACCCCAATATAGCTCTGCTACCCCCTGTGAAACTTAAGACAATCCCAACATGGCTTCTCAAACCCCAATTAAAGATCATTCACCTCCAGGGAAGCACCGGCCCCTGCCAATTAAACCCTAGTCTCATGTACCCTTGCTTCCCTAGGACCTATCTATAAGGTCTTCCACTCCATAAATATACTCACTGGCTTAGTAAATGGGGGTGGGGGTGGGGGGTGGGGGGGAATGGTCCGCTCTGGCTGCTGTCTTGGTGGGGTGCCGACATCCATTGTCCTCTCCACCTCCCTCGCTCCTTCCCGACCTTCCTCCCCACCGCTTTCCTTTCCCTCATACCTCTTTAATTTTCCTGGCATGAGCAGCATCATGAACTTGCTGCCCACACTGATGTCGGCTCTCTCTGACGGTCACTTCTGGGTCCTGCATCTATGAAGTGACATCAGAGGGAGAGCAGACATGTTGTGAGCAGCAAATTTGTGATACTGCCCATACCAGGAAAATTAAAAAGGTTCGGGAGAAAGGAAATGGGGGGGGGGGGGGTTTGAGCTCATGTGCAGTAGGGTGGTCAGGATGGAGAGGGGGCAGAGAAGAGGATGAAGGAGGGGCACCACCGCCCCGGGCACCACTCACCCTCGCTATGCCACTGAACGTACCTACCAGTGGCAGTGGTCCTTTGCCTCTGCTGCCCAGATCAAAGCCTGCTATAATATGACATCAGTCCCCTAGTAGTAGTCTCACACTACTCATTTTACAAACCCAAGACCAGAAAAATAGAGGGTGGTATGATTCATTAGAATATGCTGATTAGTATAAAATGTGATGGTATTGAAAATAACTAAGACAAGCTGTGGTTGTGGAAGTTAAGAACATAAGAACATAAGAAGTTGCCTCCACTGGGTCAGACCAGAGGTCCATCGCGCCCAGCAGTCCGCACTCGCGGCGGCCCATCAGGTCCATGACCTGTCAGGTTTTCTTGATTTAGCCCTATATCCCCTTATTTTTCTATCTATATTCTTTCTATACCCTATCTACCTCTATCTGTACCCCTCAATCCCCCTATCCTTCAGGAATCTGTCCAATCCCTCTTTGAATCCCCGTAGTGTACTCTGCCCGATCACACCCTCCGGAAGGGTGTTCCATGTGTCCACAACTCGCTGAGTGAAGAAGAACCTCCTGGCGTTAGTTCTAAACCTGTCCCCTTTCAGTTTCTCAGAGTGCCCCCTTGTACTTGTGGTTCCCCGTAGTCTGAAGAATCTTTCCTTGTCTACCTTCTCTATGCCTTTCATGATCTTGAAAGTTTCTATCATGTCTCCTCTAAGTCTCCGCTTCTCCAGGGAGAAGAGCCCCAGCCTGTCAGTTAATGGTTAATCTTTCATTTAGTACAGCAAGGAAAGAGTAAAGGGGATGGGACTTGATATACCGTTTTTTTTTGTGTGGTTATAATCAAAGTGGTTTACATATTTTAGAAAGGCACTTATTTTGTTCCTGGGGCAATGAGGCGACTTGCCCAGAATCACAAGGAGCTGCAGTAGGAATTGAATTCACAACCTCAGGGTGCTGAGGCATCCACACTAAACACTAGCCACTCCTCTACCTGGTCTACTATATATATATTTTAAAAACTTTGTTTATTTAGGAAAGAAACATGACTTAGGTGCATATCAACAATATAATTCACTGTCAGTTACAAAACATCGGAGCTATAACATCGGTATTGCTTATAAACTATGGAATTTCTAAAGGCTTGGCTCAGTTAACATTAATTACTGTTACCTGCGATTTGACTTTTTATTATTACTTCTCTAATTCTACAACATTAGAAAAATGCTTACCCAGATGAGAAATAATTAAGGAAAGAGTAGCTTTTATTAAATTGCACTGTAACAAATCTATCAATAGTAACTGAACTGATCAGAAATTAGATTTCTGCTCATGAACCTATTTAAGATAAGATTACTATGGGTAGGCAGAGTGAATGATACAATTGGAGGAAACAGACAAAAACTCGTACCCAATCCCTTTTTATACATTAGGGACTAAATTCTATTTATTGTGCCTAAAAAAATGGCACTAAAACCCTCCTGCCTATTCACTACTTTGTAAACAGTGCATAAAGTTAGGTGCAGTGTATAGAATAGTGCTTGTTACTGAGAGCTGTGTCTAACTTTAGGCAAGACCATTTTCATGGCCTTTACATGACAAGTTATGCACATTGGAAAGAGTAACCCAAATCACAGTTATGGGATGCTAGGGTCCACCTTGGGGATTAGCGACCAAGGAAAGGATCTGGGTTTCATTGTAGACAATTCGATGAAATCTTCTGCCCAATGTATGGTGGCGGCCAAAAAAAGCAAACAAGATGCTAGGAATTATTTAAAAAGGGATGGCTAACAAGACTAAGAATGTTATAATGCCTCTTTATCGCTCCATGGTGCAACCTTACCTGGAGTATTGCATTCAATTCTGGTCTTCTTATCTCAAGAAAGATATAGCGGCACTAGTAAAGGTTCAAAGAAGAGTGACCAAGATGATAAAGGGGATGGAACTCCTCTCATATGCGGAAAGGCTAAAAAGGTTAGGGCTCTACAACTTGGAAAAGAGACTGCTGAGGGGAGATACGATTGAAGTCTACAAAATCCTAAGTGGAATGGAACAGGTACAAGTGGATCGATTTTTCACTCCGTCAAAAATTACAAAGACTAGGAGACTCTTGATGAAGTTACAGGGAAATACTTTTAAAACTAATAGGCAAAAATATTTTTTCTCTCAGAGAATAGTTAAGCTCTGGAACGCATTGCTAGAGGTTGTGGTAAGAACGGATGGCGTAGCTGATTTTAAGAAAGGTTTGGATAATTTCCTGGATGAAAGTCCATAGTCTGTTATTGAGAAAGACATTATTCTCAGAAGCCGCTGAACATAATAGTTAGGAGCATTTAATGATTCAGACCCCATGCCTTGACAAAGATAGGCGAAACGCGTCGGCAGGGGAGCGATTTATGCTGACCGCTAGAGAAAGCAATGCAATATAATCAATAGACAAAGAAAAAGAACAAAAGAAAAAAATGAAAAAAAGCTAAGTTATTATCTTTTCTACATAATTTATTATGAGTGAATAATTATCTAATTGACTACTTATAAAGCTATAGGGGATGAATGAAGATCTTAAGAATTTTTTGAGGTATTGTTTACTTCAAAAGGTCTTTCTGACACCCCATTAAATAGTATACTTCACATCACTGGAAATTTTGGTATTTTGATTGAGAAAGACAGACATGGGGAAAGCTTGCCTTGGATTGGTAGCATGGAATGTTGCTACTCTTTGGGTTTTGGCCAGGTTCTAGTGACTAGTATCAGCAGTGGCAGAAATGTCAAGCCATGATCCTCATACACGTCGGAACAAACGACACAGCCAGGAGCACCCAGGATAGCATACCGGCAGACTTCAGAGCCCTGGGTGAGAAGCTGAAGAGGGTGGATGCACAGGTGGTCTTCTCCTCGATCCTCCCTGTAAGGGGCAAGGGCAGAGCCAGGGAGGATCGCATCCAGAGGACTAACGACTGGCTGCGAGATTGGTGCAAGGAGATGAACTTCGGGTTCCTGCAACATGGAGAGACACTACTAGGACTACAGGGACCAGATGGGCTACACCTGACTAGAAGAGGGAAGAACGTCCTTGGACACCGACTGGCACGCCTACTTCACAAGGCTTTGAACTAGGTATGTTGGGGGAGGGTACAAGCACAAACAACCTATCTGACGAGCTATGCCATCAATACTTTTCTGAGACTAGGGTAAACAAACACCACAATTCTGGGTCTGGGACTGGGACGAGTAAACACATTTCTAAGTATGGGGCGAGTACACACATTTCTAAGTCTAAGGTAGGTTTACATTGTAATTCTGGGTCTAGGGAGGATACACACATTGCAATCTGTACTGAAAGAATTAAGGTAGCTCAAACAGGTATTCCACCACAGGGTACGAACACTTTCAAACAAAGGGTAGGTACACATTGCTATACTGGGTCTAGGGAAGGTACACAAACTCCAAGTAGTACTGAAAAGGTCCATGCAGCTCAAACAGGAACAGCCCCAGGGAGGCATAGCAAACATACTACATGGAGGGCTATGTACGTCAACGCCCATAGTCTGGGCAACAAGATCCTGGAACTTGAGACTGAAATGAGAAACGCTGACCTGGATGTGGTGGCGATAACTGAGACCTGGCTCACTGACTCCCACGGGTGGGACATGGTGATACCAGGATACAACCTTCTTCGCCAAGACAGGGAGGGCAGAATGGGAGGAGGAGTAGCAATATACACTAAGGATGATATTAAAGTCACCAGAATCACAGATATCAGGTACACAGGGGAATCCCTTTGGGTAAATTTGGCCAGGGGGAATGACAAATGCCTGTATCTTGGCATAGTATACAGACCCCCAAGGCAAAAGGATGACATAGATATAGAATTAATCGGTGACATAGAGAATATCACCTTACGTGGGGATATAGTGTTATTAGGAGACTTCAATATGCCTGATGTGGATTGGAACACACTTTCCTCTGCATCAAGCAGCAGCAGGAGAATATTGAACGCTATGAAGGGAGCTAAACTGAGGCAACTGGTATTGGAGCCAACAAGGAAACAGGCAATACTGGACCTATTGCTTACCAATGGCGAAAGTGTCACTGAGGTCTCAGTGGGAGATAAGTTGGCCTCCAGCGACCACAACATGATATGGTTCAAACTCAGGAAAGGTTTCGCCAAAACTAACACATCAACCAGGGTCCTTAGCTTCAAGAACGCCAACTTTGAGGGTATGGGGGATTTCATCCATCAAGCACTACAAAACCGAGCAGGAACAGATAACGTAGAGGAATTGTGGTCGACTCTGAAAACTACCATTCAGGAGGCGACCAATCGCTATATAAAATCAGTGAGTAAACGGCGCAGGAACAATAAGCCACAATGGTTCTCAGCGGAGATCTCGGACCTCATAAAAGAGAAGAAAGAAGCGTTCATCTCCTACAAACATACAGGATCTCAGGACTCTAGAGAAGTCTATTTGACTAGGGCAAGAGCTGTCAAAACAGCAGTTAGAGAGGCCAAATTCCGAATGGAGGAAACTTTAGCAAAGAACATCAAGAAGGGCGATAAATCCTTCTTCAGGTATATTAGCGACAGAAACCGCAGCACAAGCGGGATAGTACGCCTTAGGAAACCAGACGGGAACTTTGTAGAAGCAGACTCGGAAAAAGCTGAATTGTTAAACGAATACTTCTGTTCGGTCTTCACCCGCGAGGCGCTGGGTTCCGGCCCTCAGCTACAGAAAAAGGATGGCTCAGTGGACCCGTTTAGTAATTTCAAGTTTACAACAAGCAGTGTGTACTGTGAGCTGAATAAACTCAAGGTTAACAAAGCAATGGGGCCAGACAACCTACACCCCAGGGTGCTCAGGGAGTTAGGGGACGTCCTGGCGGAACCACTATCCGCTCTCTTCAATCTCTCCCTTAGTACAGGTAGAGTCCCGTTGGACTGGAAAACGGCTAACGTCATTCCACTCCACAAAAAAGGTTGCAGAACAGAGGCTAAGAACTACAGACCAGTGAGTCTCACATCTATAGTGAGCAAACTAATGGAAACCCTAATCAAACACCAATTAGATAAGATCCTGGATGAGGAGAATCTACGGGATCCCCGTCAACATGGATTTACCAAGGGGAAATCCTGCCAATCCAACTTGATCAGCTTCTTTGACTGGGTGACGGGGAAGCTTGATATTGGAGAGTCCTTGGACATTGTATACTTGGATTTCAGCAAAGCATTTGATAGTGTCCCACACCGCAGGTTGTTGTGCAAAATGAGTTCTATAGGATTAGGTGACACTTTGACAAAATGGGTTGGGGACTGGCTTGGTGGTAGGCTTCAGAGGGTGGTGGTGAACGGCACCCCCTCCGTAACGACGACAGTGATCAGCGGGGTGCCACAGGGCTCGGTCTTAGGCCCGATCCTTTTCAATATCTTTATAAGGGACCTGGCTGAGGGGCTTCGCGGTAAAATAACGTTATTTGCCGATGACACCAAACTGTGTAATATAACAAGCAAGAGCACAACGGACAATATGAAACACGACCTACTCCTATTGGAGCAATGGTCAAAGACCTGGCAACTGAGTTTTAATGTTGTACTAATCACCTTTGTTTTACTTCAAGCACTAATTTCAACACAAGGCTGATGTGGTTAAGTGAACACTCAGACCCACAGCTGAGGTCCGGTGAAACAAGTTCACGGGGCAGCTGTTAAGGAGACCATCATAGTTGTTCACAGTCTCCTCCACCAAACAAAGACAAAATAACAGAAAATAAAACTTAAATAAAAATAAAATCATAAATTTCACAACTTAACTTTGAATGGTGTAGATGGTACACATAACTGCTCCGGGCTCCTCCGTTTATTCACAATACCGACCCCCCAACCTAAGTTTCACCCGCTGGCTTCTTCAGGAGGGGTACTACAATTACAAGATAACTCAAATCAACACTGCACCACACAGCTTGCTAACTTAATAAACACTACATTTGAAATACTCAATGTACACATTCTCTCTACAACTTACCGGCACAAACACTCCATACTGCTCACACACGCACTACTGACAAGAAGAACTTCCCAGCAGGCCACGCTTTAAATACACTCCCCTTTTACTACCTACTACATCATCACTTCTGACATCATGATTGATTATAATTGAAACCATTCAATATCATTGTTTAATCCTGTGAGGGCCAAGGTATGCCATTGGAATATAAACTTCTGCTCCAAATAAAGAAGATGTTGAGTGATATTTCCAGATTCTTTATAAGCACACATAAGAACAGTATATTGTAATTCCTCAATAGAGTGTTGTTGCTCAATCCAATGGCTCACCAGGGGGGCAGTTACACGTTTGCATCTTATATTGCTCAAGTGTTCGGCAATGCGGATTTTAATAGCACGCCGGGTATGACCTATGTAATACAGCCTACAAGGGCAAATAATACAATATATTACTGCAGATGACAAACAATTAGTGCCTGTTCTTAAATAAAATTTCTTACCCCCTGTTTGAGGAATTACCACTTGGTCAGTGTTGAGGACATGAGGGCAATACACACACTGATGACAATGTACGTGAGGACCCTCTCTGTTCTGTTGGACAGGGTCACGATGTTTCAAAATCTGACCTAAATTCCGGCCCCTAGTATGGGCAAATAAAGGGCTGTCGTTCAAGCTCTCATGTACCTGCAGCACTGGCCAGTGTTTCAAAATGATTTTTCTAATTTGTTGACTTCGATTGGAATAAGGCAATACACATACCACGGCTCCACTATTCTCCCTTTGTTGGGGACGAAATAGCCACTCCCGCTGACAGTTACGGGCTCTCTTCCATGCCCGTTTAACTACCCGGGGAGGATAACCTCTCTCCATAAACTTTGTGTATAAAAGCATGGCCTGCTGCTGAAAATCCCACTCATCAGAGCAGATCCTCCGCAACCTTAAAAATTGTCCCACCGGGATACTATCCCTAAGGGGTTTTGGATAATAACTGTGATAATGTAGGAGAGTGTTCCGATTGGACGGTTTCCTATAAAGGGTAGTATCGTAACACACTTGAGAGTTGATCTGAGATTTTACTACTTGGATATCCAAAAAGGATACCTTATCACTACTTACTTCATGAGTAAGAGTTATGTTGGGATCTGCCTGATTCAACTCATTTAGGAATTCCCCCAATTTGTCACACTCCCCATTCCACAAAAAGAAGATATCGTCTATATACCTTCTCCATAGACCAACTTTACTAAATTCATCTAAGGCTAGGCAGATCATAGGATGTATATGTAGGAGTTTCGTCAGCCGTAAGCCTGAAGTCATTATGCCGTTGTATAGATCTATGGTGAGGCCCCATCTGGAATATTGCGTGCAATTCTGGAGGCCTCATTATCGCAAGGATGTACTGAGGCTTGAGTCAATCCAGCGAATGGCCACCCGGATGGTCTGGGACTCAAGGATCTCCCATACGAGGAAAGGGCTGGACAAATTGCGGCTATACTCACTCGAGGAACGCAGAGAGAGGGGAGACATGACCGAGACGTTCAAATACCTCACGGGCCGTATCGAGGTAGAAGAAGATATCTTCTTCTTAAAAGGTCCGACGGCGACAAGAGGACATCCATGGAAAATCAGGGGGGGGGGGGAAATTGCACGGCGACACCAGGAAATACTTTTTCACCGAAAGAGTGGTTGATCGCTGGAATAGACTTCCACTTCAGGTGATCGAGGCAAGCAGCATGCCTGATTTTAAGAAGAAATGGGATCGTCACGTGGGATCTCTGCACAGAGTTAAATAGGGGAGGGTTATTAGGGTGGGCAGACTAGATGGGCTGCGGCCCTTATCTGCCGTCTTTTTCTATGTTTCTATGACCAAGAGAAAATGTTCACCTTGATTAAAACATGGCGCAGCAAAGCAGATGTATCCTATTTTTCCTATAGTACTTTAGGTGAATCTACTCTTAAGTGCTGTTATTAAATTGATGCTGCCCCACTGTGGTATCTAATTTGAAGTGGTGAGTTACAGAATTACCTCCATGAAGCTGTAAAGCCCTGATACTGTATAGCGTGACCAACATCAGATGCGCAAATCTGTTCGAATTGCCGATATGTGCACATAACATATTGCTTAACAAGCTAATCAGTGCCAATAATTGGCAATTAACAACTATGATTAATTGGCATGAACTAGAATTTGTGCATGCAACTTTCTAAGCATAGTCTATAAAGTGGTGCACATAAATTCTAGTATGCAAATCTTAAAAGGGGGCGTGGCCAAGGAAGAAGCATGTGAGGGTAATGGGCGTTCCTAAAAGTTAGGCATTGTGGTATAGAATATGCCCGATCTGCAAACAATTTAGGTGCAAATATTTAGGCATATATGGGTGTGCCTAAGGGCTCCTTTTACAAAGATGCGCTAGCGTTTTTAGCACACGCACTGGATTAGCACGCGCTACCCGAAAAACTACAGTCTCCTCAAGAGGAGGCGTTAGCGGCTAGCACACGCGGCATTTTATTGCGCGCTATTCTGCACGTTAAGGCCCTAACACACCTTTGTAAAAGGAGCCCTAAATGTTAGTCAAGAATATGGGCGCTAAGAGTGATGCTATAAACTGCGCATATCTATGGAGGTATTTTATACAATTGCGCTATGGGTCATCCTTTTCAGTGCTGATTTTTTTAGGCATCATATATAGAATATGACCCTAAGTGACTTAACTGGCTGACTTAAATGTAAAAGCTGTCTGAATACGTATAACTTTGTATGGACCGTCTGTAAGCATAAAGTAATAGGTTTTGTGGTCAGCAAAATATTCATCATTTTGCTCAATTGCATAAATATTATTAAGAATCCTTTATCTTTGAGATTCAGAACATAAAAACCAATGCTGTAGTGAAAAACATATAAACAATATTCATGGAAGGTGCTTTTCTAACTGCTTATATTAAGAAAACGTGGAAAAAAGGATGGACATTTCATAATATACTACTTTTACGTATCTTTCCTAGCAATCAGAAATGATGGCACTTCTCCCGAAGAAGTAAATGAAGATCACAGCACAAAAACAAAAAGAAATAAGTAAGTTATGCAATGCACTATGCTCTATTTACTAAATTATGATGAGGTTTTGCAGCTAATGTGCGTGCGTGTCTGTGTGTGTTAGACGCACACAATATTTGGTCCCATTAAAAAAATAATAATAATGCTGGTCCTCTCCTCTCCCCCCTTCCCCCCCAATGATTCCTGGAACAAAAATAAAGAGAGGTAGGAGGGTTGTACGGACCTCTCCATACTCCCGCCTGACCCCGCTCGACCACAAAACAGAAACAGCATAAAAAAGAACTGGCTTAAACTGTCACATGGCTCACATAGTGAAGATACCTACCACATGGGTACTTCATGCCTTGGCCAAGAGCATCCCAAGCTACAAAAGCACCTTGTATGATATACTCTAGAGAATGACACGGTGGCGGTTTACCCGCGGCTACTGCGTTTAGCCGCGGGTAACCCGCCAAAAATGGGGAATGAAAATTAGCAGCCTCTGCGGGGACGGGGACAAGGCCATCACCGTCCCATGGAGCGGTGAATGGTCTTGTCACCACAGTGAGGCATAAAGGATCGTGCGGTCCCCGCAGCCCCCACCCGCCCACCCACACGTCGGCTCGATCGTTTAACCAGCTTCCTCTCTCCACCTCACCTTAGTTTGCCGGCTTTCTTTTTCGGCGACCGGAACGCTTTCAAAAGAGCCGCGCACGCGGGGCTGCACAGTATTCAATCTTCTGCTCTGACCCAACCGGAAACAGGAAGTTGCAGCAGAGCAGAAGATTGAACTTTGAGCAGCCGCACGTGCGCGGCTCTTTGAAAGCGTGCCGGTCGCCGAAAAGAAAACCGGTAAACTAAGGAGAGCTGGAGAGCAGTAGCGTACCAAGGGGGGGGGGAGGGGCGAAAAAGGTAATGGCGTCAGGCCTTGGAGCACCGAGGCAGACTGCTTCTCCCCCTCCCAGCCCAACCCCCGCTGACCCTCCTATCTCTCCCCCCCCCAAGTGAACCTTTCCGACCCTCCCAGCGAAAGCAGCAAACCTCCCTCCAGTAGCGTCGGCTTTCTCCTCCCTCTGCCGCCTCACTGATGACATCATCAGTGACGCGGCAGAGGGAGGAGAAAGCCGCGAAGGAGGTGTGCTGCTCTCGCTGGGAGGGTCAGAAAGGTTCACGGGGGGAGATAGGAGGGTTAGCGGGGGTTCGGCTGGGATGGGGAGAAGCAGTCTGCCTCGGTGCTCCATTACCTTCTTCGGGCAGCAGCAGCGTTTACAATTCGCTGCTGTTGCCGGCTTCAGGCCTTGTTCTCTTCCGGGTCCTGCCTACTTCCTGTTTTCCTGAAGTGGGCAACAGCAGTGAATTGTGAATGCTGGTGCTGCCCGATGAAGTTCAGGACATCGGGGAAGGAGCAGGGAGAAATCGGTTGCTGGCTTGGGGGTGAGGGTAGGGAAAGAATCGTGGAAGTGGAGAAATTGGCACGATGGCTTTGTGGGGGCTAGGGGGAGAGAGAAAGAAAGGAAAAAATAAAGAGGGGGGGCCAGGGGGAGAGAGAAAGAAAGGCAGAAATAAAGAGGGATCAGGGGGAGAGAGAAAGAAAGGCAGAAAGAAAGAAGGGGACCAAGGGGAGAGAGAAAGAAAGGCAGAAAGAAAGAGGAGGGCCAGGGGGAGAGAGAAATAAAGAGGGAGGCCAGAGGGAGAGAGAAAGAAAGGCAGAAATAAAGAGGGGGGCCAGGGGAAGAGAGAAAGAAAGGCAGAAATAAAGAGGGGAGCCAGGGGGAGAGAGAAAGAAAGAGGGGGGGCAGGAGAAGAAAGAAGAAGGATCAGAAGAAGGACCAGAGACTCATGAAATCACCAGACAAAAAGGTAGGAAAAATGATTTTATTTTCAACTTAGTGATCAAAATGTGTCCGTTTTGAGAATTTATATCTGCTGTCTATATTTTGCACTATGGCCCCCTTTTACTAAAATGCATTAGCGGTTTTTAGCGCAGGGAGCCTATGAGCGTCGAGAGCAGCGTGAGGCATTCAGCGTAGCTCCCTGCGCTAAAAACCGCTATTGCAGTTTAGTAAAAAGGGAGGGGGAATATTTGTCTATTTTTGTATAGTTGTTACTGAGGTGACATTGCATAAAGTCATCTGCCTTGACCTCTTTGAAAACCCGCGGAATATAAATGATAATTAACATTTTCTCTGCGTACAGCGTTCTTTGTGTTTTTAAAATTTTATTGTTGGTAGATCATTTTGACTTGGCCACAAAGGTAAGGGGGAGGGAGGGAGGGGAGCTGCTGAAAGACATCTAGTAATCCTTGCAGGCTTGACTGTGCAGGGAATTATTTTTGTAAAATCATGTTTTGTTATGTGACTGGCATTATCTAGACTTTAATTTCTATGAATGAATAGAATGAAAATGATATAAAATTACTTGCTTGCGGGGACCGCGTGTTCCGGCTCACACAAAGAAGGAGGGGGTGAAAGGGAAAAAGTTTTTCTTCCTTGGAAATAGATTCTGAAGTGACCTCATCAAAGAAGACAAGCACCAAATGTACAAGAAATCCCTTAAACAATGTCAAAAGAGCCCAAAATAGAAAACTGCTACTGCCTTGAGACTCCATTATTGAAGGAATCAACTTGAAATCACAGAAGAGATAGGAAAAGGTTAAATGCCTCATGGAATCCTCAGGTACAAAACACAAACCAAATTGTGAATGAAATCAGAGCAGACAGTAAGAATTATAAAATTGATGTCATTATCCATCTGGAAAAAAAGGTGTACTAGAAATAATGCCTCAGCAATACAATTTTCAGAAGTTCTATTTGCTCATGGTAAGGGAGAAGAGATACTGCTAGTGATGGTGGGGGGACTGATAGAAGATATGAAAGAAGGGTGGTAGAAAGGAACAGATGGTAAAGGAGGGAGGGAAGGGTGGTGGTGGAAAGGAATAGAACAGACATTGAAAGAGGGTAGAGAGGAACAGACCCTGAAAGGAAATGTGGAAGGCAGAGTGGGGAGAAGTCACTGGAAGGGAAGAAGACAGATGCCAGACTATGGGGGAGCGGAGGGAAGAAGATGGGTGCTAGACGGGGACGGTGACGGGGCGATGAAAGGGATGGCGGTGACGGTGATGGGGCGGTGAAGGGAATGGCGGTGACGGGGCGGTGCAGAGGATGGTGGGCCGGGGACGGTGCAGTAACGGAGACAGATTTTTTCCCCATGTCATTCTCTAATATACTCCCTAGTGCTTTCACCCAACCCACTTCATCACAGCCAGCCAAGAGAATTCAGTAGACGGGCTACAGTTTTGTCATCCCTGCTTCCCTTGTGCCCTGTAGGACTGCAGTGGCCGCACATACCTTGCTATAGCCCTAGCCTTGACAGTTGGTGTGAGTGCACCCACATTATCTGCCAAAGCTTATAACAGTTCAAGCTAACAGCTACACCAACATCTGCAGTGGAGAAACTCACCTCTCCCACCCCCTATCAGTATTTCCCCATCTGATCCAATCCCCCAATCAAGAACTTCCCATCCATGGAAAGGAAGCCCTTAGAAATGAATTATCCCACTCAAACTCCCTGATCAAGTGCCCTTCCACATAGAAAACCCACTCCCTGAGAGCAACCCCTTCAAAAGCCCCCCCCCTCACCACCACCATCACCACCAATTATCAGTTCTCTCCAAAAGAGTAAACCTCTGAGCCATAGAACCTTGATGCCCTGACCCCCCCTTCCCCCCGACCACACTACCACCATGGACTCACCTCAGGTAATCCCTGATAGTCTAACAGAATGGAGAGTGAGCCTTACTTACATCTGGCCCCAGCAGTGATGTAGTAAGGGGGGGAATAACGGGCATGGTCTGCCCCGGGTGCCATCTTGGTGGGGGCGCCGGCAACCATCCTCCTCTTTACCCTCCACTCTTTCCCTGCCCCTCCCCCCCCACTATTGCATGCATACCCCTTCCCTTCCCTCAAAGCTCTTTAACATTTGCGGCATGAGCAGCAACCCCAACCTATCGCTCGCACCAGCCTTGACTCTTCCTCTGATGTCACTTCCTGAACCCGCACCTTGGAGGTGGGTCAGAGCTGGTGCGAGCGGCATGTTGGGGTTGCTGCTCACGCCGTGAACATTAAAGAGATACAGAGGAAGGGAAGAGGAGCACGCATGCGGCAGGAGGGGTACAGGGAAGGAGCAGATGGGAGGGGGGAGGGGCAGAGAAGAGGGCGGGGAACAGACGCCACCGCCACAGGCTGCCTCTCAGCCTAGCTACACTACTGGGCTCTAGGTTTCAAATGGTGCCAATAACCCTATGCAGTAGTCTCGATCATCTTTCCATATGAGCAGTGATTGCCCTATTGCCACTTCTTCACCATTTGCTTGCCCCGACCCACACTAAGCCACTAGTGCAGGATTTTCCCATGCTGTCTGGTTTTAGCATGCAGTAGCTATTCGTATGGGCTCATGTGGTCCATCAAGCCTAGTATCCTGTTTCCAACAGTGGCCAACCCGGGTCCCAAGTACCGAGCTAGATCCCAAGTAGTAAAACAGATTTTATGCTGCTTATCCTAGGAATAAGCAGTGGATTTCCCCAGGACATCTCAATAATAGAGTATGGTAAAACCCACACTAGTCTCCTATACAAAGACTAACTTTAGATCAAGAAGATCTTTGCTTAGTAATATCAGGAATAGAGACTACAGGTCTCAAGTGCCCACAGTCAGTTGTCAGAACTAATCTTGGTTAATTGGCCATTCGTGTGGGCTATCATTGATCTGAGTCTTTCCCTTTTATGCATACATTTTTCATATTTATTTTATTGCTGTTTAAACCACTTTTTTGTTACTATTGTTCTTTATATTCAATAGTTCTATATAATACTTAGCTAGGGTGACAACACCGAGCTAAATATTATATAGAACTACTGAATATAAAGAACAATAGTAGCAAAAAAGTGGTTTTAAACATGCTACCGATCCAAGGCAAGCAGTGGCTTGCCCCATGTCTTTCTCAATAACAGACTATGGGCTTTTCCTCCAGAAAATTGTCCAAACCCTTCTTAAAACCAGCTACGCTATCTGCTCTTATGACAACCTAGCTTAACTATTAAGTTCTGGAACCACTTTTGTCACTCTGTCAAAAATTACAAAGACTAGGGGACACTCGATGAAGTTACAGGGAAATACTTTTAAAACCAATAGGAGGAACTATTCTCTGAGTGAAAAAATATTTTCTCCTATTGGTTTTAAAAGTATTTCCCTGTAACTTCATCGAGTGTCCCCTAGTCTTTCTAATTTTTGATGGAGTGAAAAATCAATCTACTTGTACCCGTTCTACTCCACTCAGGATTTTGTAGACTTCAATCATATCTCCCCTCTGCCATCTCTTTTCCAAGCTGAAGAGCCCTAACCTTTTTAATGTTTCCCCATATGAGAGGTGTTCTATCCCCTTTATCATCTTGGTTGCTCTTCTTTAAACCTTTTCTAGTGCTGCTATATTTTTCTTGAGATAAGGAGACCAGAATTGAACGCAGTATTCCAAGTAAGGTTGCACCATGGACTGATACTGGTAGCATTATAACATTCTTAGTTTTATTAGCCATCCCTTTTTTTAATAATTCCTAGCATCCTGTTTGCTTTATTGGCCAACACTGCACACTGGGCAAAAGGTTTCATCATATTGTCTACAATGATCCTTTTCTTGGGCACTAACCACCAAGGTGGACCCTAGCATCTGGTAACTGTGATTTGGGTTATTCTTCCCAATGTGCATCACTTTGCATTTGTTTACCTTAAATTTCATCTGCCATTTGGATGCCCAGTCTTCCAATTTCCTAAGGTCGGCGTGCAATTTTACACAATCCGCATGCATTTTAACAACTTTGAACAGTTTAATGTCATCTGCAAATTTAATCACCTCACTCATCGTTTCAATTTCCAGATCATTTATAAATAAGTTAAACAGCACTGGTCCCAGTACAGATCCCTGCGGCACTCCACTGTTTACTCTCCTACATTGAGAAAATTGATCATTTAACCCTTCCCTCTGTTTTCTATCCAATAACCAATTCCTAATCCACAACTGAACTTTGCCACCTATCCCATGACTCTTTAGTTTTCTCAGGATCCTCTCATGTGGAACTTTGCCAAAAGATTTCTGAAAATTTAGATTCACTACATCAACTGTGTCACCTTTATCCACAGGTTTATTCACATCTTCAAAGAAGTCAAGCAAATTGGTGAGGCAAGATCTCCCTTGACTGAACCCATGCTGACTCTGTCTTATTAAATCATGTTATTTTCCTGGAATGTGTTTGGCTTTTAGCACATTGTGATATTTTAATTTGATAAAGACTTTAATAAATTAAACCATTTAAACTCTTGGAAGTCAAGGATCTGGTTCCACACTGTTTACTTTTGAACATTTCATTTTTTTGTGGTACCCTGGTCCCTTACTGTGGAAGTTAGGACCGTCCTTGTGACGTATACCACTCCACAGTGCAGTTTGTTTGTCTATGTGTTCCACAATTTTAATTTTTATAATGGTTTCCATCATTTTGTCTGGCACTGAAGTCAGGCTTAACAGTCTGTAATTTCCTAGATCTCCCCTGGAACCCTTTTTAAAATTGGCGTAATGTTGGCTACCCTCTAATCTTCAGGTACTAAAGAGATAAAATGTAGGCCTGGAATACCATGGCCTACATTTTTGGCGCCTATCTTGCCCAATGTGGTTGACATGTAATCAGTGGCCACCTTTTAGGCAGCTGCTGATATTGGCACCAAATAGAGAATCCAGGCCTAAATGTGAAAAAGCCCATTGGAATAAAATGGGCTATATGGCTCTTAACGTATGCTAATTTTTTTAGCATGCACTAAAAAGAGTCCTAAATTTGCAGTCCCAATTAAAATGAATATGTAAAACAAGCTGAAAAGACCTATGAATTGGGAAAAATTCAGAACAATCAGAAAACAAACTGAAATGTTTTTGGCTATGCTCATTCTTAATATATGTTTTAACATAATAAAGGAAATTCTAGTAGCCACAGTTTCCTTTATTTTCTTTACTTTCTCCAATGAGCAAAATTGATTTAAAGCAAGACGTAGCAGTTCCTTTTCCTACAGCTGAGGAAAAACACTCTCTTATCATCTTCAGAACTCTCTCTTTTTAACAATCAGAAAACTACCAAGGTTTGTTCTTTCAGATTGTGGAGTTTGCAAGCTGTTATGAGAAAATAAAATTCCTTAACACAATAAAACAGTCACCCATATAACATGAAAATTGACAAAATAACGTTTTAGAAAACCACTAATACAATATTATTTTAGCATCAAATTGCACAAAAAGACACTCTGTGATATAAGTATTGATAAAAGGCTGCTCACTGGACACGGTTAACAGCGTATTATTGATTTTTCCGTTTTATTAGCAGAAACATGTTTTCTTATTCTCAGCTTACTGTAAATGTGACTGATTATTTGTAACCCATCTTCTAAGCAAAGAGAAAAGTTGACCTTTAGCTAATATGGATGCTTCTGACCAGCAAATCAGTTTCTTAACTCTTACACAATATTACTGTGGAGGTTAGTTTTAAAGGTATTCTGAAAGGACAAAGTAACCAGTCGATTTTAATAGGTATTTGTAGAGACATTGGGCCCAATATTGAAAGTGATTTAGCTTGCCACTGACCGATTAAATTGCTTGGTTGGAGCTAACCACTAATTTTCAGCAACACTTAACCGGCTAAAGGGGGAATTCATCAGTGTGTGCGACTGTTAAGATGGGCTGTTTTATCACAAATTGTCTCGTTGGATAAAATAGGACCCTTTGCTAAAACAGCATGACTAGTTGTAAAATAACCCATCTTAACAGTAGCATATATTGAAGAATTCCCCCCTAAATGCCACTGAATTTTACACTTAGGGCTCCTTTTACAAAGATGCGTTAGGGCCTTAACGCGCGGAATAGTGTGCGCTAAAATGCCACGCGCGCTAGACGCTACCGCCTCCTTTTAAGCAGGCGGTAGTTTTTCGGCTAGCGTGCGCTATAGCGCATGCTAATCGTGCGCACACGCTAAAAACACTAGCGCACCTTCGTAAAAGGAGCCCTTAGTGCT
Organism: Geotrypetes seraphini; assembly: GCF_902459505.1. Classification (NCBI taxonomy): domain Eukaryota; kingdom Metazoa; phylum Chordata; class Amphibia; order Gymnophiona; family Dermophiidae; genus Geotrypetes; species Geotrypetes seraphini. Next base: position 269,909,215 of record NC_047087.1, read on the forward strand.
GAACACAAAACCAGCTATGTTGGGACCTTCCGGGGGTGGAATCAGCACTTGACTGCATAAGAGCTGATAATTCAGCCCTTAAATCCCAGATTCTCTAATTGGTGTCATTGTCGGGAGCCGCCATAAAAGCTGTCACTGGTCACATGTGGTATGACTTAGGTGTTGATAGGCATCTGTGTTAGATGCCGGAAAATTAGGCCAGGAAAATCCTGGCCTAATATACTGGTGCATAACATTAGAATGCCAATCAACGCCTAAGTTGAGTTAGGTGTGATTCCATAAATGATGCCTACGGGTTGATTGACAACTGTGCCAAATGGGGCTTAAGTGCCGCTATGTGCTGTTTAATGAATTAGTACAGATTAGTACAGAACTGCCATCTCCCAGATAATAGGTCAGAAATCCAATGTGCCTATTAAGGGGCAGATTCCCCTAAAATCTGCCTTTACCGTGCCCGCTAAACCGGTTCATTTAGCGTACATGTATTTTAGCGACAGATTATCAAAACAGTTTACTGAGGTCTTTTCTGTAGTACAACGAGATCATTAATTTTAAAATAATCACTCCGAGCGATTTGCTAACTTTCTATTATTACAGCTATAGACTTTGGAGCTCATTAAAAAAAAAAAAAGATGTCCAAAAGATGCCATAAACCGGAACTTGGACATCATACTAGTCAAAATGTCTAAGTGGGCATTTTCAAAACTGAATTTCTAGACGTCTTTTTGGTTGTTTTTTTTCAGTGCATCTAAATCTTAAAGGGGGGGGGAGGGCGTGTTATTGGCATCTTTTGGGTAGGATTAGGGCGGGCTTAACACCTGGAGATTTTACAGTGATAATCAAAAATTTTACAAAACGTCCAGGGCACAGTTTGGATGTTTTGGTCTAGACCTGCTTTTAAAATGAATAAGGGACAAAAAGGAACCCAAACTATCCAGATGACCATTGGAGGGATGAAAATATGGCCCCCACACACTCCCCCAGTGGTCACTGACCCCCCTCCCACTCCCCCAGTGATCTGAATAAAATAGTTCATATCTGTTTCTATAACAGCAGCACATGGTATGGAAAATCCTAGTAGAGCATCAAACAGGTGTCTGAAGTAGCCTAGTAGGTGGTGTAGTGAACCATAGAGAAGGGGACCCAGGCCCATATCCCACTCTAACCACTACATTTACAGTATGTTGGAAAGTGTGATCCCACCAAAACCCTACTGTACTGCCATATAGGTGATACCTACAGCCATAAGGGCTATTGGGGTGATAGACAGGTGGGTATAGTAGGTTTCAGGGGAGTTTTGGAAAGCTCATCATACATTATAAGGGAATTATAGTGAGATGTATACCTGGCACCCTTTATGTGAAGATCACAGCAGTGCCCTTTAAGGTGCCCCACTGCTCTGCTGGTATGTCTGTGTGGCCAGTCTATTAACAATGCTGGCCCCTCCTAAATGCAAATGACTTCCTAATGATGTGTTTCATCTGGACGTCTTATTTTTTGAAAATGACCAAAAAAGATAGATGTTTTGTTAGGCTAAGATGTCTAAGAGGTCATTTAAAAAAAAAAAAAGTTAAACAGCTTGCGGGTTTGAAAATGGCCATTTCTTCCACCCAATATTTGGAAATCTGGCGGGAAATGTTCAAAGTTGCCCCTCTAACCCCTTCTGTTACAAAGGTGCGCTATGCTTTTTAGTGCGCACTAAATATTAGCGCGTGCAGTGGCGTACCTAGGGTATGTGGCACCCGGGGCCCATCATTTTTTGACACCCCCCCCCCCCCCATGTAAAAATTTTTTTTTTTTTTTTTTTTGCAATAACCATGAAATGGAATAAATGGTCAGAATAGAAACAGGCAGTGAAAATTTTCTTTTATTGAACCTCATATATGTAACCATTATTCCCAACATAACATAACATAACATAAATTATGTCTAAATTGTCATGACATTAGAAGTACATATGGAGTAGTTGCAGGTGATGCTTGGGACAGTTCTGATTGTGTTAGTTCGGTTTTATATGTTTTTTGAATAGAAGGGTTTTTATTTCTTTTTGAAGGTTTTGCAGTCTGTTGTTGATATCAATTGATTGTAGAGTTGGGGGTCGAGTGTTGCAGCTCGAATGGCTAGGAGGTTGTCGAACAGTTTTTTTCTTTTGACGTTTTTGGTACCCTCCAACCAAAAACGTCAAAAGAAAAAAACTGTTCGACAACCTCCTAGCCATTCGAGCTGCAACACTGCAACACTGATAAGTTCCCAGAAAAAAAATACATTAAAATAAGAAGTACTGAGGATGCCATCTCTCCCCAATCCCAGGTCCTAAAGTCTAAGACAGTAGCGCAAACTAATGCTGCCAGATACAGGAAAAAAAAATTTTGATTCGATTCAGCCCTATTGAATTGGTTTTTCAATTCGATTTTCCTGCCCAGTTGGGTGATTTTTTTCAAAACTCCTGGTGGGTTTTATAGCTTTTTCACCCCCTTTGGCTTCTCCTAACCACACTGGCGCTGTGGTGTAAATAAAATAAAGAAACAAAAAGGACTTTTCCTCTTTCTGTTAAATCCTAGCTCACGTTTGCAGTCCAACACCAGCTCTGGCAGGATACACATTTCAAATCTGACATGTTATAATCACAAAACAGAAAATAAAATTAATTTTTCTACCTTTTGTTGTCTGGTTATATTTCAAATCTTGTTGGTCCAAGGCTCTGGTTTTCTTCTGATAACTTGCTTGCCAGGGTCTCCTTATTTCTGCATGCTAACCATCCATCTGCCAACTCTGTCCTCCCTTTCCATTTCCCTTCCCTTCCCAGGAAGCCTGGTATCTTTCCTTTTTTTCATCTCCCTCCACAGATCCACCTTTTCTTAAATACCCTTTCATCCGGCATCTCTCCCTCCTTCCCCACCATCCCAGAGTCCACCATCTCTCCGTTTCTTTTCCTAATTACCCTCCTATCCAGTATCTCTATCCCTCCTCCACACCATCCCTTGTGTCCAATTTCTCTCCCTTTCTGTTCCTTCCCTCCCTAAATCCCATGGTCCATCATCTCTCTCCCTCTCCTCTATTTTCAGACCCATTATTTCTTCCCCCCCCAAAGTTTGGCATATGCATGTCTCTTTGAACACCCCCTTCCCTCCGTGTACTTCTAAATCATGGTCCCCCCCCAAAGGCCTGTCCCCCCTTAAAGGTCTGCCTGTCCCACCTTGAAGGCCTGCACCCCCCTTGAAGGCCTGTCCCTTCCCCTTGTAGGCCTGTCCCCCCCTTGAAGGCCTGCCTGCCTGTCCCCCCCCTTGAAGGTCTGCACCCCCCCGAAGGCCTGTACCCCCCCGAAGGCCTGTCCCCCACTTGAAGGCCTGTCCCCCCTTTAAGGCCTGCCTGCCTGCCTTTCCCCCCCCTTGAAGGCCTGTCTCCCCCTTGAAGGCCTGCACCCCCCTTGAAGGCCTGCACCCCCCCTTGAAGGCCTGTCCCCCCCCTTGTAGGCCTGTCCCCCCCCTTGTAGGCCTGTCCCCCCCCCTTGTAGGCCTGTCCCCCCCTTGAAGGCCTGCCTGCCTTTCCCCCCTTGAAGGCCTGCACCCCCTTGAAGGTCTGCACCCCCCCAAAGGCCTACACCCCCCCCCGAAGGCCTGCACCCCCCTGAAGGCCTGCCTGCCCCCCTTGAAGGCCTGCACCCCTTGAAGGTCTGCACCCCCCCCCGAAGGCCTGTCCCCCCTTGAAGGCCTGCCTGCCTGCCTGTCACCCCCTCCCCCTTGAAAGCCTGCTTGCCTGCCCGCCCGCCCCACCCTGAAGGCCTGATGCCCCGATCCACCCCGAAGGACCGCTCGCCCCCCTGGCCTCCCCGCACCACCTATGAACAGCCGCAGCAGGATCGCGAAGTCAGCGTCAGCGATCCCTGCGTTGCTTTCTGCGCCACGGTCCCGCCCCTCCTCTGACATCAGAGGAGGGGCGGGATCGCGGCGCAGGAAGCAGCGCAGGGATGCTGACGCTGACTTCGCGATCCTGCTGCGGCTGTTCATAGGTGGTGCGGGGAGGCCAGGGGGGCGAGCGGTCCTTCGGGGGTGGCAGGGGACTGAACGGCAAGGCCGGGAACACCCCCTTAGGGCTGGTACCCGGGGCGGCCCGCCCCCCACGCCCCCCCCTAGGTACGCCACTGAGCGCGTGCTAAACGCTAACGCGGGCATCTTTTCCTATGGACGCGTTAGTGGTTAGTACACGTGTTGATTTAGCGCGCGCTTAATGTGCTAAAACGCTTAGCGTACCTTTGTAAAAGAGGGCCTATGTTATGTAAACCGCACAGATGCCTCGTGAAGTGTGGTATATCAAGATTAAATAAAACTTGAAACTTAAATAAATAAAACTTCCTTGAAAATATTTTCATCCTTATGAACAGTTAATTTCACCAGGCAGGTTTTCTGAGTTGATTAGATGTAAATATGGTATGTTTTTGAAATAATTAACTGTTGTAATCACTGTTGAAGTTCATATATTATCTAAAAGATATTTGCTTCATTGTTCTTCTTTTTTTAAAATCTATTTTAAGAACTGAAGATCTTCAGGCTAAAGATGATGAGATGGTAGAATTGGAAGATAAAAGCATAACAACTTCCATGAATCAAGTTGTACAATCTTTGGAAGAACGTATGACCAATTTTAGAGAAATGCTGCTTGAAAGGGGGGTATGTTATTTTTTAATTATTATGTTGAAAAAAGTGTTGCTATCAAAAATTAAGAATGTCAGCCTCAATCTATTTTGTTGTATCTCAGGGCTCTGTCCTGGGACCTCTTCTTTTCTCCATCTACACTTCTTCCCTTGGCCTCTAATCTCCTCCCATAGCTTCTAGTACCATCTCTATGCTGACGACTCACAAATCTACCTCTCTAGGCCTAACATTTCTATAGAAATTCAGGCCTGAGTCTCAGCCTGCCTGACTGACATTGCTACCTGGATGTCTTGCTGCCATCTAAAATTAAACATGGCCAAGACAGAACCCCTTATCTTTCCTCCTGAACCTGCCTCTCCCCTCCTCTGTTCTCTATTTCAGTGGATAATGTTCTCATTCTCCCTGACTCATCAGCTCACAACCTAGAAATCATTTTTGAACATCTTTTTCCTACTCTTCGCATATCCAACAGACTGCCAAAACTTGTCACTTCTTTTTGTATAGCATCTCTAAAATCTGGACCTCCCTTTTTGAGAACACCACCAAGACCCTCATTCACACTCTCATCACTTCTCACCTAGATTACTGCAACTTACTTCTTGCAGGTCTTCCACTAAGCTGCCTCTTTCCCCTTCAATCTGTCCAGAATTCTGCTGCATGTCTCATATTCCACCAGTTTTGTTATGCTCACATTACCCCTCTCCTCAAGTTGCTTTATTGACTGCCTGTCCGCTTCTACATACAGTTCAAACTCCTGGAACAACCTGCTATACTTGGTTCGTCGGGTTCAAATCTAGGCTGAAAGCCCACTTTTTTGAAGCTGTATTTATGTCTTAATCCTACCAACTTGTAAAGCACCAAATTTATTTGTCATTCCCTCTGTAATCCCCTACCCTCTCTATGGGGGTCTTTTACTAAGGCACACTAGCCGATTTAGCATGCATTAAATGCTAACGCACCCATTATAGTCTATGAATGCATAATCAGCTAGCGTGTCTTAGTAAAACACCCCCCTATGTCTTCATCCCTTTGTTTTGCCCTACATGAGCAGCATATGTTTACCCTTTTTGTTCTGTATGTCTGTCATAATTAGATTGTAAGCTCTTTCGAGAAGGGACCATCTCTTGCATGTTTAATATACAATGCTGCATGCACCTAGTAGCACCATAGAAATAAAAAATAGTAGTAGTACTAGATGATAATATTTCCCTAAAGTATGGACTACCATATACCATGATACTTTCTAATTCAATGACTAGTGCCTACCAGAACGTCTTTATATATTCTTATGCAATTTTTTCCTTCAAGTATGGGAGCCTCTCATCAACTCAAATATTTTCTTAATATATCTATAAAGTTCATTAAGCTTAACAACAGCTTAAAAGAGCTTGCCGCTGGATGTACTGAGGATGTACAAATTCTCTAAACGGCGCTAATATCAGTGGCCACCTATAAAGCAGCCACCAATCACATATCAATCACACAATGGCTCCATTTAGAGAATCATGCCTCTAGGAAAGACAGGTGCCAGAAATATAGACCTTAAAAATCCTGACCTACATTTCTGGCACCTATCTTTGCCGCAAATCACATCTACATAGGCACTTTACGGCACCTAATGTCACTTCCAGTGTTAAAGTACAAATTTATAAGGCAATAAAGATCTGTTTTTCTAAGGTTAATTTCAAAAATCAAATATAGACAACCTTATATATAGATACAATTTATCCCGTTTAGGACCTCAGCGGTGCTCACTGTGAGAGAGTTTCATTCACAGATATATAAGCACAGAAGTCTTCATCGGTCACAATTTTTTATGTATTTTTTCATATAAGTTTAGATTAAAACTTATATGAATCTAAACTTATATGAAAAAATACATAAAAAATTTTGACCGATGAAGACTTCTGTGCTTATATATCTGTGAATGTGACTTCCAGTGTTAGCCACACCTATAGTGGATGTAGGCACCAGTAGGCACCTCCAAAATCATGATTTCAGTGCCTTTTGTTTATGTGCCAATAGGCACTTTAAATTTGATGTTGCTTGCCATTTCAATCAGTGTTTCACAATTAATTTAGGTGTCAGTAGGGATCCTACTGGCACCTAAGTTAAGGCACTGTTTATAGAATTTCCCTCTCAGTTCCTAATTTGCGCACATTACCCATATGCTTATAGATAGAGAGAGAGAGAGATAATTTATTTTGTGGTAGGGCATATCCAGAGACAGAGAGTGGATGTGTCTGTTGTAACCAGTTAGTGCATTTATATTAAACTGTGCTTACTGATTAGCACAAGATTAGTACATGAACCCTTACCATCTACAAAATGGATGGCATTAAGTATTTGCACACTCCTTTCTATAAATGGTCATATACTAATGGCAACCTGCATGACCTGTTGCTGCTATTGTTGCCCTTCCAATAGGACCTGGAACAGTTTCTCCATGTTTTCTGTATGCCCACAGCAGTGTGCACAAGAATCAAAATAAAGATAAAAATGTACTTGTCCAGCTCTTACTAAACTCTTTAAAGACATCCTCTCTGTTAGGACAGAGCTAATCTCTTTAGTCCATTGATCTCACATAATAGTCCTATAAGACCCAGAACCCTGCAGGCTAAGGATTCTGACATCTGTTGGCAGGGTATGCTAATATCCCACTGCTGGTACAATATGCGGTATCATGTATGAGGGTAGGTCCACAGGGCCAGGTAAGACAAACCACACATACTCAACAAGTTACAGTGAAACAAATACTATTTTATGTTGTAAACATAACAAAGTCTTTAGATGGCCTGCTCCTGTAGGGCTAGAGCATATATGATGGTCTCTTGGCTCACTAGCAATTCTTATGGTTCTCTGGCCTAGTTCCTGGATACAGGGTTACCAGCACAGTTTCTAGCAGATATGCAAGGCTAGTCAGCATCCAGCCAGGCCAAAAAGCAAGCTCTCAAGCTTCCAAGTTGATTTGGCCTACCTGAATGTAGTGGTTGCAGTTTCTCAGTTTCATGGTGGAGATATTTACAGTGGGTCCAGCTGCTTCCCTCTGGGTAGGCTTACCATATGGCTCCAGAAAAAGAAGGATGGATTGAAAGCAATGGAAGTAAAACCCAGATGTCTCAATCCATCATCCTTTCTCTGGAGCCATAAGGTAACCCTGCCTCTGGGCCTCCTTAACCTAGCTCTAGTCAGACCATGGCTTCCTGGCTCTACCCCTCTTGTGTCATTTCTCCCTTGTGTATGACACAGAGAGCATTCTTAAGAGAAAGTGGCAGAATCTTATAGATTCCCTCACAGTCTTCCAGAAGGTTCAGTTTTTGAGACAAATCATTAAACACAGGTAAACAACAGCTTAGCAAGTTCAGAGATAGTGTCCAAAATAATTTCTAAAATTTTGAATTTAGAAACTATTGAATTTTTGGATGAGATACAAGGAACACAGGCTGGTCAAAGTGGTGTGTTCTCAGGCAGAAGTGCTGTTGAGAGTCCTATTAGTCCTCTCTGGTCTAACATTTGAAGACCTTCTTCCTCCCAACACTGCCTCACCATCAGGTTGCAGAGTAGCAGGTGTCAGCACTGGGGCTTTGTTCTTTAAGGGCCAGACTAAGAGTAATATTTCTGAAATATGTTATGACCTCCTTCAGCAGACATCATTTGAACCAGGGTTATGAGCCATTCTTCCAAGGTGCGTGAGAAAATTATTGATAGGACTAGCTGCAATGGGGACCGCTGGCTGAGAAGGAAAAATTCAGTGATCACTCCGTGTTTCCCCATGAGAAAAAAAGGAAAACAAATCAGCATGTGCTCTAAGTCAGCTTGCCATTGCCATCTTAGATCCTCAGTTATCTTTGCTGTCATGCTGTGTTACTTTTTGAGATGGTACAGATGATGAATTCTGTTGGTTTCTTCCAGACTGAGAAATTATATTTTGTCCTTGAAAGTAGACATTTATTTGAAACATGATCAGATGTGTATGAATAATGAGAAAGTGCAATGTATCTTCTCTGGAAAATAAGCTAGCTATTTTTAATGAATTTTATAAATAATATATACAAAATATTTTGAGTTGATACATGATAAAAGGAGCACAAGCTTGTTTGAAGGAATTATTTATTTTATTTATTTAAAAATTTATATTCTGCCTAAAATCTAAGCAATGAACAAAAAAAACATACATAATAAAATATAACAAATACCACAATAATTAAGGGCTCCTTTTACTAAGATGCGCTAGCGTTTTTAGCGCTCACTAAAGATTAGCATGCATTAACCCCCACGCTACGTGGAAAATGCTAATGCCAGCTCTATGAAGGCGTTAGCATATAGCACGTGCACTAAAACCGCTAGCGCAGCTTAGTAAAAGGAGCCCTAAGTGTCCATCTATATACTGCTTCTATAATTCATAATAATAGATAATAATCCTTAATAAAATGTTTAAACAAAGACTGGCATGTGGAAATAATGAACACAGAAAATGATGAAGATTTTGAGCTTGAAGGCGAAAGAATAGAAGTTGTAAAGGATCTGAATTTCCTGGGCTCTTTTGCAAACAAAGACGCAACTAGCAGGTAAGAAATACTCTGCAGAATAGCACTTGGTCACTCTTCAATGAAGGCTCTCAACAAAGCATTCAAAAGAACATAAGAATTGCCGCTGCTGGGTCAGACCAGTGGTCCATTGTGCCCAGCAGTCCGCTCACGCGGTGGCCCTTAAGTCAAAGACCAGTGCCCTGAGTCTAGCCTTATCTGCATACATTCTTGTTCAGCAGGAACTTGTCTAACTTTGTCTTGAATCTCTAGAGAGTGTTTTCCCCTATAACAGCCTCCGGAAGAGCGTTCCAGTTTTCTACCACTCTCTGGGTGAAGAAGAACTTCCTTACGTTTGTACAGAATCTATCCCCTTTTAACTTTAGAGAGTGCCTTCTCATTCTCTCTACCTTGGAGAGGGTGAACAACCAGTCTTTATCTACTAAGTCTATTCCCTTCATTATCTTGAATGTTTTGATCATGTCCCCTCTCAATCTCCTCTTTTCAAGGGAGAAGAGGCCCAATTTCTCTAATCTCTCACTGTACAGCAACTCCTCCAGTTCCTTAACCATTTTAGTCGCTCTTCTCTGGACCCTCTTGAGTAGTACCGTGTCCTTCTTCATGTACGGCGACCAGTGCTGGTGAAGTAAAGAAATAACACTCCAAATGAAGATGAGACTTGTCTACGCACTCATTTTCTCAATGGTGAATTACGGTTGTGAAAGCTAGACACTACGGAAACAAGACAGAAAGAAGATTGGCTCATTTGAGCTTTGGTGTTGGAGACGGATTTTAGCATGCCGTGGACCACCAGAAGAGATCAAACGGCTATGTCACTAGAAGCCCAAATTATGAAGTTACAGCTGTCTTATTTTGGTCACACTGTCAGAAAAGAAAGATCAATGGAGAAGGACATCATGTTTGGAAAGATCGTAGGAACCAGGCAAAGAAGGCGACCTGCAATCAGATGGCTGGACATGTTGAAAACAACCATGGGGATGATGCTGGAGAACCTTACAGGACTAGCAAAATAACTATTTCTTTTTAGATCTGTAATTCATCAAGTCGCATTGGCATTTTTGAATGTTCATATCACTGAGCACATATTATTTAATTTTTGTTAAATTATGTTTATTTAAATTCTCTAGTGTTAGGATAGATATTTTTGATTTTGAGAATTTATTTATCTAATTTTTTTCTCCAATATATTCTTTTTTGTATTAAAAGGAGCCCATAGTGCCTAAAAAATTAGCGCCAACTAGAACAGCACTTAGCGTAATTATAGAAGGTGCACATACCTTTAATAGAATTGCGCTAAGTGCCAGTGTACTGCATAACTTTTAGGAGCCCCCATTAAGGCCAGCTAAAACCAGGTCTATGTCTGCATCTAAGTTGTACGCAGAGGGGATATATTCTGTAACAATGAGCATAACTTTAAGGAATGTCCATGATCTGCCCATAACCCTTTCCTGCCCATGCCCCCTTTTCAAATTTGTGCACTGTGGGCTAGATTCACTAACCCTCTGATCCGTGTGTGATCCATGTGCAATCCGTTTGCGATTGGAGGCAGGCCGACCGATTGACCAACCATCTGCATGCAAATGGTGGCGATTAGAGGCACGGATCGCTAGAGCCCTGACAGTAGTGACAGGAGAAGCAGCAAATACTTGTCAGGGCTTATGCCGGCTTTTTATATATTTTTTTTAATCGGGCAGATATTTTACGTGTTTTACACATGCAAAATATCAGCCCAATTTTTAAAAAATTACCCCCTCCCTCTCCCGACAAATGCCCCTTCCCCTCTCCCTCCACAAATGAAAAAAATCGACCCTGCTTTTAAATTTATGTCAGGAGGGTTCCCACTCCCTCCTGCCATCTTTACTATTTCCCCCACCGGCACACCGCACTCTAACAGGCCCATCCCTAGTCGAGCCGAGCTTGGCCGGCCCGCCGGACCAACCCCCCTCCCCGTACCTTGAAAAATTGTTTGGAGCAGGAGGGGTGCCCGGTCCCTCCTGCTCCTTAGTCCTCTGTGATATTTTCGGGAGCAGGAGGAAGCGCAAAGTCCTCCTGCTCCTTCTCTGTTTGTTTATGGCAAATCAGGAACTTCCTTAGACTCCTCCCTAAGAAAGTCCCTTATTGGCTGAGGCACCCCAGGCCACTCCCAAGGGAGGAGCCCAATGCGCCTCAGCCAAGCAAGGCCTTAGGCTCCTCCCCGTGTATCAGATGATGCACCAGGGCATGTCCTAAGGCCGGTATTGCGAAGCGTCCTGGCAGAGAAGAAGGAGCAGGAGGACTTTGCGCTTCCTCCTGCTCCTGAAGATATCACAGAGGCCTAAGGAGTAGACGGGACTGGGCATCCCTCCTGCTCCCAATGATTTTTCAAGGTACGGGGAGGGGAGGGGGTGAGTCCTTCTGGACAGACAGGCCTGACCTGGGGTCAGAGTGTGGTGGGTCGGGCCAGGTGAGTGGGTGGGCCGGGCTGAGCCTACGGAGCAGGAGGGACTGAGCACTCCTCCTGCTCCCAACTTTTATGTATTGTGTGGGGGGGGGGGTGGCAGGCCAGTGGGCTGGGTCGGTGGGTGAAGAATTTTGAACTCTCCTGTTCTCTGCCACCCTTCCCCGCTTTGTAGCCCCGTTTTAAAACCACAGGCTCACACTGTGTGGAAGGGCGTCAGAGAGCAGGAGAGTTGGGGGAGCCAGATAGGGCAGATAGGGAAGGGAAGGGCAGGCAGAGAGCAGATAGGGCAGGCAGAGAGCAGGAGAGTTGGGGGAGCCAGAGAGACAAGAGTCGGGACAGAGCAGTTTTTTACACAAGCGACTGGTCCTCACCAGTCGCTTGTTCTTGATCGGTCAGCTAGTCAGTGTGTAAGGGAAAAAGTTTAGTGAATCGCTGCCCTCCCAAATTTACATGCCATTTCCCTCATTTGCATGCACAGATTGGGATTGGATTGCTAAACACGTTTGTGAACCGAGTCAGAGGGAAATCGGGTCGCAAACCGATCAGTACATGATCGGTTTGCTTAGTGAATCTAGCCCTAAAACTGGAACATACTTTTTATTGAATTGTGCTTTCCATGTTATGCATGTAACTTTTAATTATTTCCAATTAGCATCAATTACAAGGTGTTAATTTCCAATTATTGATGCTGATTAGGCCAATTAATTATGTTGTGTATGCAAATCAGCTGCGTGCACTGATCTGCCTGCACAGTTTAAGGTACCATATACAGAATTATGGGGTTATAAATGCATTTTTATTTGATTATTTTTTAATCATGGGTAAATAAATATAATTATTATACATCTAAGGGCTCCTTTTACGAAGGTGCGCTAGGGTTTTTAGTGCACACACAAAATTATCACGCGCTATAGCGCGCGGTAGCTGAAAATCTACCGCCCAGTGCGCTCAGAATTTAATGTGCGCTATTGCGCACGTTAAGGCCCTAGCGCACCTTTGTAAACGGAGCCCTAAGGGGAAGATATTATGAAGGGGATGTAGGAATCAATGAAAAAAAATTCCTGAATATGCAATTTTAATAGCAGACTTTTATTTTCTTCAAGATGTATAGCTTAAGACTGAAGGTTTCTCAAGCAATGTTAGACGTGGTAAGGCTGATATTAGAAATATTTGAATTTTATTGTTACTTCTAAATTAGGAAGAATCTACTTCAGAATCTGACCTATTTAGATTATGTAAAGGAAACTCATTGATGTTTCTATTCAAACACTAAGGGCTCCTTTTACAAATGTGCACTAGTGTTTTTAGCGCATGCACCGGATTAGCGCACGCTAGCTGAAAAACTACCGCCTGCTCAAGAGGAGGCGATAGCGGCTAGCGCACCCTATTCCGTACGTTAAAACTAGAAACCAGAAGGCATCTTAATTGAGGAATAAAAGAGGCAAAAGGCTTTCAAATGCTTCTCATTTCAAACAGGGAAGTAGGGATAATTTCTTACAGTGAAGAGGAGGAACTGGTAGTTACTCTTCCTCGACCCCAAGGGTGTCAAAGTCCCTCCTCAAGGGCCGCAATCCAGTCGGGTTTTCAGGATTTCCCCAATGAATATGCATGAGATCTATTAGTATACAATGAAAGCAGTGTATGCAAATAGATCTCATGCATATTCATTGGGGAAATCCTGAAAACCTGACTAGATTGCGGCCCTCGAGGAGGGACTTTGACACCCCTGCTCTACCCAGATCAGAAAATAAATTAAATTGTTTTTATAGCAGGGATTGTACCTGATGGGTGGTTCTCAAACCATAATTTGCTACTATTGCAGGAAGTCTGTACACTTAAAAATGAACTCTCTAGCCTGGAAACTTGAGTGGCACGTACACTCTGCAAAGATAAAAGAAAATGTTAAATATACTAAACCCAGGCAAAGGTTGAAGAAAATCCCAAATACTTGTTGAGCTACAGTCTTAAAATCACTCATGAAATAGCCTAACAGAATGATTTATTAAATCAAGGGCAAAAAAAAAAAAAAATCAAATAATATTAAAAGAATAATCTTTCATTGATAATGTTCAGATTTCAAGTTTAATTTATTTGATATGCAGAAGAACACCAGATTCAACTGGTGTGATATAACATTAGCTAAGCTGATGTTACCTGCTAGTAATATTTATCGGATTGTGGTGTGGGTGAAAGGGGGTGTGGGTCGTAGGGTGAGGGGAATATATGAGGTGATGTCAGAGGTCTGTAAAATAAGAATTGACAAGTTTATAAGAGGAGGTAAGAAAGGGTTAATAGACAGCTTGTAGGAAAGAAAAAGGATTGGGGAGGTTTCTGAGATGATGGGGTAAAGCAGTCATGAGATTGGTTGGATGTTGTTGCGGGTTGTAGAGACTTCTGTGAGGAAAGAGGAAGAATAGACTAATCTCTTCAAGAAAATATATCCCTCCCTCCCTCCCATATGTGCTGGTGGTATGTTTTGTGTCAGTGTTACAGGGTGGAGGGTTACAGGTTTCATGTGGACTTGGATGGGTTTGGTTGAGCTTTTGGGGTTGGGGGAGGTGGTCGCAGCTTTGGGCGGGGCAGAAAATGGGGTTTGGCCCAGTTGGGTCTGGGAGATGAGCAGTTAATAAATAAATAAATGGAACATTCGTATGTGATACCGCTATGAGGGGAAGCATGGCCTTGCGTCACCGTGGATCATGTTTGGGGGTAGGTCTTATTTTCGGGGAAACACGGTATTTCTAACATTCCTACTCATTGCATCATCTTCAATCTGTCCCTCTGTTCCATCTCCACCACCATATCCAACATTTCTCCCTCTCATCCTTCTATTCCCCATGCATCTCTACCTCACTCCGCTCTCTCTATGCCCATTTTCCTCTTTCTTCCTTTCCCCATGTGTACCATCCCTTTCCCTCTCTCTTTCCCAACAATTCTCTCTTTCTATTCCCTCCCTCCCATGTCCCAAGTTAGTGCCCCTTCCTCCCTCCCTTCTATGTCCTATATTCATGCCCCCTCCCTTCCTTCTGTGTCTTGAATTCCTGCCTTTATTCCAAAATCGTGCACCTCCCACATCCCAATGTGCTCCTCCCCCCTCCTTTTTCCCTTTGTCCCAGATCATGTCCCCTCTCTCCCTTTCTTGCTTGAGCCACACTCGCTTCCTTCAAGGCCGTCTAGTTGGGCTGCTCCTTTTGCCTTCAGCGACAGTTGTTGCAGGGACGTGCAGACAGTGGTTCACACGCTGCATATGGCTGACTCACAAGCCTTCCCTCTGACGTCAGAGAGAAGGTTTCTGGGTCAGCTATGTATAGCATGAAAGAGCCACTGACACATCCAACAAGTGCTGCTGAAGGCAGGAAGGAGGTAACTGGGATCCCCCGCTGCCCCGAAGGCTTTCTTCCATCAGCGCTGACATCATAGGGAAGCCTTCTGGGTCAGCTTTGGTGAAAAGGGTGGACAGGAAGGAGGGATCCCCAGAAGCAGCCTGAAAATGCTTGCATTTATTTTGCTTCTTTCACCAGTATCTCTGACTCTTTTTCAGCTGGTGGGGCCTAAGAAACCTGTCTAGCTTCTCTACTCAGGCCAATGGTGGTCTCTACAGCTAGCAAAATGAAGGCATCCCTTCCACCCTGTTGGCAGGCTGAGTCTTAGCAACAATGCCGGCCCTTCTGCTTCAGCCCCCAGTGACTCCCCTATTTGCATATACATTGGGTTTTGGGGGTTTTTTTTGGCCATTTGCTTGTCATTACTCCCTACTTATGAAGTTGTTAGAACAGATGGACAAATCTAAAACATAAAACACTTTTGTATAGTTTTTTTTTTTTTATTTTGTAAAACACATTGAAACATTGTACCTTTAATATTCCCTAGTGATCTGCTTTCCGCACTGCCTAATAATTAGTGTCAGGAGTTTGACAGGCAATTTATAGACTCAAATGCTTTTACTGTTCTGAAATTCAAAGAGCAAGACAGAGATGGAGCCAAAGTACAAATTACACTAAGAAAAAAGCAGCACAAAGGCCAGTATTCTATAAACAGTGCCTTAACTTAGGCGCCAGTAGGCACCCTGCTGGCATCTAGGTTAAGAGTCATCAGAAAAAGGTGGGTTTTTTTGGATCACAAAAAATTATTATTTAACAGCGATGTACTGGGCATGAGTGAGCTTTTTGCGTTTCTGCCCAGCCCTGAGCTGCTCCCTGAATGGCTTCTGCCAGTTCTCACAAGTCACGCGAGAACTGGTGGCAGCCATTTAGTGAGTGGCTCAGCGCCATGCAAGAGTGCTAAAAGCTTACTCCTGCCCGGTACACTGCTGAATTGCAAGAACTTGCAGCAGCCATTCAGAGGGGCTCAGCATGGGGCAGGAGCACAGAAAGCTCATTTTTGCCCAGTACACCACTGGACCACCAGGGATTCAAAAAGGTACATGGGGGGAGGTGGGAGGGAGGTAAAAAAAAAATTGGCAGAGTTGGACGGAACAGGAGGGATTCCTCCTGTACCGACCCACCAGGTCATACACCAGGCCGGCTGAAGCCTGTAACAAATCCTGGAAGGGTGGATGCTAATCCGAATATAAGACAAAACCCCCATTTTTGGGCCCCAAAATCGCATCTTACATTTGAGTATACAGTATACAGTATTTGCTAACATTTTTATACATATTTTACAAAAGGCTACACATTCTGTAGAGTCTTTTGTAAAATATTGGACAATTGTAATGGAACCTGAATGTCCCAATTCTTAAGCAAATGTCCTATACAAAATGAGTCTTCAGACACTGTAGTATATGACTGTTGCAGTTGTCCATGTCTTGTCACATCTAAATAAGTGGAACCGATATTTCATCGTGTACCCTGAAGAAAGCCACAGCAAGATGGCTGAAATTTCAGTTCTACTTATTCAGACATGGCAAGATCCAAACAACTGCAATAATCATAATGCCTGCCATGGAAGACCTAGAACTGTAATATATCTTCTTAAGTCTTCTCTATCACTTTTTGAAAGTATTTAGTTACTGAACATGAGATTTGACTTCTAGAAATTAAAAAAAAGAGGACCGATCCAATTTTCAAGAGTGGGAGGACATATTTTTATTCACAAGCTTAAATGAAAAGTGTGTACTTACAATGTCACAGGAAAGTCACTGTGATAAAGAAATGCATCCTAGAATGGAATTTCAATAGGAAACACAAAAGTATGCAAGTGATTATCCTATGAATAGCCTCTTACGAAAAGTAAAAGAGAATTGGAGTTAGCTCTGATCGCTGACCAATCAGATTTCAAGAGACATGTTAGTAATTCTAAAGCAGCAACAATCACATTCTATAAATTCTAAAAGCAGAGCAAAAACTTTGAAGCTCGTGAGGTAACTGAGGATGCTAATGGGCCATAAATAGTACGTAAACTATAACCTCTATTAAAGATGAAAATTCAGTGACATGCAGAACACTTGCCAAATGAGTATAAAGTGTAGTAATTGTATAAAGAGGGCACCAGGATTTAGGTGGCAAGAATGTTTATAAACAACCAGAATACTTGAATAATCATGAATATATGTGCACATATTTGGTCTATTTCTTTATATGGTGCTAAAAAATGTGCATGCCCAATCTCTATACACAATTTAATTGAATAACAAGCTAATAATCAATTACCAGTGCTAGCTGGCATTAATTAAAATTTACATATGCATTTTTAGGCACCGGGTTCTACATGAAAATTTTTACACATGGTGGGGTTCGGGGGTTCCCTGCTGTGGCCGTTCAGTTGATCGTGGCACGGAGATTTCCTTGCAACGATCAGTTTAGCGGCTGTGTCTATTTGAAAACGTAGGCCAGCATTTTGCTAAATGGGAGTGTGCCTAAGGTTTTAATATCTTCTGGTGTCTAAGACTTCTTAGGTGCCGCTAGGCGAGATTCTGTAAAAAGTGCCTAGCGAAGGATTAACAATTGCACTCAACGGCACCTAGGAGTTCGGTGCCATTTATAGAATCAGGCCTTAAGGCCCTCATTCTGTAAGTGGTGCCTGCCATGGCCACAGTAAAATCCAAATAGTCATTTATTTTAAAATCCACCATCAGTGTTCATTTTACTTGGGTCAAAACTGTGCCTTCTTTATGCTTTGCTCAACCTCCTGTGGGCTAGATTTCTTCACACAGCATAGTCTGTCGTAGGGATTCTTCCTCTCCTCACTTTCTTGCAGGGCTCTAATGAGTTATTTATATGGTCCCAGGGAGATTTGCTGTATCATCACTTCCTTCCTCTCCTAATACCTTCTTGGGTAGCTCCTTCCATTTCCTCTATAAAAGACAGGGTTCTTCTCATGACTACCTAGGACTCTTTCCTCTAAGCATGAGCAGGGGCTAATTCCCAATTGGTTTCTTGCTACATCTTTCATTACCACAGTATCAATGTCTACATATATTCTTCAGTCTCTCCTGCTGCATATCTCATATAAAATCAACAATGTGAAACTTGGTCTGTTTTTCTACTAACTGGAGACAAGGTCCTCCATTTTTCTGACAATTTTATTGGTACTATTCCGAAAACCTTTTGTAACAACTGCTGGAGGCTTCAATTTGTATACAATTTCACTGCATATATCCACCCTTCAAAATTGCTTTTAACAAATCTATATTAATGCATTGATTCCTAAATTCGAGCAGATTCTTCTTGAATAGATATAGAATGCTAATTTAGTTTTGCATCTTAGAGCAGATTGCATGTAATTTGCCTTGTTTCTAAAGGACAGATGATATAAAGCCATATTCATATTTATAATTTGTTTCAGGTGTCAGCATTCTCGACTTGGGAAAAGGAGTTGCACAAAATAGTTTTTGATCCACGCTATCTTTTACTAAATTCTGAAGAACGGAAACAGGTGTGTGTGTTATTGGTTACCGTGCATAAAGTTTGAGATTCTGCATCAAGTGTAAAAATCAATTGCTACTTACTGTGGCCCACATTATATATATAGCGCTGATATCGGTGGCTGCCTAAAAAAGTGGCTGCCACTCACGTGTCAATCGTGCAATGGCATCGTATACAGAACTGCGCCTCCCAAAAAGATAGGTGCAAGAAATGTAGACCAGGGTTTGCCAGGCCTACATTTCTGATGCATATCTTTGCTGTGAATTGCACCTATATAGGCACTTTGTCATACCGAACGCCATTTCTGGCATTAGCCACACTCATAGTGGCGTTAAATATCAGTGGACACTTCTGGAGGGGCAATGCCAATACCTTTTATTTAGGCGCTGATAGGCACTTTAAATTCAATGTTAATTGCCATTTCAAACTGTGTTTATCAATTAACGTAGGTGCCTTCATTTAGGTGCCGTTTATAGAATTTCCCTTTGTATGTGTGGAAGAAATGAAAAACTGAGGGGTTTTTTTCTTGATGTACAGTTTGAGGGTAATTTTACTGCATATCACCTACATGTGAAGGCCAAGTAAGCACCTATTTCTAACCTGTTTTATAAAGACATACTGTATACTGCTGCTGCCTTTATCTAGTTGGTGGTCTGAATATCACCATTACCTAGATAACATACAGATATTCATTACATTACATTGGTGTCTTCTATCTCGCAAATACCTTTCAGTTCTAGGCGGTTTACAACAAGAGTTGGCCTGGGCATTTCCAGGGAGAATACATGGTTAACAGATGTTGTATGCATTGGGATCTGTGGAGGGTCAATCAGGTTTAGTTAGATCATTTGACACATTTATTGAATAGAAAGTTTTAAGTTCTTTCCTGAATATTTTGTAGTTGGGTGTCATAGTAAGCAGACTGGAGAGGTGGCGGTCTAGTTTCGCTGCTCTGGTGGCTAATAGTCCGTCGTATATTTTTTTGCTTTGTATACCTTTGATTGGGGGGTGGGTAAAGTGTGCATGAGTTTTCCTTGGTCTGGATGTGTTTTTCCCGATTAGGCGGTTGCTCAGATAGCTTGGTCCATTTCCATATAGAACGGACTTGCTAGCACTCGGTAAGATAAATGTAGCCCTCAGATGCCTGGGCTGTACAGTGATCAGAATAATCACGCTGGAACAGCTATATACAGGTTTTCACGTTATCTTTCATCGGGCGTACATATAGTTTTTTTGAACATTTTGGTAATGCTTATAATTTAGTGTAAACAACAAACAAAAATTGTGATAAACTATCACACATCTTTAAAGTGAATCGCTTGTTTGTCGAGCTTGAACAGATGGCCCAACGGGACCCGTTTCACCAATTAAGGCTTCTTCAGGGGTCTAGTTTTTCAAGCGTGTACAGCACGATATGCCTTTGCCAAAGCTATTTTCAGATCTGCAAAGGCAGATCGTGCTGTACACGCTTGAAAAACTAGACCCCTGAAGAATATGGCAATACTTGAGAGGGTCCAGAGGAGAGCGACACGAATGATTAAGGGCATGGAAAACCTTTCATACACTGAAAGATTGGAGAGACTGGGGCTCTTCTCCCTGGAAAAGCGGATTCTCAGAGGAACATGATAGAGACCTACAAGATCATGAAGGGCATAGAGAGGGTAGAGAGGGACAGATTCTTCAAACTTTCAAAACATAAAAGAACAAGAGGGCATTTGAAAAAGTTGGAAGGAGACAGATTCAGAACGAATGCTAGGAAGTTTTTCTTTACTCAGCGTGTGGTGGACACCTGGAATGCGCTTCCAGAGGACGTAATAGGACAGAGTACGGTACTGGAGTTCAAGAAAGGACACTTGAATATTAAACCGCCCGACTTATATTCAAGTAAACCATTTTTCCTCCTTTTGGGGGGAAAAGGGGGGTCTCGACTTATAGTTGGATTGACTTATATTCAAGTTTATACGGTAGGTCCTACACTTGGCCTATGCTGACCATCCACACCCAGCCTATAGCAATTCTTTTTTTTTGAAATATTTAATGCATTTTTCCAACAGGCAAGATTTATCTTAACAAATTTGCAAGATTTGAGGAACATTTCATAGTTTCATAGTTTATTTAAATTTTGATTAAACGCTCATCCAAAGGTACAAAGCGTTGTCCATAATAATTTAAAATAGCGGGGAAACAAACAATCTAAATTATTAGACATAAACCGACTAATCATACATACTTATCACCAGAGACATTCACTGACTAATCATACATCTTATGACCATAGTAGATGATGGCAGATAAAGACCCGAATGGTCCATCCAGTCTGCCCAACCTGATTCAATTTAATTTTTTTTTTAATTTTTTCTTCTTAGCTATTTCTGGGCAAGAATCCAAAGCTTTACCCGGTACTGTGCTTGGGTTCCAACTGCCAAAATCTCTGTCAAGACTTACTCCAGCCCATCTACACCCTCCCAGCCATTGAAGCCCTCCCCTGCCCATCCTCCACCAAACAGCCATACACAGACACAGACCGTGCAAGTCTGCCCAGTAACTGGCCTAGTTCAATATTTAATATTATTTTCTGATTCTAAATCTTCTGTGTTCATCTCACGCTTCTTTGAACTCAGTCACAGTTTTACTCTCCACCACCTCTCTCGGGAGCGCATTCCAGGCATCCACTATCCTCTCCATAAAGTAGAATTTCCTAACATTGCCCCTGAATTTACAACCCCTCAACCTCAAATTATGTCCTCTGGTTTTACCATTTTCCTTTCTCTGGAAAAGATTTTGTTCTACGTTAATACCCTTCAAGTATTTGAACGTCTGAATCATATCTCCCCTGTCTCTCCTTTCCTCTAGGGTATACATATTCAGGGCTTCCAGTCTCTCCTCATACGTCTTCTGGCGCAAGCCTCCTATCATTTTCGTCGCCCTCCTCTGGACCGCCTCAAGTCTTCTTACGTCTTTCGCCAGATATGGTCTCCAAAACTGAATACAATACTCCAAGTGGGGCCTCACCAATGACCTGTACAGAGGTATCAACACCTTCTTCCTTCTACTGACTACGCCTCTCTTTATACAGCCCAGCATCCTTCTGGCAGCAGCCACTGCCTTGTCACACTGTTTTTTCGCCTTTAGATCTTCGGACACTATCACCCCAAGGTCCCTCTCCCCGTCCGTGCATATCAGCTTCTCTCCTCCCAGCATATACGGTTCCTTCCTATTATTAATCCCCAAATACATTACTCTGCATTTCTTTGCATTGAATTTTAGTTGCCAGGCATTAGACCATTCCTCTAACTTTTGCAGATCCTTTTTCATGTTTTCCACTCCCTCTTCGGTGTCTACTCTGTTACAAATCTTGGTATCATCTGCAAAAAGGCACACTTTTCCTTCTAACCCTTCAGCAATGTCACTCACATACATATTGAACAGGATTGGCCCCAGCACCGAACCCTGAGGGACTCCACTAGTCACCTTTCCTTCCTTCGAGCGACTTCCATTAACCACCACCCTCTGGTGTCTGTCCGACAGCCAGTTTCTGATCCAGTTCACCACTTTGGGTCCTAACTTCAGCCCTTCAAGTTTGTTCAACAGCCTCCTATGAGGAACTGTATCAAAGGCTTTGCTGAAATCCAAGTAAATTACATCTAGCATATGTCCTCGATCCAGCTCTCTGGTCACCCAATCAAAAAATTCAATCAGGTTCGTTTGGCACGATTTACCTTTTGTAAAGCCATGTTGCCTCGGATCCTGTAACCCATTAGATTCAAGGAAGTACACTATCCTTTCTTTTAGCAACACTTCCATTATTTTTCCAACAACTGAAGTGAGGCTCACCGGCCTGTAGTTTCCTGCTTCATCCCTGTGACCACTTTTATGAATAGGGACCACATCCGCTCTCCTCCAATCCCCAGGAATCACTTCCGTCTCCAGAGATTTGTTGAACAAGTCTTTAATAGGACTCGCCAGAACCTCTCTGAGCTCCCTTAATATCCTGGGATGGATCCCATCTGGTCCCATCGCTTTGTCCACCTTCAGTTTTTCAAGTTGCTCATAAACACCCTCCTCCGTGAACGGCGCAGAATCTACTCCATTTTCTCATGTAACTTTGCCAGACAATCTCGGTCCTTCTCCAGGATTTTCTTCTGTGAACACAGAACAGAAGTATTTGTTTAGCACATTTGCTTTCTCCTCATCACTCTCCACATATTTGTTCCCAGCATCTTTTAGCCTAGCAATTCCATTTTTTATCTTCTTCCTTTCACTAATATATCTGAAAACATTTTTATCTCCCTTTTTTACATTTTTAGCCATTTGTTCTTCCGCCTGTGCCTTCGCCAAACGTATCTCTCTCTTGGCTTCTTTCAGTTTCACCCTGTAGTCCTTTCTGCTCTCCTCTTCTTGGGTTTTTTTATATTTCATGAACGCCAACTCTTTCGCCTTTATTTTCTCAGCCACTAGGTTGGAGAACCATATCGGCTTCTTTTTTCTCTTGTTTTTATTGATTTTCTTCACATAAAGGTCCGTAGCCATTTTTATCGCTCCTTTCAGCTTAGACCACTGTCTTTCCACTTCTCTTATGTCCTCCCATCCTAACAGCTCTTTCTTCAGGTACTTTCCCATTGCATTAAAGTCCGTACGTTTGAAATCTAGGACTTTAAGTATCGTGCGGCCGCTCTCCACTTTAGCCGTTATATCAAACCAAACCATTTGATGATCGCTACTACCCAGGTGAGCACCCACTCGAACATTAGAGATACTCTCTCCATTTGTGAGGACCAGATCCAATATCGCTTTTTCCCTTGTGGGTTCCGTCACCATTTGTCTGAGCAGAGCCTCTTGAAAGGCATCCACAATCTCCCTACTTCTTTCCAATTCCGCAGACCAGAGAACATTGGGAAAAAAAAGGGAAGAACTACCGTACAGTTTCTAATAAAGAATACATAAAAGGAAAATACAATAAGAAAGGGGGAAAAGTTAAATGTAGTGAAAGTATCATCCAACTGTTTGAGGACTACAATGGAGAGCTTTGGGGGCTGCATGCAGCCCTGGGGCCTTGCATTGGAGACCACTTCCTTAGGAACATAAATGCCCTTGGATTCAATCTAGCAATGCTGTCTGCATGTTTACCCCTAGGATTTTATAATAACACTTGTTGCCTATACTTTACAAAGTAAGCTTTGAAATAGACACTTTCATGCCCTTTCCACATAGATGACCTGTTATAAATTAATTGTGCAATGGAAATGGAAATTTGCAAGATGAACCTGTTTTGCTTCATTTTGCTTCTCTTCTTTAGCACAACAGAATAAAAACTATCCTCCTCATATTCCAACATGGACTGGATATTCAAGGCTGGTATTAGTGTGGAAGAGGCAGATAAGATCCACAGTTAATGGCAGCAATAAAAGAAAGTAGATCACAGGAGGAGAATTTAAAGAATAGTTTTATTAAAACAGCCCAAAGCAGCCACATATTGCCTCAGGAAGGCTCCTGCAGGGGCTGCAACTAAAAGAGATATTCAAAACTGTACTTCCCCTTCATTCTGTGCCTGTTTGCTATGAGGGGCATTTAATAATTTATCTACCTGAGTTTGAAAGAAAGTAGCAATCATGTTGAAACAAGTCTATGCATGTTGTGACATGTCTCAAGGTTACTCATTCACAGTTGCAGCTCAGTGCGAGTCTAACATTCCAAGAGACAGGATGTCAGGAGAGTCCTCATGCAAATCAATTAGGAAACTGCTAGATCTGGCACCGTTCAGTGATAAAATTTCTCACAAAAGAAGAGAAAAAGCCAAAGGAGATCTATGAACACATGACTGCAGTTTATGGTGAGTCTGCCCCATCATCCCATAAAGTAAAATTTTGGAGCAAGCAGTTTAAGTGGGGTAGAGAGTCCATTGAAGATGACTCTCACAGTGGGCATTCTGTGGAAACAACTTCCACAGAAATGTGCAAGGAAGTCAAGGATTTAATTTTGTCAGACAGACAAATGAAGGTTTCCTGAACAGCTGAATAAATTGGCATCTTGGCAGGTACAATTTGGAAAATAATTAATGAAAAGTTGGGCATATCCACGGTTAGTGCAAGATGGTTTCCAAGAATACTGACGGCCATGAGAAGGCCATGAGGCTCCAGCGCTGTCAGGAGAACTTGGAGATGCTCTGTGAAGACCAAGTGATTTTTTTTCATTGTTTGGTGACTGGAGATGAGTCTTGGGTCTATCACAGAGATCCTGAGCTCAAAATGGACAGAGAAATCTGCAGGCAAAGTCATGGCAACTGCTTTCTGGGATGATGAAGGACTTTTGCTTCTGGTTTTCATGCCACACAAGACCACCATAACTGAGGAGAGTTACACTAACACAATGATCGCTTTGCAGGAGTCAATCAAGGAGAAAAGACAGGAAAAACTCACTGAAGGCATACTGCTTCTCATGACAATGCTCATGTCACAACAATCAAAGGCTGCCATCCAAGAATGTGGATTTCAGCAGCTGAACCATCCACCCTACAGTCCTGACCTGGCTCCTTCGGATTATTTCCTGTTCTGAGTTTTGAAGAAATCTCTCCATGGACAGCGGTTTTCAAGTGATGAAGACGTTAAGGAAGGTGTGACATCCTGGTCTGAAGGTCAAACAGAAGAATTATTTTCAAAGGGGTTAAAGTTATTGCACGAAAAATGAATGAAGTGTATGGAACAATCAGGGGACCATATCGAAAAATAGAACTAAATTTTTTTTGTAAACTCTTTTCTTTCATACTGAGGCAGATAAATTATTGAACACCCCTTGTAGCATTGTTGCTTTCACTAAAGGGAAAGAGTGGTTTTGAATATCCACTTTAGTTGCTGCCCTTGAAGCTGCCTTCCATAGCTGAAATGAGGCCACATTGAGCTATGAAAGCATTCTTTAAATTCTCTCCCGGCCGTCTATTTATATTTTTTTTATATCACTGTTCCATTTAAAATGTATTTTAGTCATGGTAAATAGCAATTTGACAAGATGTCATTTGACGTTTAAAACAAGCAAAGTGCCTTGCATATATAGTAAAATGTATCTGCAAAGAAAGAAAGTTGATTATTGAAGAAAAATTTTTTTTTTGTCAAAACACTGAAATTAATCTGCTTGTTTTCCACAGGTATTTGAGCAGTTTGTGAAAACACGAATAAAAGAAGAATACAAAGAAAAACGGAGTAAATTACTCTTAGCTAAAGAAGAATTTAAAAAACTTTTAGAAGAATCCAAACTGTCATCAAGGTATCTTCATCAAGATGAAACAACATACTGAAAAATGTAGAATAATAAGATGCCAAAAGCCCACTGAGCCCAGCATCCTGTTTTCAGAAGTGGTTGTTTTAGTTCACAAGTTCCTGGCAGAATCCACTGCTTGTTATTCATATCCAGGAACAAGTGGTGGCTTTCCCAAATATAATATTAGTTAATGAATTTTTTTCCTCCAGGAACTTTCATTTTAAAAACAGCTCTGCATGCATGCTATCTTGATAACAGCCTCTGGGAACACATTTCACAGCTTCATTATGTGACTGAAAATCACTTTTACATTACATTATATCACACTTTGAATTTGCATTCCACAAAAGCCTACTTAGTTCCACATGGATTACAGTAACAGAACAATACATCTGGGAATTACAATATAAAAACAACACACCCAGTGACAAAATTAACCCATGTACTTTTTTTTTTAAAGAAAGTTTTAAGCTACTTAGAAAATATTAAATAATCTCAGAAAGATTGAACTGAAGGAAGAAGTGAGTTCCAGGTCGAAGCTGCTTGATAAGTAAATGGAAAAGATAGTGTAAAAGCTCTAATCAGCTGTACTGATAGAATACTTAAAATCAACTGATGCTTAACAGTTGCTTAGTTACAAACAGAAAAAAGATCTACCAAATACATTTGGGTATTTTCGGAGAGAGTTTTAAAATCAATGTACAGTACATATTTTAAACTGGGCTCTTGCTGCTACAGGTAAACAGCGAAGCTTATACTGTAGAAATAAGGAAAAAATCGATTCTTTTTTTTTTTTTAAGAACACAAAACCGTAATCACTATGGGGGTCTTTTACTAATGCGCACTAGCCGATTTAGCAATATAATGGGCGCATTAGCATTTAGCGCATGCTAATATTTTTATTGCACATTAAATTGGCTAGCACGCCTTAGTAAAACACCCCCTATATTTTTAATTATTTTAAATTTAAAATAATTATTTTATCAATATATTTTAAATCTTTTAGTTTCATAGAATGTTTCTAATAAAAAGACATTTCTTTTTTCCATTTCATTTGTCTGTTTCACCCCAATCATGATTTTATCTGTCATATCCTTTCTCAGATGTCTCTTCTCTAATCTGAATAGTCCTAACCTGATGAGGGAGCCATTATCATTTGGGCCGACCTTCTCTGCATCTTTTCTAGTTAAGCTGTATCTTTTTCAGACGGATGAAGTGACCAAAGCTGCATACTGTACTCACAGAACAGTTACACAATGTTTTCTTAAAGAGAAATTATGATATTAAAACAGTATACAACTGGTAAAAATCAGATTATATAATCTCACAATGACATTTCTTCCCATAGATCCCTGAATTTTAGAAGTTTAAGGTATCCAGCTCAGCAGAAAACTACTGACTAATAAGGCCTTCCCTCTGTGATGGGAGAGTTAATAGAGGCAGAGCTGAAGGAATGGATTGCAAGCTTTCCATAAATCCAATAGGTGCTAAAATAATAATAATAATAATAATTTATTTTCTTATATACCGCCCCACCAACGGTTCTAGGCAGTTCACAATAGTAAAAACTGAACATTTCAGTTAGTAATACAATTTCAAAAAGCACAACTATCATAGCTACTCCATCGTTAAATACATTATCAGATAAAAATACATTTAAAATACAGAACCTAATAAAAAGTACATTTGAAATGCAAAACCTGAAAAGAAGATCAGATGTAACATGGCTTTACCAAAGGCAGATTGTGACAAACCAGTCCAATTGATTTCTTTGACTGGATAACAAAGGAGCTAGACTGAGGACATGTGCTGGATGTAGTCTACTTAGATTTCAGCAAAGCCTTTGATACTATAATGCTCTGATAAACTGAGCAGCTTGAGGGTGGGACTCAAGGTGGTTGACTGGATCAGAAACTGATTGCCCGACAGTCAACAGAGGATGGTAATAAATGGAATTCAATCAGAAGAAAAGCAGGTGGTTGAGTACCTCATGGATCTGTCCTGGGGCCAGTTCTGTTCGAAGTCTCATTGAGAAATACTGCTCAAGCACTAGAAGGAAGAGAATTCATTTTTGCCAAAGACATGAAAATTAGTAACAGAGTGGTTGACTCCAAAGAGAATGGAAAGCATGAAAAGTGATTTACAAAAATTAAAACCTTAGACTAATGCTTGGCAGTTAAGGTTTAATGTGAAGAAATGTAGATTTGCAGTGCAGAAATCACCAGAGTTACCAGGATATGTGATAAAATATGTTTGAGAGAATGATGGATCAGGATCATGAAAGAGACCTTGGGGTGATAGTGTCAGAGGATCCTGAACGTGATCCATGGCTACTTAGAGAGGAACATAACCAGCAGAATAAAGAGTTGATAATAAACCTGTACAAGTCATTAGTGAGTCCTCACTTGGAGTACTAAGGCTATATCTTGCCAAGAACCTAAAAAGAACTGAAGCTGCTCAGAGGAACACAAATAAAATAGTGTGGGGGTCTGTGCTGTTTAATATATATATATATATATATATATCATGAATACTCTAGTGGAGAGGGGGAAGAGAAGGTATGATATAGCTTTTTAAATACTTAAAAGATATCAATGAACAAAAAGAACATACTTTGACTCAGTAGCTCTCAAGAAAATCTAATGACCACCTTTACCTTGGGAGAGAGGGAGAACTTATCAGTGGCAAGAACTGCTAAAGTTTGGGAGTAATTTTGGACATCACCAGTGGCATAGTAAAGGGAAGGGGGCAAGAGGGGCAGTCCACCCTGGGCACCATATTGGTGGGGGCACCGGCACCCCTCCTCTTCTCCGCCCCCCCCCCCACCTCTTCCCATTCCTTCCCTCCACACACATGCCCCCTTCCCTCATACCTCTAGTCGTAGTTGTTGTTTGTGGCGGTCAACAACGTGCTCGTCGTGACCCCTTTGGCTCTCCGGCTGACGTCATTTTTGGGTCACTTAGTCGTCCACACACAATGGTCCCATCTGTGCATCAACAATGGACTACCCCACCCTCAGTCACAAACTTCCAGGCCACCCATCAGGGTTCTAGGCTATATCATGTCATTGGTGCCACCCCTCAGGCCTGACTTCCTGGTGCCTGAAAACAAAAAACATACCTTGGACATTCCCTGCCTTCTGACCCTCAGCAGCACTACTATTTTAGGAGAAGATGTTTTGTGACCACATCATACATGGGTTGTATGATGTGGTCACAAAACGGCTTCTCTTAAAATTCTCCAAACCATATTGCAGTCTTGACACCTTACCTGATCAAAGCAGTTACCCCAACAACAGTAGCAAAAATAACCCAATGGCTCAACTATCACCTAAAACCCGTCTTAACGCCCATTCCCAAGAAGGGTCTAAGTGACATCAAAGGGAGAGCCGACGGGGTCGTGAGGAGCATGTTGTTGACCGCCGTGAGCAACAACTTCAACTAGAGGTATGGGGGAAGGGGGCACATGTGGCAGGCAAGATTTGGAAAGGAGCGGTGGGTAAGCATCAGGCGGGATCGGGCAAGGAGTAGGAAGCGGGGAGGGGCGCCACTGCCCCAGGCGCCTCTCACCCTCGCTACGCCACTGGACACCACTAACAATAGAACCTCAGAGAAACAACTTAGGAACCCATAATAGCCCATAATACCGTAAAAGTTAAATGTGGCTTACAATTCACAAAGAAAAACTGAGCAACAGTGAATTACATAGCATCATTCAGGCTCTATCTGGTCAGTGAACTTGGCAAGCCAATGAATATTGGTAATGACAAGCTATGTCACACAACATAGCGGGTCACCAGCCTAT
Organism: Geotrypetes seraphini; assembly: GCF_902459505.1. Lineage (NCBI taxonomy): Eukaryota > Metazoa > Chordata > Amphibia > Gymnophiona > Dermophiidae > Geotrypetes > Geotrypetes seraphini. Next base: position 269,938,775 of record NC_047087.1, read on the forward strand.
CCACTAAGTCAGATATCCAGTGAGAGATATCCATCTATCTCCCACTGAATATTGTAGGATTGCTGGCTAAATAGCGTTGAATATTGAGCCCTGTGTGCATAGTGCAAATAAATAAACACATATACCAAACACTCTTCTAGCACAGCTACTATTTCCTAATGCAAAACTGAATCTTCTTTAAGAAAACCTCCTGGCATAGATTCAGTTCTTGTAAACACATCCCTATATATATGTATAGAGATTTGAGATTTTTACAGTTTCCAGAAATCGCCTCTGATGAGAAAACTCTTCAATGAAACCTGATATAAATCCCCACGCCTAATAGATTGTGTGTATTGTGTAAGAGTGTGTGTAAATTTTCAGAACTCCCCTGACTCCCCCCCCCCCCCCGCCCATGGCCATGCCCCTTTTCAGTTCCATGCACTAGAATTTACAATCACCTCTTTATAGAGTACACCTAAAAGGAACATGTGTAAATCCTAATTAGTGTCAGTTAGTACCAATAATTGTCTGTTAGTGTCTAATTATTGGCACAAATTGTCTCATTAATTGATTAAATTGTGCATGCAAATTGAGCACACGCTCAAATTTGCGTAAACAACTCAAAGAACCATATACAGAATTCAGGGGCTAGGAAATAAGAGCCCAAAGAAATTTAAAATAAAATAAAAATGCATTAGATATATAAAAGCATTTTATGAAGATTTAAAAGTAAAGTTGTTGTTTTTTCTTCTTCTTTTTGTATAGGAGTACATTCAAGGAATTTGCAGAGAAATATGGGAGAGATCAACGATTTCGACTTGTTCAGAAGAAGAAAGATCAAGAACGCTTCTTTAACCAGTTCATACATTTACTTAAAAAAAGAGACAAAGAGAACAGACTAAAACTGCGGAAGATGAGATAAAAATATCAAAGAAAAAATGCAATAAAAAAAAACAATACTGTGACTGCCATATATGTTTCTTGGGTATGAATCAGAGAAGTAAAAAAAGAGGCATGATAAGATCCACTTTTCTTGTTGTGATTCAGTAATCACAAGTTATGTTTGTAGGGGTTTCTCTGCAGCAATGTGCAGGGCCTTTTCAGTTCTCAAAGGATTAATCTGTTTCATATTGAAGCTCTTTTGTACAACAGTCAGAGTTTAATGCATTTCTAATTGCCATGATATGTCAATTCCTTAATTGTTTTAATTATTCAAATTACTTGTAATATAAACAAATTATGAATCCAGTGTACATTTATAATTAAGCAAAAACATATGCCATTGATAGTTATCTGAAGATATTCCAAACATTTTAGGGGATTATCAAATGCCTTTTATTTTTGGTAATTTTACATCTTAACAACATCATCAGGAATAAAAGTGTCGTCAAAAAGTTCATTACTTGGTCAATGTCCACATGTCTCTGTCTAGTTTTCTAAATAGTTATAATAATGTATTAATTGTTAAATTCACAGTGCAAAATATAAATATGGCATATGTTCTATAGAAAAAAATATTAGAAATGATTCAAAAAGATTATGCTATGAAGAGTGTTTTTCAGCATATAAATGGAAAAAATGAGAGCAACACTTGATCATAAAGTAACACTGGAACAATTATTTTGTAAAATCATGTTATCAAATTTAAGTTATATTTTATTGTATGCTGAGAGTTTGCATGAGATTTTTCTCATCAAATTTGTATAAACAAATATTTTAACTTTTTTAATAATAAATATTTTAAGTCAAACCATTGCTTTTTATTTTTGCCTTATCTCTAGAAACATTAGTACCCAGGAAAGGGACTTGAGGGTAATGGTCGACATGACAATGAAGCCGATGGCACAGTGTGCAGCGGCCGCTAAGAGAGCGAATAGAATGCTTGGTATAATCAAAAAGGGTATTACAGCCAGAACAAAAGAAGTTATCCTGCCTTTGTATCGGGCAATGGTGCTCCCGCATTTGGAGTACTGCATCCAATATTGGTCGCCGTACCTTAAGAAGGATATGGCATTAGTCGAGAGCGTTCAGAGGAGAGCGACACATCTGATAAAAGGTATGGAAAACCTGTCATACGCTGAGAGATTGGAGAAGCTTGGTCTCTTTTCCCTGGAGAAGAGGAGACTTAGAGGGGATATGATAGAGACTTATAAGATCATGAAGGGCATAGAGAGAGTAGAGAGGGACAGATTCTTCAAACTTTCGAATAATAAAATAACTAGAGGGCACTCGGAAAAGTTGAAAGGGGACAGATTCAAAACGAATGCTAGGAAGTTCTTCTTTACCCAACGTGTGGTGGACACCTGGAATGCGCTTCCAGAGGACGTGATAGGGCAGAGTACGGTACAGGGGTTTAAGAAAGGATTGGATAATTTCCTACTGGAAAAGGGGATAGAGGGGTATAGATAGAGGATTACTGCACAGGTCCTGGACCTGTTGGGCCACCGCGTGAGCGGACTGCTGGGCACGATGGACCTCGGGTCTGACCCAGCAGAGGCACTTCTTATGTTCTTATTGCTGCATAGCCTGGTAACAGTTTCACAGTGATAAATGTTTAACCCCCTCCTTTACAAAGCCGCACTCGTGTTTTTAGTGCAAGCTGCCGTAGTAACAGCTCCAATGCTCATAGAATTCCTTTGAGTGTCCGAATTGTTACCGCCCCAGCTGGTGCTAAAAATGCTAACGGAGGGGGTAAATGATGTGAGATATCTTCTTAACCATTTAAGTGTCTGGTTCATTTTTAAGTCCTTGGACTAGCCAGGGCCTAGACTGTATCGTAAGCAATGTTCCTAGCAAACGGATTTCGTATTAGTGTTATTTATTTCAAACATTTTTGCATTTTGCTGCTTCAATAACGACTATCTACAGTGGATAATAAAAAAAAAACCCATAGTAACCTAGTAAATGACGGTCCATCCAGTCTGCCCATTAGTTATTCTCATTAAAAATACATGATTAAATTAAAACATGCATAATAATGATACCAAACAAGTAAAGACAAGCAAAATCAAAACAGATATTGGCCTATTGGAGAAGATCTTTATTTCCATATGGGAGACCATAGAGTTATTTTAGAGTCAAATCACAATAACATAAGAATAGCTTTACTGGGTCAAATCAATGGTACATCAAGCCTAGTAGCCTGTTCTCACAGTGGCTAATTCAGGTCACTAGTACCTGGCCAAAACCCAAGGTGTAACAGTATCCCATTGAATTCCAAAGGCATTGATCACCAATCAAAAATACTCTTATGTTGCATTACTGAATACTCTGCTGATTTTACAGCAGGGCTCCCAACATGGAAAGTAAGCATGATATCTGATTCTTATGCTAGAATTTTATGAAGATTTATAGATGCTGTGGAGCCCTTTTACTAATGGGTGGTAAGTTTTGCATTCACCACACATTTAAAGAAAAAGATTGATGTGTAGTAAATGCAAAGGCCGTGCATTAAGGGCCAAATTCTATGAATGACATCCCAATTGTAGGCAGCCAACTGCTGCCTAACCAGCCAATTGGGACACACACAAAAAAAAAACCTCTCGAGGCAGGCCACCTATATTGTAGGCGCCTCCGGGAGCCTAGGGAGGCACATAAGCCCGCCTAAGCTCGCCTAAGGCTAGGCATGGTCATGCCTTGGCCCTGACGTAGCCTTAGTTGGCCCTATGTGCCTCTCTAGGCCTGCGGTAGATATGTACAATGAAGGCCAACAAAATGCTGGGCTACATTGTAAGCAGACGCAGTGGCTGAGCTTATTACTGCAAGAGATCTCCCTGCTGCGATAAGTTTAGCAGCCACAGCTGCGACCGCCCGTCCGCACCCAAGATCGCTAGCAGGAGGGATGTCCAGTCCCTCCTGCCAGAACCCCCACCCCCACCCTCCTGTATATCACCAGCAGGAGGGATGTCCAGTCCCTCCTGCTGGAACCCCCACCTCTACCCTTCTGGACATCACCAGCAGGAGAGATGTCTAGTCCCTCCTGACGGAACCCCATACCCCCGAACATCACTGGCATCCCCCCTGCAGGACCCACCTCCACCCCTCCAGACCCCCACAGCCCGTCCTAGAGCCACCCCTTCCTTAAAACATTGGCTGGCCAGAGTCATCCTTCCTGCCTCCAGCCAGCTGGCCCGCCTTCTCATGAATGGTGGACCTGCCCCTTCCCGGTACATTGGGGGATGCACCGGGGAGGGGCCTTAGGCCTTGATTGGCTCATGCACTTTAAACCCCTTTCATAGCAGGGGCCTTAGGCATCTGGGCTAACTGGAATCTTAGGCCCCATTTCCAGTGCATTCTGGGATGTATTGGGAGTAGCCTAAGATTCTGATTGGCCAGATCCCACGATGGGCCAGGAAGGGGCAAGCTCACCATTCATGAGAAGGTGGGCCAGCCTGCTGGAGGCAGGAAGGATGTCTCTGGCCGGCCAATGTTTTAAGGTAGGGGGTTCTGGGGTGGACTGTGGGTGTCCGGAGGGGTAGGCTGTGGGGATCCAGAAGGAGGGATGCCTGTGATGTTCTTGCAGGAGAAGACTGGGCATCCCTCCTGCTGGAACCCCCCACCCCTCCTCATACATCACCAGCAGGAGGGACTGGGCATCCCTCCTGTCAGTGATGTTCAGGGGTGGGGGGGTTGTGGCTGGAGAGCCTGAGCATCTCTCCTGCCAGTGATGTTCAGGAGGGGTTTCTGGCAGTTGCCGGTGATTTTTGTTTTGGGGGGGGTAAGGGGTTCCAGTAGGAGGAACTGGGCATCCTTCCTGCCAGTAGTCTTCGCAGAGGGGACGGCAGGTTGCTGCTAAACTTATCGCAGCAGGGAGATCCCTTGCCCAGGGCCGGATTAAAGGGTAGGCCCAATAGGCACTGGCCTAGGGCCAGAAATGGTCAGGGGGGCTCGCCGGTGCGCTCTTTCTACTAGTGATCTTTAGTTTTACTTTGGACACTCGTTTCTACCTTGCTCTCACTGACAGGTAAGTCCGCTTTTTATCATTTGTATTCTAAACTTGGTGCGTTTCTATCTGCCACTAGCCTGTCTTTCTGGTACTGCTACTGATTTTCCAGTTTAGCTCTTTTTTCCAGGCGAGTACAGCGATTCTGTTTAACTTTTTTACTTTCACTTTTACTGCTCCACAGTGCGTCTACCTGAGTGTACGTATGCACAGTGCCATATTCAACCTATACTTTATCAATAGTAATTTCTTTTTCTCCTGATAGTGTTCCCCTTTGCTTACTCCTGCACACTTACAGCTGTCAAATTTCCCGACAACCGTTCTTGAGTCTTTTTCAACATTTAGATTTTCAGCTGCCATCTGTTTTCTCTTTGCTTTTCTTAGTCTTCCGTTTTTTTTATTTTTTTGTTTTCTCTTGGTCAACACACCGACATTTCCCTTAACAGCGTTTCCACCACTTTGCATTTGCAATTACCCTCGTCCGTGGAGTATTTTTTACACACAGTGCTTTAATCAGCTGCAGTCAGCTCCGTGGATTGCATTTATTTTTTTACACACAGTGCTTTAACCAGCTCCATTTGGTTCTTACTTCATTCACACCTCTCAGTCACACTCTCTCAAATTCAATTACATTTCCTTCCGATCAGGGCAGGATTAATTTGTCGAGGGCCCTTAGTGCCACCTAAGTGGAAATTTTGATTTAGATTGAGATAAGTGCTTTTATAGGGATTTTTAAAATAGAAGTTTTTATTCATAAGAACATAAGAATAGCCTTACTGGGTCAGACCAATGGTCTATCTAGCCATGTAGCCCATCTTCACAATGGCCAATCCAGGTCACTAGTACTTGATTAACCCCCAAATAGTAGCAACATTCCATGCTACCAATCCAGGGCAAGCAGTGGCTTCCTCCATATCTGTCTCAATAGCAGACTATGGACTTTTGCTCCAGGAACTTGTTCAAACCTTCCTTAAAACATATTTTCTTGCAACATGTTCCAGAGTTTATTTATTCTCTAATTGAAAAAATATATATATATTTCTTCCTTTTGGTTTTAAGAGTATTTCCCTGTAACTTTGAGTCTATTTGACGGAGTAAAAAAATTGATCCGCTTGTACCTGTTTTACACACTCTGCACTTTGAATTTTCACGTTACAAAAGCACAAATTAACAGGAAAATTTAGACCAGTGAAAAGCAGCAAAACTAGACCACCACCTATCCAACCTGCTGATCACAACACCCAACTAGAAAACTTTCGGGAAAGAATTAAAAAACATGTTAGTCAGGAAATTTGTCAAATCTAGCAAATGATCTAATTGACCTTTTCAATCTATCCCCGGATCCTAACGCCTCATCTAATACTCTATCTTGTAATTTTACTGGGTATGTCCAGATCACCTCTTTTGTAATCCGCCTAGAACCGCAAGGTATCAGTGGAATAAAAGACACTAATGTAATGTAATGTAATGAATAAGGCGTGAGGTCCTATTGGCTGAAACCAAGAGTGGTTATTGTGGTCATATCATAGCAGTGGGTTTAAGCTGGGACAGCTGGGGATTTTTCCTCCTGAATAGCTAGCTGCAGGTTGCACCCTAGGTATGTGTTTTGTATATGTAACAAGTTTTAGCTTGGGGTTAATTTTCCCTGATTTTCTAGTGGTCTTCTGAAATAAAGCACCATAAAAAAGAGATATAGCTTGTTCTTGCTATTCACACATTCATGATTTAGAGTTTTGCACATTCACAGAGATGTATATTAACCAAATTGCTTTTTTTGCTGCGTTTCTGACTATTGTTGGTATTATTGACTTGTATTGACTGTCCATGTATGATTAGTATGAATATTTGCCTTTGTTTTCAATGCAAAATGGTTAGATGGCTTATAGGCCATTTTGGTTGTATAGCAAGTGCCAATAATTATAAGATTTAGGTGTTGCTAGGCATTATAACTTTACTACTACTATCCGTTCAATCATGTTTGACCCTTGGATACTCTATAGGCCAGTCCTTGCCATGCTTCCATATTTTCCATGGCTTCTTTCAATTTCTTGATGTTCATTCCCATGCCATTCTTGATGGTATCCAGCCAACGAGTCTTTGGTCCCCACTGCTTCATTTTACTACTGATCATTGCAAATAGCACCTCCTTTTCTAGTGAGTTTACCCTCATCATATGTCCAAAATAGGTTAGTTTCTGGTAATTTTGCCTTCCAGGGACAACTCTGGGTTTATATGAGCAAGAACATCTTTTTGTGTGATCCTAGCTGTCCATGGGATTCGTAGAAGTCTTCTCCAGAACCACAGCTCAAATGCGTCTTCTTCTATCTGCTTTCATGAGTGTCCATGTCTTGCAGCCATATATCGCGATACGGAACACAATGATAGTGATTAGTCTATTTGATGGTGACTAAGACTTCCATAGTTGGTTCATGCTCACCATGGCTGCATGCCCCATTGCTAGCCTCATTGCTAATTGATGCTTGATCTCTGCTATTGAACCGCCACTGTGATCAATGAGGGCCCCATAGAAAATGACGCTGCCAACCACTTCTATTTCTTCATTGTTGATCTTTATGTGGACTTTCTTGTTGACAGTAGTCATGCTTTTGTTCTTCTTGATGTTCAGGTAGAGCTCCAAGCTGGATTCTAACTTTAGGTGGCACATGCTGGCATAGGTGTGTTTTCACATTGTATCATGGAAAAAGTCAAATTAAGAAGTGAAGCATCTTGATTCATCAAATTAAGTTCCTTTGCTCTCTTCTCATCTGCTTCATAATATAGAGGATAGTTTCTAATTGGATTAGAAGGCTAAGAAGTGAGGAAGCAATTCAGCCAAAAAGAGATTACTAGTTATTTTCTCTGCTGCTAAAAATTATCACCATTATTAATGCAGACATCAACAATCGATACCAAGTTTTTTTTCTGCCTCTTCTTTTTATTATACTGTACACTACTTTATTTTATAAATGAAGGCAGTTAGATCAATAAACATAAACTAAGCTTGCAAGCGCTTCTCAAGCCTCTCACTGAAATATTAAAGCATAAATTAAAAATATGTTTTGACAATTTTCCTATAGAAAAGGTCTTCATTAAAACAGCATTCAAAGTAATAAAACCATGTACAGTAAATGGACCAAGAGGATTTGTGCCAAGTTTGTTCTGAGGACTTCTAGGTCTAATTTTCAAACTTTTGCCTGCTAAATATTCCAAAAATAGTCACTTCTTACAACTTTTATAAGGGTGCTAATTTTATTGAACAATGTTATAGTCATTCTGAAAGATCCATGCCTTTTAAATTACAAAAAAATAGAGCATTCTGTACATTCCATATTAGGTCAGTTCAATGCTTCATCATTATGCACTATTATATAAGATAATTTGTAAGTGTTATAGTACATGCGAATGGAGCACGATTGGGCTGTGGGAATCAAAAAGGAAGATGGGAGGTGGTCAGAAGAATGAGCCAAGAAATTTACCCTGCTCCCCTTTTGCAAAGCCGCTTTAGGCGTTTTTATTGCTGGCTGCAGTGTATTAGCTCCGACGCACATAGAAACATAGAAACATGATGACAGATAAAGGCCAAATGGCCCATCTAGTCTGCCCATCCGTAGTAACCATTATCTCTTTTTCTCTCTGAGAGATCCCATGTGCCTATCCCAGGCCCTCTTGAATTCAGACACAGTCTCTGTCTCCACCACCTCTTCTGTTCCACGCGTCTACTATCCTTTATGTAAAAAATAATTTTCTTTGATTACTCCGGAGCCTATCACCTCTTAACTTCATCCTATGCCGTCTCAATGCAGAGTTTCCTTTGAAATGAAAGAGACTCGACTCATATGTATTTACATTATGTAGGTATTTAAATGTCTCTATCATATCTCCCCCTCTTCCATCTTTCCTCCAAAGTATACAGATTGAGATCTTTAAGTGTGTCCCCATACGCCTCATGAGGAAGACCACGCACCATTTTAGTAGCCTTCCTCTGGACCGACTCCATCCTTTTTGAAGGTGTGGCCTCCAGAATTGTACACAATATTCTAAATGAGGTCTCACCAAAGTCTTATACTGGGTCAACAATACCTTCTTTTTCCTATTAACCATACCTCTCCCTGTGCAACCTAGCATCCTTCTAGCTTTCACCATCACCATTTCAACCTGTTTAGCGACCTTAAGATCATCAAGTACAATTCAAGTTTCAAGTTTTCAAGTTTTATTAGGATTTTATATACTGCCTATCAAGGTTGTCTAAGCGGTTCTACAATCAGGTACTCAAGCATTTTCCCTATCTGTCTCGGTGGGCTCACAATCTATCTAACGTACCTGGGGATATGGAGGATTAAGTGACTTGCCCAGGGTCACAAGGAGCAGCATGGGGTTTGAACCCACAACCCAAGGGTGCTGAGGCTGTAGCTTCAACCACTGCGCCACACACTCCTCCATGCCAATCACACCCAAGTCCCGCTCTTCTGTCGTGTATATAAGTTCTTCCCCTCTAAACTGTACCGTTCTCTCGGGTTTTTGCAACCCAAATGCATGACCTTTAATTTCTTAGCATTAAATTTTAGCTGCCAAATTTCAGACCATTCTTCAACTTCGCCAACTCTTTCTTCATGTTATTCACACCATCTGGCATGTCTACTCTATTGCAGATTTTGGTATCATCCGAAAAGAGGCAAATCTTTCCTGACAACCCTTCAGCAATATCGTTTATAAAAAATGTTAAAAAGACCAGGCCCAAGAACAGAACCTTGAGGCACACCACTGGTAACATCCCTTTCCTCAGAGCGATCTCCATTGATCACTACCCTCTGTCACCTTCCAGTCAACCAGTTTTTGACCAAGCCCATCATTTTGGGACCCATCCCGAGGGCACTCAGTTTATTTATTAGACGTCTGTGTAGAACACTGTCAAAGGCTTTGCTAAAATCTAAATACATCACATCTAGCGCACATCCTCTATCCAATTCTCCTGTCACCCAGTCAAACAAATTGATCAGATTTGTCTGACAAAACCTACCTCTAGTGAATCCATGTTGTCTCCGGTCCTGTAATCTACAGGATTCCAGAAACTTGACCATTCTCTGTTTTAAAAGTGTCTCCATTAATTTGCTTACCACAATTTGCTGGCCTGTAATTCCCTACTTATTCCGTACTTCCACTTTTGTGGAGAGGGACCATATCCACCCTTCTCCAGTCCTCCGATAACACTCCCAACTATAGAGACTCGTTGAAAAGGTCAGTCTATGAGCATCAGAGCTAATACCGTTGCCTAACTTGACTTTGTAAAAGGATAGGGCAGGGGTGTTTAGTCAATTGTTTTATTAAAAATCTATAGTGATTAGAACAATGTCAAATACCAGGAAAGAACCCAATACAGTATGTACTTCAGATATTATACCTTCATAAGAACATAAGAATTGCTGCTGCTGGGTCAGACCAGTGGTCCATCGTGCCCAGCAGCCCGCTCACGCGGTGGCCCTTAAGTCAAAAACCAGTGCCTTACCTGCGTACGTTCTGGTTCAGCAGGAACTTGTCTAACTTTGTCTTGAATCCCTGGAGGATGTTTTCCCCTATAACAGCCTCCGGAAGAGTGTTCCAGTTTTCTACCACTCTCTGGGTGAAGAAAAACTTCCTTACGTTTCTATGGAATCTATCCCCTTTTAACTTTAAAGAGTGCCCTCTCATTCTCTCTACCTTGGAGAGGGTGAACAACCTGTCTTTATCTACCAAGTCTATTCCATTCATTATATTGAATGTTTCAATCATGTCCCTTCTCAGTCTCCTCTTTTCAAGGGAGAAAAGGCCCAGTTTCTCTAATCTCTCACTGTACGGCAGCTCCTCCAGTCTCTTAACCATTTTAGTCGCTCTTCTCTGGACCCTGTCAAGTAGTACTGTGTCCTTTTTTATGTACGGCGACCAGTGCTGGACGCAGTATTCCAGGTGGGGGCGTACCATGGCCCAGTACAGCGGCATGATAACCTTCTCTGATCTGTTCGTGATCCCCTTCTTAATCATTCCTAGCATTCTGTTTGCCCTTTTTGCAGCCACCACACATTGTGCAGATGGCTTCATTGACTGTCAACCAGTCTCTTTACTGGGGGGTCTCTCCAAGTACTGCACCGGACATCCTTTATTTGTGTATAAGATTTTTCTTATCGACATGCATCACCTTACACTTATCCACATTAAACCTCATTTGCCATATCGCGGCCCATTTCTCAAGCGTGTTTATGTCACATTTCAGGTCTTTATAATACTTCTGCGTCCTCACTACTCTGAATAACTTTGTATCGTCTGCAAATTTAATCACCCTGCTCATCGTACCAATTTCCAGGTCGTTTATAAATATGTTGAAGAGCACGGGTCCAAGCACCGAACTCTGTGGCACTCCACTCGTGATGCTTTTCCAGTCCAAGTATTGTCCATTTACCCTCACTCTCTGTTTCCTATCCGCCAACCAGTTTTTAATCCATGTGAGTATTTCACCCTTAATTCCATGGCTCGCAATTTTTCAAAGTAGTCGTTCATGCGGGACCTTGTCGAACGCCATCTGAAAATCCATTCAATTTGGATTTGAGATTAACCAGCAGGTTGATTAGAACAAGAGAAATAAACAGCAAGTTGTATCCAAATGAAAACCAGCCAAGGTGTTTTCAGAAATATCATGAGTGGGTGTGGCAGTGTCTTCCAAACACACATTCAATTTATGGAATTCCATAAGCTATGTGCATTGAATGGCACACTTAGGCATGCCCATGTATGCCTGCCATTAACCTGGCATAAATGAACTTGCATAGATGTAAGCATGCCAATGTGGATTTACATCAGTATTTCATACCAATATCCTTACAACCGAAACTGTTATAAAACTGGTGCGCCAAACTGGAACATCAAGTAATAGAATTGTCTGCACAATATTTATTTATTTATTTAGATTTTTATCCCGTCCTCCCAGTAGCTCAGAACAGTCTACAAGTGAACATACACAATGGAGTGTAATATGAATAACACACCAGACCAGGCACAGATTAGATAATATGGATATTATGGTAATTGTGATATTATGATAAAACAAAGCAGTAATATCTGTCTTATCATTCCCTCTGCAATTCCCCCACCTAAGCACTGTGTATAGATGCACTTTCTTATCCAGTTTGTCTGTCTTGACTAGATTGTAATCTCTTTTGAGCAGGGACTGTCTCTTCTATATTTGATGTACAGCACTGCCTCAGCACCCTGAGTTTGTGGGTTCAAACCCACACTGCTCCTTCTGACCCAGGGCATGTCACTTAATCCCCCCATTGCCCCAGGTACATTAGAAGCCCGCCGGAATAGACAGGGAAAAATGCTTGAGTACCTGAATAAACTCATGTAAACCATTCTGATCTTCCCTGGGAGAACGATATAGAAATGAATGAATAAATAAATAAATACTAGTATATACAATAAAACATCTTAACAGAAAGCCAAGAAGGTGAATGCAGTTGAGAAATATAGAGAGAGAAAATTGAAGGCTAATTACTTGTGAGGAAATGGTCTTAGTTATAAGGTAATCTAGAAAATAGCCCACAATAGAACAAGCCCATGCGATCAGCAAAGCAAAAAGACACAGTGGGGATGGGACAATGGACTCTCCAAAAAGTAGGTCAAAGAAGGATATATGTAAAAAGTTTATGTCCATTCACAGTAAGTTTGACCCGACACAGCACTGTGTTCCGACGTACCTTATCCTTTTATTAAGCCGTGTTAGAGTTTTTATTGCTAGCTGCAGTGGTAAAAACTCAGACACTCATAGGAATTCTAGAGTATTGGAGCTTCTACCACAGCAGCCATCAATAAAAAACGCTATTTACCCCCTAATTCTATAAAAAGCACCAAAAATTGCACACATAATTTTGGTCATGTTCCCAAATTGTGCATGCAATTTAATTGAATAATAATTTAATTAGCACCAATAATCGTCATTTTAACAAGAAATTATCGACATTAATTAGAATCAGGTGGTGTGGGGATTCACAATCAAAAAACTAAAATGTCCCAAAAACCGATTAGATCAGCACTTGGATTTCCTGATTGCTGGGATGTCCAATTGCTGATAATCAAAACCATTTTCCTTGGCGTTTAGTGAGATGTTTCATCCGCTGTGCATCCAGAATTCCATGGGGTGTGTTGGGAGGCATGTTATAAGCATGTCATGGTTGAGCTTTAGGCGTGCGTAACTTGGACATCTTGTGATGATAATCGAACCTTTCCCAACACAACCTGGATAGAACTTAGGCATTCAGAGCTAGATCTATTTTAGAAGTGTCTAAGTCACTGTTCTTCAACCGCCGGTCCACGGACCGGTGCCGGTCCGCAGGAAATTTCTGCCGGTCTGCACAGGGCTGGCAAGATTAAGGTGACCGTTTTCAGACCTCCTGTCCCGTTGTCCCAACACACAGCTTCGGGACAGCGTCCTGAAGCTGTGCTCGGGGACACGGGACAGGCGATCATTTCCTGTCCCTACCTGTCGCGCAAAAAAAAAAAAGCCTCCCTCCTTCCTTACCCTGCTCTTACCGCCCTGCTGCTGCCGCTAAAGCCGACAGGAAGTCTTCTTTCCGACGTCAATCGCTGCCTGGCTGGCCCAGAACGTCCTCTCCGACGTCAGAATTGATGTCGGAAAGAAGATTTACTGTCGGCTTTAGCAGCAGCAGGGCGGTAAGAGCAGGGGAAAGGAAGGAGGGAAGCTTTTTTATTGCGCGACAGGGAGGGAAGGAGGTAGGCAGGCAAGCAGGCTGGCTTTGGCCAGGGAGGGAGGGAGAGAGGTAGACAGGCAGGCAGGCTGGCTTCGGGGGTGGAGGTGGGACAAAGTGTGGAAGGCAGTGAGAGGGACCTAGGAAGGAGGCCCTGGGGGCACTAAAGACAGGAAGGGGCACTAAGGACATGGGAAGGAGGCACTGGGGGCTCTAAGACAGGAAGGGGCACTAAGGACTTGGGAAGGAGGCACTGGAGGCACTAAAGACATGGGAAGGAAGCACTGGGGGCACTAAAGAAAGGAAGGGGCACTAAGGACATGGAAAGGAGGCACTGGGGGCACTAAGGACATAGGAAGGAAAAAGGGAGGGAATAGAAAGGGACAATTCTTGGGCCTGAGTGCAGAAAGAAAGAAATGAAAGAAAGGATACACAGACAGAAGGAAACACAACCAGGGACTCATGAAATCACCAGACAGCAAAGGTAGGAAAAATGATTTTATTTTCAATTTAGTGATCAAAACGTGTCAGTTTTGAGAATTTATATCTGCTGTCTATATTTTGCACTATATTTGTCTATTTTTCTATAGTTACTGAGGTGACCGAGCTCGCGGAGATGGGGCGGAAACAGGGGTTTTAAATTTTAGTCCTAGTAGTTTGCCGGTCCACAAAATAATTCTTTTATTTGTGCCGGTCCACGAGTGTAAAAAGGTTGAAAAACACTGGTCTAAGTGCCACAAAGGTACCCAAACTGACCATATGACCCCCCTCCTCTCCTCCATTGCTCATTAACCCCCTCCCACCCTCCAAAAATCTGAATGAAAGAGTACATACCTGTCTCTAGAACAACAGCACTTGGTATGGGAAAGCCTAGTAGGAGCAACACACAGGTGTCTTAAGTAACCTGGTGAATGGGCTAGTAAACTATAGCGAGGAGGACCCAGGCCCATAAGACACTCTAACCACTACACCACTACATTTATGGTGGAAAGTGTAAGCCCACCAAAACCCTACATCATGCCATATAGATGATGCCTATAGCTATGAGGGCTACTGGAGTGGTGGAAAGCTAGGTCTAGTAGGTTGGGGGGGAGTTATGGAGGGCTCACCATAAATTATAAGGGGTATATGGTGAGATATAATTTTGGCACTCTTTATGTGAAGTTTACAGCAGTGCCCTCTAAGGTGTCCCACTGCTCTGTTGGCATATCTGTGTGGCCAGTCCATCATAATGATGGCAACTAACATGTCCAAATGGTCTGCATTTGGATGTTTTCAACTTGGATGTTTCTTTGGTTGAAAATAGGGTATAAAGTTAGGCATTCTAAGGATTGGATGTCCTGTCCGCCTAGATATCCAAGTAGGCAATTTTGAAAAAAAAAATGTTTTGAACATCTAGTGATTCAACTTTCGAAAATTGACATTTTTTTGTGCTTCTGCCTTTGGATGTTTAGCAGGAAATGTCCAAGTCAGATTTAGATGCTCTTTTCAAAATTGGCCCTCCATGTGTATAAAGTTAGGCAGAGGATCTGTGCTTAAATTTTATACCTGAATCATAAAAAGGGGGTGAAGAAATGGGCTCTATACCTATATTTAGCACATTTGAGACTCTATTTAGCACATTTTCATTAGTGCAAATGGCCAAGCCAAACTTTAGTCGCATTTCCCAGCCATATGTGCTATTCTATAAATCATACCTAACTTTAAGCGCAGATTAGAATGGTGCTTTTTCTCGTGCTGATTTTCTGGATGCCATATATAGAATTTAGCCCTCAGAGTGTGCAGCCCACAATTTTTCATGTTGTTCTCTATGTTGTTTATGGGAACTTTTTGTACTAATTACATGGATAGTGTAGTTCACTCGTACATGGATAGTGAAGTTCACTAGTTGCTGGTAAAAATATAACCTTGAATATCAAGCTTCATTTGTTTTGTAGCTAAACATGTATGACCATATCACTGTGATTCAAATTTAGGTAAGTTGCCTGTGTTTAAAAAACAGGTTGTATACGGGCTTAAAACATATTGCTTAAATTTGCAGTTAGGTATCTTATAAAAAATATTCTCCAAATAATATTTCCCATGCAATGCCTTGCTTACACTCAAATTTAAAGCATATGAATGCACAGTTGCATGCTAGGGATATGCATGGAAAAATCCCTCCCTCCCTTCCCTGCCTAACCCAACCCATCCTCCCTCCACCACCACCAATATCCAGCCTATGGCAGTTGGTGTATTTTAAAAATGCCAACCTCCGTGGGGAAAAATATCTGGATATTCATCTGTAGTGCCAGGAGGATAAATGTTACCTTTTAATATTTGAAAATTGTAATGAGTCATCAGCATTATCTGGGTAATATTCAGTTGCGATCTGAATAGCTTATCCAGATACAAATTACATTTATAATCCACCACTGCCTTTCGGTTTGTTGCAGATTACAGCAATATTAACCAGAAAAATAATGTTCGGAAAGTAAACAAAATTAAAGCAAATTTCTAGTTCTTAAAATAATAAAACAAGTAACTGATTAGGCCTAACATCAGTCCTCTAAAAAATGACTGAATAAATAAGATTTTACTTTTCTCTGAAGCAAGTCACCTTTAAGTTCCCATCTAATCAAAGAAGGAAAAGCATCCCAAATTTTAGCTGCCTGAAATGACACTAGTAAAGAAAGAACATGTTCTGCTCTTTTGTCTCCTCTGCTTTACCCCTGCCACAGAAGGATAATCTAACTTCTGCTGAATTTTTGAACGGAGACCTTTACTACATGAATAAAAGCACAAGGTTTAAAAAGAGTTACCTTATCCTATCTTCCAACATGACAAACTAACCAAATTGCAGTGCTTTGTAAAGTCTGCAACTGTCAGCCTACGAATCAAGCGAACTGACAATTAAAGCTAATACTACTTGGTGAAATCTAGCAAACGAGAAATATCTTCTTATATGCCATAATTGCTTCAATCTCATAAATATATATTTTTTCTTAGAACTGCTTTTTTTCCCCCCCCCCTCAGCATAAGTTATTCAAATATTCAGACTCTAGTTTATACCTGGTTAACTCCTGGGTCTACCCAGCCTCTACCTCAGATTACCCTGGCACAATCCAGATAGTGTGGCCACAGTCTATAAAGATATTCAACAACAATCCAATCTGGATATCTTTTTCACTGTTTTTTGACTAACACTGACATAAGAACCGTTCACCCCGGCATTCCAACCCCCTGATCCCCACCGTACCTTTTTTAATATGGTAGGCCTGGGGATGCCTACTCCTTCCAGCCGTAAGGCCCACCTCTTCACAATGGTGGACCTTCCCCTTCTTGGTGTATCCTGGGATGCACTGGGAAGGTGGCCTAAAACTCCGATTGGCCCAGGCGCCTAAGGCCCCTCCCCGGTGCACCCCTGGTACACCGGGAAGGGGAAGACCTGCCATTGTGAAGAGGTGGGCCTGGCAGCTGGAGGGAGTAGGTATCCCTCTCACCCGCCATACTACAAAAGGCAGGATGGGGAGGTTATGGGATAGGATGCTGGAGTGGGGGGGTGAGTTTGCGGAGTCATAGATTGGGGGGATCATGGGTTCGTAGGGTGGGCCTGATAGCACTAGAGAGTGGGCATCCCTCCTGCCTATAGCTGTTGGGTGGGGAGTTGTTTTGAGGTTCCAGCAGGGAGTAGGTATCCCTCCTGCTGGGGGACTTTGAGGGGGGTTCAGGGGTGTCAGCAGGAGGAATTGGGCATCCTTCCTGTCACAGACAATGTTGGGTGGGGGTTTGGGAGTGGTGGCAGGAGGAATTGGGCATCCTTCCTGCCACGTTTAGGGGTGGTCGCTGCCACTGCCGCTAATTTGATTGTGTCAGGGAGATTCCCTTGCCATGATCAGCTCAGGGGCAATGCAATTTTATAACCGGTGCCTGTGACATGGGCGCCAGTTAGAGAATCAGAGTGGTTAGGCAGGGTTAGGCAGCTGTCCCTTAGGCCAGACGCGATTCTGTATAAGACCTCGGTGTGCAATTCTCGGCCGCTTCTTAGGCGCTGGAGTAACCGGCATCCTTGCACAGAATTTCTCCCTAAGTGTATAGCCTTCAATGGAGACTTGTCTAACTTGCTTTTTTTTTTTTTTTTACCAAACTTTTCATACCACCATAGAATATGCTTTCCTGTCACCTGTAACTAGAATTTCTCCCACAGCTTCAAAGTTCGTATGCTTTTCTTTTTAACATTGGATGTGATTATTTTTTATTGGCCCATGTATCAAGCTTCCCCTGAATTGAGATCATGGTCATCTAAATGACTTACCCTCATACTGAAGCTATAGTCCATGTGCTTGGAAAATCCAATGCTGCAATTATCAGTTAAGTGCTGGAAAAAGCCACATTGCTAGAGCGACCATGAGTAGGTTGAGAGAAAACAACAGCTGTGAAAATCAGCAGCAGGTACAGAGACCTTCTCATTAACCCTCCTACTAAATTTAGCTCTGTCAGAAGTTGAAATACATGCAAGTGGTAAATGCATTATTCCTGAGCATATAGCTAAGATTTCACATATGCAAATCCTATATCTATACACCATGTTGCTGAAGATAACAATTCAATTAACGAAACTCTAATTTGCAGCTGATATGATCTATTCATTATTCATTCAGTGATTTCACAAATATTCTTAAAACTGCAGGCTACGTTTTCCCAATGCAAGGGCCTAAGATGTCATTGCAGTTTCCTTGGTGATTAATTGAATTATTTTGCTCTCTGAAGAAGTATTTAAGATATAAAAGTGAAAAATAAACTGAGCGTAGTAAATGTATTTTCAGACTACTAGAATGTGTTTCATTCTTGGGCTCATTTTCAAACAAGGAAAATGTCCAAGAAGGTACCGTATTTTCACGCATATAATGCGCGCGTTATACGCGTTTTTACCTACCGCGCATACCCCTCGCGCGTTATACGCGTGAGCGCGGTATACAAAAATTTTTTTACATAGTTCCCACCCCGCCCAACGCCCGATTCACCCCCCCCAGCAGGACCGCTCGCACCCCCACCCCGAACAACTGCTCGCACGCGCTCCCACCCGCACCCGCATCCACGATCGCAGCAAGAGGGAGCCCAAGCCCTCTTGCCTGGCCGACTCCCCAACTCCCCGACAATATCGGGCCAGGAGGGAGCCCAAACCCTCCTGGCCACGGCGACCCCCTACCCCCACCCCGCACTACATTACGTGCAGGAGGGATCCCAGGCCCTCCTGCCCTCGACGCAAACCCCCCTCTCTCCAACGACCGCCCCCCCAAGAACCTCCGACCGCCCCCCCAGCCGACCCGCGACCCCCCTGGCCGACCCCCACGACACCCCCACCCCCCTTCCCCGTACCTTTGGTAGTTGGCCGGACAGACGGGAGCCAAACCCGCCTGTCCGGCAGGCAGCCAACGACGGAATGAGGCCGGATTGGCCCATCCGTCCCAAAGCTCCGCCTACTGGTGGGGCCTAAGGCACGTGGGCCAATCAGAATAGGCCCTGGAGCCTTAGGTCCCACCTGGGGGCGCGGCCTGAGGCACATGGGCCCAACCCAACCCGTTGGCAAATTACAAGGCCAGATAGAGGGGGGCCACAGCCACGTGGTGAAAAGCACACCACCAGAAAAACAGCCTTGGTGAAAACTAAGCGGCAAGCATGCTCAGACCATTGCGCATGCTTACAGAGCTGGGAGCAGGGCAGGGCGGGCGAAAGGAGAGTCGGGACAGCGCACGGAGAGGCGGGGCAGTGCACGGAAAGTCAGGGAGGGTGAACGGAGAGTCGGGACAGCGCACGGAGAGTCGGGGCAGTGCACGGAAAGTCAGGGAGGGTGAACGGAGAGTCGGGACAGCGCACGGAGAGGCGGGGCAGTGCACGGAAAGTCAGGGAGGGTGAACGGATAGTCGGGACAGCGCACGGAGATTCGGGGAGGGCGAAAGGAGAGTCGGGGTGGCCAGAGGAGAGTCGGGGCGGGCGAAAGGACAGTCGGGCTGCATGCGCGGTATACCCGTGAGCGCGGTATACAAAAGTTTTTGTATATAAAATCGTGGTTTCTGCGCGCTATACCCGTGTGCGCGTTTTACACGGGTGCGCGTTATCTGCGTGAAAATACGGTAATCCATCCAGAAACTGAACTATTCTCTATTTTATTTGCAATTCCATTAAATTACTCACTAGCAAGATCAGACTAATCAGCATGAAATTTTGTCTCCTTCTTACATGAAGAAGAATCACATTTCTTCATTTCCAATGCTCTAAAATCATGCCCAACTTTAAGGAACCATTTATAAAGGCCAGAGAGTAGAATTTCTAGAACTGTCCTAAGTTCTCTTAGTATCCTCAAATATATCATATCTGGCCACATTCCTTTGCCTAACACCTTTTTTCATTTTGAAGGCCCAATTTCCATCCCCAACCCTACTTCAGCTCCATCCCAGATCCCACTTACATTTATTTTATCTCCTGTTCCCCCCTCTCCACTCACCTTCATTCCCCATTGATCTCCCATGCCCCACTAGCTCCTTATCTTTTTTTCTTCTCTTTCTCCCTATTTCTAGCATCTCTCCTTTCCTCCCAGTCCAGCATCCCCCTATCTCTTCTCCCCCTCATGTGATACAATACCCCCCTCCTGCCTTCAATGTCATCCACCATCTCCCCCATATGGCTCATTATTACCCCTCTCTTCTTTCCCCTTCAAGTTCTAAAGTCTACATTCCTGATCTCCACATAGTAATAAGTTTATGTTTATTAGAATGCTTATATACTGCCCTTCACAAGACCATCAAAGTAGTTTACAAACTACAGATCTGAAAAGAGAGAAGAAAACGTGCTGCAGCCATTGGAGCAATCTGACAGACTCAAACATCCTTCAGAGATGCCCGAGAAAACACAGGAAGCTTAAGTAAGATAAAGAACTTCAAGTAAGAACCTTCAGAGCATATTTTATCAGGAAGAAAGTTCCAAAGTGTTAGTAAAATTGCAAAAAGGCTGAGTTCTGTGTAGACACAAGTATCACCATGTGTATTGAAGAATGGTTAATTGGTGTCTAGATCAAAGAGAATTGGATGATTCTTTAAAGAATAAGAAAGTTTGCTAAATATGAGAAGTAAATCAGCGTGAAGTGTTTTGAAGGCCAGGGTCAGAATCTTATGGTCAATGCAAAATTTAATTGGGAGCCAATGATGTTCCTTCAGTAGCGGTGTCTGGTGATCAAAGTGCAGAGTATCGGTAAGTAACCTGACAGCAGTGTTTTGTAACAACGGAAGATTCTTAAGACCCAGAGCAGTTTGAAATGAGAACATAAAGGAGGGTTGCACAAGAATTGTCTATGTAAGGGTGGATTGATCAAATTAGCCAAGGAGAGTAGAAACAGGACTTATAACAGAAACAATCAATCCAGACCCCTAAGTACTTCATGGTTTCCACTAACTAAACTGGTACACCACAAAGAAGAGGTGTAATAGGAGAGGAATGAGTGCCAGTAACCCAAAGAGCATGAACCCCACAGCCACACTCATTTTTACTGTAATTAATGAATAAAATTGTCTTTGTTTGACATTTTTGGGACATAAACTGAGAAGTCCGCCCAGTACTGACCTTAGGTTCCAACGCAGCTGCTGTTGAAGCTCACTCCAGCCTATCCAATGCCCAAAATCAGTTTCCTCCATCTCTGCTTCCAACTCTTTAACTTTATCATGCAGCAGGCCAAAGCAAGAAGACACAGATCATGATAGCACCAGAGCAGAGTATAGTCCAAAATGTGAATGCACAAAACTGCTTACGGTGGGAATCTCTTCCAGCCCTGAGAGTGGCAGAACTCTCTGACATATTTCACCCATCTGATGCATACTTCCTTTGGTGGCGGAATGCATCATAGGATTCTTTCACTCTTAGGCCAAAAGAGGTTTTGTGACAGACCCGGCTGTGTGTGTTCTCATTTTAGCCTTTACTCTGCTACCAGCACTTTTGCATGACTGTGGCTTTTCCTTTCTTTAGTTTAGCCAACTCATCATAAACACATTCTCTGGAAATTTGCCCTGCACATGTTTAAACCCTTTATCTGTGAATTTTCATCAACGCTATATTGAGTGTGCCAGTGAAAATTAAATCTGATTGCCCTAGAACTATACGTTTATTACTAGGGCAGGGCAGAGCAAATCTGGAGAGAGTATTGCACCTTACTATATGGTTATTCAGTCACTATACTTTATAGTAAAGTGATTTAAGTTAGAACATTAGAACAGCAAAAAAAAACCAACCCACACCTGAATCCGCAATAAAGTGGCTAATGTGTTTCTTGTAAGCGTAAATTTACTGAATACTGCCATCTATACGGTAAAATGTACACTTTTGCATTTACCAAGGGCGTAGCCATTAGTCCATATGTGGGAGCTCTCGAAGCCCTCTCCCCCCCCCCCCCCCCCAGTAGTCTCCACTCCTACAATAAAATATTAGCTTTGCTGGAGGGGGATGTGAAGACATCTCTTGCATAAATCCTACCTGTGCTGAGCAAGCAGCACCTAATTCAGCAGGTGAACATCAGCCACTCTTGCCTGCTCTGAATGAAAGCGGAGGGGGGGCCCAAACTGAAGATGACTTTGCTATAATTACGCAATAAACTGCCATAACGTGTAATTGTCAGAGGTGTGTCAGCATAGGCAGGGCATGAGGGTATGCCAACTTTCATGGATAACTAGCAGAATAGCGTAAGTTATGTGTATATCTGTCACATGTCACCTAACTGCTGCATTTAGGTATTAACTTTTTCACAAGCCATAGACCTGATGTAAATATTCATGCATACATTTATTTATTTTATTTCTTCCATTTGTGCGTCGCACATACCTATACAAGCTCTAGGTGGCATTGCAGAGGAAGGGGTTAGAAGAGGGTAGGGAGGACCATGGAGGGCAGGAAGGAGTGGAGAATATTTCATAGAAATTCCTAACTTTACAGATAGGAGCACCATCTGTATAAATGGCATCTGAATGAATTAAAATAATATATAAAAAGGAATAGAAGGGAGGAACAGTTAAACAATAGAATTCAGGGAAATTCAATTAATAAAATAAAAACAATAGGAGTAAAAACAATGGAATAAAATTTAAAATAATTCATAAACTGGAGAAAAAAATAGAAAAACAAAATCAAATAAGTCTGACAGAAGTCCAATTTCCTGAAGCAGCTCTGTTGCCTCAGCATATTTTAAATAAATATTTAGGCGCATCACTTAGTGTTGTAGTAAGGGAGGGCAGGGGACTTTCCACCTCGGGCACCATCTTGGTGAGGCCTCAGGCACCCGTCCTCCTCTCCCCACCCCATGCTCCTTCCTTGCCCCCTACCCCCACCCCCACCCCACTGCCTTGCATGTGCACCGCTTCCCTTCCCATGTACCTCTGTAACGTTCCTGGCACGAGCAGCAACCCCCCAACTGGCTGTCGTGCCAGCGTCGGCTCTTCCTTTGACGTCCCTTCCTGGACCCATGCCTAGAAAGTGACGTCAAAGGAAGAGCTGATGCTGGCGTGACAGCAGCTTGGGGGAGTTGCTGCTCACGCCAGGAATGCTATTGAGGTACGGGAGAAGGGAAAAGGTATGCGCCCGGCAGGAGGGGGTGAGGAAGGTGCATGTGGAGGTGCGGGATGGAGAAGAGGGTAAGGGAGGGCCGTCATCACCCGGGGTGCCTCTCCACTTGCCTCGCCGCTGACATCACTGTTGACTTACGCTAGTATTCTATAAGGATAGTTACATGTTGAAGTGTTCTTTAAAAAAAATAGGCATGCTACTCACAGAAATATGGTGCCTAAATTGTGGTGCTCACCGACCATATATGCTCGAATATAAACTGAAATTTAGGGGCATAAAAAAGGCCCCCAAATTGGGGGTCCCGGTTTACATTGGAGTCTCTCCCTTCCTGCATCTCATGGTGACTGGCATGACTTTTTCGATTTTTCTCCAACCTTACCACAGGGGCCTGCATGCGTTTTTCCTTCCTCCTTCTCTGGCTGATGCTGACAAAGTCGGGCGCTGAACAGATGCAGGGCCATGAGCATCTGCAGATGCTCAAGTCCTGTCACATTCCCCACCCCCTTCAAGAGTCTTTCTTTGTCAGCGACAGTGGCAGTAGGAGGAAAAAGACATGCTGGCCACCACTTATTGATTTACAAGTGCATTAACTCTGCAGCTCCTCAGTATCTCTCCCCTCTTCTCTCTCCCTATACTCCTCCCCTCTTATATTCAGGTAAGTCTCCCTTATCTGTACCCTGCTCCTCTACTGCCAACTCCAGACTCCGTCCCTTCTATTTTGCTGCACCGCATGCCTGGAGCAGGTGGCCTGAGTCGGTACGTCAATCTCTGTCTCTGGAAGTGTTCAAATCTAGGTTAAAAGCTCACTTTTTTGAGTCTGCTTTTAACTCCTCCCACTTACTTGTAAAGTACCCATGTCTGTTTTATCATTCCCTCTGTGAGAAATTCCCTAACCCATGTATGTCTATTTTAATTAGATTGTAAGCTCTATTGAGCAGGGATTGTCTCTTATTGTTTAATGTATAACGCTGTGTACGCCTAGCAGTGCTACAGAAATGCTGGGCACTACAGTGGAGGAGGAGGTGGTAAAAGAGAAGCCAGGCACCACAGCGGGGGAGGAAGAAATTCTGTTCACCATGGAGGGGTGTGAAGAAGGAGAGAAATGGTGATGGGAATGAAAAGAGGGATGGATGGAGGAGGTAAGGGCAAAAATGCTGTACACAAGGGAGGAAGAGGACAAGGAGAAATTCAGGATGCCCAGGGGAGAGGAGAAGGACAGAAACTCTTGAATATAAACCCCCCTGGTTAATATTCAAGTTATTTCCCCCCTTTTTTGATGGGAAAACATATCTTGGTTTATATTTGGATACCCATGTCCAAGCTCTCGTAACCTCACACTTAGATTACTACAGTCTACTTCTAACTGGTATCCCGCAATGTCGCCTCTCCCCTTTGCAATCTGTGAAAAACTCTGCTGCACAACTCATTGTCTACCAGCCTCGCTACGCTCACGTCACCCCTCTCCTTAAGTCACTTCACTGGCTCTCTATCTGCCATCGTATACAGTTCAAGGTCTTATTGCTGACCTGCATGTGTGTTCATTCTGCTGTCCCTCAATATCTCTCCTCGCTTCTCTCTCCTTCTGCACCTCCCAGAGAACTCCGTTCCTCAGTTAAGTCACTCTTAGCTTTACCCTTCTCCTCCACTGCCAATTCCAGACTTTGTTCCCTTCTTCTAGCTGCCCCCTAAGCCTGGAATAAATTACCCCAGTTTGTCCATCAAGCCCCTTCCCTTCCTTTGTTTAAAAGCACCTCTTTGATATAGCTTTCAATCCTTAACCCTATTCCTCTGCCTTCCAACCCAGCCCGCTGATTAACCGTTCCCCTTAACTGTATCAATGACATCCTGTTTGTTTGTCTTGCCTGTTTAGATTGTAAGCTCTTTTGTGCAGGGACCGTTTTCTTATTTTTTTTGTGACTGTGCAGCGCTGTATGCGTCTGGTAGCGCTATAGAAATAATTAATAGTAGTAGTAGGTTTATATTCGAGTACATACGATACAGTATGTAATTGCCTGTCATCTGTGTAGCGACAGTTGGTAGTGCCATTTCTATGGACAACAGTGCAAAATATATGTGGGCTATTCAAACACTGCAGCTGACATTTTGACCACTGGTTTAAATATTTAATGTTTTAAAATGTTGTTTTGGAAATTCTGCAACTCCTTTGCTCCTGTACACTAATGGATTTTCACTGATGCCTTTCATTCCGAAATTGTGCACATTTTTTTTTTCCTTCACTGACTTAACTACTCCTCAGAAATGCCTCTCATGCATTGAGAAACTAAACACATATTTTTACTGCTTATAGGGTAGGCAATTGTTAGGTAGATGATTTACACAGGTCAAATGCTTTATACTGGAAATCACTATCAAACTCATCCTCGCTTTGTGCAATCGGTCATGCATCCTAATCTAAAGCATCTGTTTAATCTTCTATCATACGGAGGTTGTTTGAGCATTTCTCGAACCGCATGAGATACAAGGGTAATGCCGGGATTGCATCGCTTTTGTGAGCAAGTGCAAGGTGATGGATGTAGCCAATCTAATATAACATGGTGAGTCAACCCCCTACAAGACCACATATTGATAATGGAAACCAGTCCTAAATGTTTCAGAAGCCTTGTTCGTGTCTCAGTAATTAAATCTGTGTATAAATAATTTATAAAAGACGCTATAAGTAAGCAAGCAAGAAACCCGTGCACATTTACAGTCATTAGCTCACAATGAAAAGCTCAGCATATCTGAAATAATTTGCTTTCTATAAAATATTTACGTGCACATTTTAATCAAAGGCTGTCTTCCTACGAACAGATTCATTTACTCGTCAAAAGAGATAATTCTCATCGTGATGGTTCTGTAAAGTATTGGTGTGCATATTAATAAAGCCGCTGACATTGATGATAAATAATATTTTAGATGTTTAATTGACAGACTAGAATTCAAGGAGCCCTTCTGCCGAGCTGCATTAAACAGGTAGCATGGTTTTTTACCACACATTAAAAGATAGTGTGTACCCATGCTGACATTTACCGGTAATGTGTGTTAAGAGAGGCTATGCAATAAAAATGCTGCACTAACTGTTTAACAGGGTGGGAATCGGACATGCCCAGGGTAGAGTGAGGAGTAGTCAATCCTGATAGTGCATGGGTCATCGCCACGTGCTACCTGTCATAATTATTTCATAAGGAAGTGGTAGGTGCAGGAGCTCTACCGGCAGTCCAATGATGCATGCTGCTTGAGGTTCTTATCATGGCAGCACATCTTTCCAACAGCTCCTACTCCCTTCAGATCCTCCCAATGACATCTCTGCCTCCTCTGCATTTTTAAACCCTCTCTTCTCACATCGGTAACCTCCTCTTGATCCCATGCCATCATAATCCTGTCCCCAATGTCAAAGCCATGCCCTTGACATCATACCTTAGCTCTTCACCAAGTTTTATACTTCCCCAACTTCCCCAGGACTCATCTACATTTCTTTCATTGGTAGATCATGGCTTTTGGGTGATGGAAGTCCCTTTCCACTGCCATCTAGGTTAGTGTTGTCTCTCAAAATGGCATGCCTACCCTACAGTGGAAGACTCACAAGACTACTGCTAGAGGGCAAAGCAACTATTTTCAGAGATGACACTGACTCGGGCAGCAGCTAAGTAGGACTGCAATCTCCCAGAATCTCTGGACTACCAATAGAAAATCTCTGAGTGAGTCCTATTGGGAATTCGGGGTGACATGGGAGGGTAGAGCCTAGGAAGATGAGTTTTGATATCATGGGACAGGATTTGAACATCAGGGGGTGGGGTTTTAATCTCTTTCTTTCCTTCCTAATGCACCCGTACTATCTGCCACTGCATGTAATGCAGTGTCTGTCCAGTAGGTTCACTAATTGCTAGGTAGGTTCTGGACATGCCCCTTGCATTTATTGCCCTGGCTTTGTACATCTTATTTGATAATTTGGCCTACTTGAAGTCAACACAAAAAAAAATGCAGAAAAATACTGTTAATAGCTAAATACACTTCTTTTTGTCATCAAAACCAAAACATTAATGTATGATAACTATAAACTCATTTCAGTAAATGCAGAGGTTGTGTCCAACATGTGTCTTGCAATTACCACACAGGGCAGACACTTACCAAACCACACAGAACTGCAGTATATGCAGTTGCAAATAGTTTGTCAGCAACTACATTTCCTGCCATGACATGTAACATGGTGCAGGGCCAACCGTATATAAACATATAAATAGATCTAGCTTGGTGGTACTCATCCCCTCTTCTACATCCCTCCCTCAACTCTCCATTACACTCTAGAACTGACCTTCCCCCAACAGACTTGAGCCTTTCAGTAAGACTACCTGATGGCACCAATATTTTCAGTAAGTCCCCCTGACAAACCCATTTCTCACAGCAGGTACCCCCAACAGCCTTGATTCTCTCAGTAGGTTACACTGACAGCCCTGATCCTCTCAACACATCCCCCATTAGTCCCAATCCTCTCAGTAATACCCCCTGAAAGGCCTCGATCTGATCAGCAAATTCCCTTGACATACTGTAAGTAAGACCCTTATAACAGACCTGATCTTCTCAGTAGGTCTCTTTCCAGAATCCCTGATCCACTCAGCAAGTCCCTCCTCCCCCCCCCCCCACCAACATGACAAGATTCTTGACACAAACATAATAACTAAGAATAACTTTACTTGGTCAGACCAATGATCCATCAAACCCAGTAGCCCGTTCTCACGGTGGCCAATCCAGGTCACTAGTACCTGGCCAAAACCCAAGGAGTAGCAATATTCCATGCTGCCAATCCAGGCCAAGAAGTGGCTTCCCCCATGTCATCTTCAATAACAGACTATGGACTTTTCCTCCCGGAAATTGTCCAAACCTTTCTTAAAACAAGCTATGCTATCCACTCTTCCTACAACCTCTGGCAATGCGTTCCAGAACTTAATTATTCTCTGAGTGAAAAAAAAAAAGAAATCCTCCTATTGGTTTTAAAAGAATTTCTCTGTAACTTCATTGAGTGTCCCTAGTCTTTGTAATTTTTGATGGAGTGAAAAATTGATCCACTTTTACCCGTTCTACTCCACTCAGGATTTTGTAAACCTCAATCATATCTCCCCTCAGCCGTCTCTTTTCCAAGTTGTAGAGCCCTAATCTTTTTAGCCTTTCCGCATGAGAGGAGTTCCTTCCCCTTTACCATCTTGGTCGCTCTTCTTTGAACCTTATCTAGCGCCACTATATCTTTCTTGAGATAAGGAGACCAGAATTCAATGCAATACTCCAGATGAGGTTGCACCATGGAGCGATACAGAGGCATTATAACATTCTTAGTCTTGTTAACAATCCCTTTTTAATAATTCCTAGCATCCTGTTTGCTTTTTTGGCTGCTGCCGCACATTAGGCGGAAGGTTTCATCGTATTATCTACGATGATAACTGGCCACTTTTGACTTGTAACCTTGCAATTTGGTATCTTTGACCTGGGTGGTCGCAGGACAGCCTCACTGAGATTTGCATGCAAATAAATTAGTTAATGAGTCATTAACAGTCAATAATTGGCTGCTAACAATCAACTGACATTAATTTGACTATGTACGATTTTAAAATGATCTGCATCCAAATCCTCACATGCAACCTAAAAGGGCGCATGGCCATGGGAAGGGCATGAAACGACCTTGGGCATTCCAAAGAATTTTGTACAATGTTACACAATTCTTCGGATCTGTGCCCCAGTTGTGCACCAGGATTTACTCCAGGTTTCAATTGCCCAAAGTTGTACATAGATATCCCGGCTAGATGCTATTCTATAAAGGGCACAAATGCTGAAGTTCTCCTTATAGAATAGCACTGAGTGCTGATTTGTCCCAGAACCTAAATTTTTACATTTGTTGAATCTGATCCTTCTTGTTTAATGTTAGATGCTAATGTTTATACAGTCAAACCTTGGTTTGCGAGCATAATTTGTTCCAAAATCATGCTTGTAATCCAAAACACTAGTATATCAAAGCAATAAGAAATAAGAAATAATGGAAACTCAGGCGATTCATTCCATAACCCAAAAACTTTAATACAAAATACCACATTTTTATTTATTTATTTATTCATTTATTTATTTAGCCCCTCCTTCCAAAAGAGCCCAGAATAGGTTACAAGAGTACATTCACAGTATAACAGAACAAACTTTGGTGGGGAAAACAATCTTGGTGTACATAGAGGTATAATTTTCAGCTTTTACAGTATAGTAATACTATACAGTTTTGGAAATATAGACTTAGTGGACATAGGGTGTTTTTAAAAGAAATATCTTTATTTATTTTGAAGCCATAAATAAGTGCAACAAATTATACAATCATATTACACTATAAAAGCACTTAAATTCAACCAAAATGATAGTCTATGACAAATAGATATATCACTCCCCCCATACTTATATTTAAAAACTGCACTCAAATTAAAGAATTAAAAATATTTTCCAACCCCTCTCCCACCCACCCACCCTGGATGTGCATGATCAAAGGGCAAAATCAACAATCACTCTTTGCAAAATTTTGTCAATGGCTCCCAAATCCTCAGAAACTTCTTCTTAAAAAAAATAAAAAATAAAAAAAATAATATATATATATATATTTTCACAACCCAAAAGCTCACCAAAGGCTCACCAACCTCTCACCATGAAGCCACCCTCATGGCCCTTTCTCCTCCTACTTTGCTTTTCCCTCAACTCCACCCTCTGCGTAATACCTCCTTCTCCTGATCTTCTCTATTCCGCAAATACCAATAATATCTGCCCTGGCCTCAAAATCCCCACGCTTATTCGCACCAGACCACATCCTCCCAAAAAAAAAACCCCGAAGAATCAACCATGCTTCTTTAAAGTCTGTTTCCCCTTCCAATCTCCCCAACCTTGCCTCTGACTCGCTCACTCCAGTCCCAATGCTTTATTGCAACGCAAGATCCGCTTGCAACAAGATTCAAATTCTGAAGGACCTACTTGAAGATTCTGACCCTGGTTTCCTATGCATCACGGAATCATGGATTAAAAAAGATGACCTATTTACACAAAAAGAACTCTGCTCCCATGGCTACCAAAGTCTCTTTTCACCTAGATCTAACCGTAAAGGAGGTGGCCTGGCAATTCTCTACAAATCTTTTTTCGATGTTCAGCTCCTCGAAAGGGGTTGCCACACCTCACTAGAATACATGCTTGCTTCCATCAATGATGAACTTCACCCTCACCCACTGGGCATCCTGCTCCTATACCGCCCACCTACCCCTTGGAACAACTCCTCTGAATTCGTCCTTGAGACTATAACAAACGCCTTCCTCAAGTTCCAAAGATTATTGATCATTGGAGACATCAATCTCCACCTAGACGACATCACCAGCAAGGATATGATTGAACTTATTAGCTTCCTCACCTCCCTTGGCCTCACCCCCCCTGCACCATCCCCAACCCACGAAAAGGGGCACACACTAGACCTCATTAGCTTCCTCGACCTTACCGCTCACAAGACGTCAATTGACGACACTCGCTGGGAACATGTCCCCTGGTCTGACCACTTCCTAGGGGCTTTCTGTCTCCCCATCTTTATGTCGCACCTTGGGGCTCCACCCTGTACTTCCAACCCCATTAATCTTCCGCAAAAAAATCACAAGCGACCTGTTCTGGTCTAAATTTCTCAATCTATTCTTCTCTGCCCCTAAACCTGCAGATTCAGGTACTAATTGGCATAACTGGGTCACTCTCTCCAAATCCACCTATCTTTCCCTTGCCCCACTTTCCACAAAATCCATCTCCTATCCCCGCAAGGCCCCTTGGTTCCTCCCATATCACAGTGAGCTAAAACAGAAATGTCGAGCTCTGGAGCGCATATGGAAAAAATCAAAATGTCCTATAGACAGACAGTCCTGGAGAGTCAATATCAAGCTGTACAATACAGCACTAAAAAAAGCAAGAAAGAACTTTTACGGTGAAAAAATCTCCAGGTCCAACAATCAAAGCAGTACTCTATTCAACATCTGGCGCTCCCTAACCTCCAAAAGAGACCCCCACCTTGCTCCCCTCCTCTCCCTCAGCCGATGTTCTAGCAAAATTCTTCAATGATAAAGTTTCTTCCTTGAGATGCTCTTTCCCTCCTTCAGTCTCTTACAACTCCCTAGTGCCCACCGATTCCACTCCCACCCTAATGGTCTCCAACCCTATCCCAGCTGACAGATCCTGGACCACCTTTGAGCACGTATCTGAATCCCTGGTCCTCAATCTCTGCCTCAAACTGAAATCCTGTAATTGCTCCTTGGACCCATTCCCCTCCTACCTATACGAGAACATTCCCGCTCAGGCTATTTCTTCTATCACCATTCTCATAAACTCCGCCCTTCAGTCGGGCCATTTCTCCTCAGAAATGGGTCATATCGCCTTGACCCCACTACTGAAAAAATCTGACCTTGACCCTTCCATACCATCCAGCTATCGCCCAATTGCAAATATCCCTCTCCTAACCAAGATGCTAGAGTCCATCATTTCTTCCCAACTCTCATCATACTTAGAGAGATTCTCTATTCTTTTACCCTATCAATATGGCTTTCGTCCTAACTTCAGCACCGAATCCCTACTGTCTTCCCTGATTTCAAGGGTTCAACAACCTCACTCTCGAAACAAGTTCGCCGTCCTCCTACAATTTGACCTTTCCGCTGCTTTCGAAGTTGTTCACCATGATATTCTTGTTTACCAACTCTCTGAGATAGGTATCAACTCCACAGTCCTAGGTTGGTTCTCTAAATTCCTCCGCTCTCGTTCTTACATTGTTAACATGAATGGCACCTCATCCTCTCCCTGGAAACCGAATTGTGGAGTCCCGCAAGGCTCTCCACTATCCCCCATCCTTTTCAACATCTATATGTCCTCCCTAAAACTCCTCCACCTATCCCCCCTTGAAACAATTTACACTTATGCAGACGACATCCTTGTCCTCCTCGAGACCGATTCGAACCTCACTGACCTGTCTAAGAACATATCCTCTTGTATAATGAACCTACAATCCTGGGCCCACACTGTGCAAATGAAATTGAATGAGTCCAAAACAAGACTTCTTTGGCTCGGTCCAAAACTAGATCACCTACCCACCTCCATCCCACTACCTTCTGGCTCCTCTCTGCAGCTTGAGTTTTCGAGCAAGGTCTTGGGCATCATCATTGATTCCACATTGTCCTTCAATGACCACCTCCAATCCTTGGTAAAAAAAAAATGCTTTTTCAGCCTTCACATGCTGAGGAAAGTTAGATCCTGCTTCCATCAAAAACATCAAATACCCTCCTTGTCCAATCCATCATCCTCTCCAGATTGGACTATTGCAACTCTATCTACTTACGCCTAACTAAGAAAAACCTCCACAGACTCCAACAGATTCAGAATGCCGCGGCCAAGCTCATCTTCGCTAAAAGTAAATTTGACCATGTCTCCCCACTCCTGGCCAAGCTCCACTGGCTTCCGATAATCACCAGGGTCCACTATAAATGCGCCTGTTTAACTTTCAAAATCCTATATGGTATCCTCCCTCCCTTTATCCCTCTTTCTTGGAATTCCTCAAACCCTAATACCACCAGATCCTCCCACAAATTAAAACTATCCTTCCCCTCGCTAAAAGGCATTTCCCACACAGGAAAGCTAGGGACCTCCCTCCACTTCAAAATCACTGAGCTCTGAAACAACCTTATCTCCTCTCTTCGGAACTTGAGCTCTCTCCAAGTTTTCCGCAAACATCTGAAAACCTGGCTTTTCTCAAAAAATGTAAGTCTCCCTCCAACTTAGGAATCAAGGAAACTCTTATATCTTGGCATCCCAAATCCTCTAAATTTTCTTCACACTTCTACCTCTAACCCTCTGTTGTAGTTCCTTCCTATTTCTTCTACTGTAAACCGCGTCGAGCTCTACGAACGTGGAGATGATGCGGTATACAAACCTAAGGATTAGATTAGATTAGATTAGATAATGTCCCTGTTGTATAGTCATAATATATTCCATTTTAAAGACGTGATACAAAGACTCCCACCAAAAGGTATAATTCAATAGATCCCAAATTTTCCAATTCCTGAGTGTTTTAAAATTGCAGCATTTTCCGAAAAGCCATGGAGGGGCATAATCGAAAGGAACGTCTAAGTCCATTTTCATCCAAGTCGCAAGTCGTCCAAAGTAAAAAATAGCTTAGGACACATTTTCAAAAAATACGTCCACATTTTTTTCATTTCAAAAATCATCTAACTATACTTCCTGTCAAACTGATCATCCAAGCCGCTAAATTGTCCATCTTTATACCACATTTTGTCCAACTTTTTGTCCAAGTCAAAAACGCCTAGAACAAGCCCTGTTGGACGTGGGAGGGGTCTGCAAAGTGATAGACTGAACACCCAGACATGGCACCTAAATAGTGGGGTACATTACAGGGCACTGCTGTGAACTTCACAAAAAGAGTGCCATGTCTTCATCTCACTACAGCTCCCATATAGGTCACGGTGAGCCCCCCAAAACACCTACAGAATCCCCTAGACCCACTTATCTACCACCCCAATAGCCCTCATGGCTGCAGGAGTCATTTATATGCCAGTACAAAAGTGTTTTGGAGCTGTATAAGGGAATGCACATGTTTCAGTATCAATGCAGTGATTACAGAGGCTTATAGGTATGGGTCCTCCTCTCCATGGGTCCCTAACCCACCCCCAAGATGGTTTAAGCCGCCTCTGTGCTGAATGACTAGGCTTTCCTATGCCAGGCTGCCAGGTGATGATGGTCTGGAGGCTGAATGTTAAAGGTGTGATTATGATTTTTATGGGGTTGGGGGGGTCAGTGATCACTGAGGTAGTGTGTGGGGGTCTGTATTATGTGTTTGCTGTGCTTATCTGGTGACTTTAGGTGGGTTTTTGTGACTTAGGCCATGTTTTAAATGGTCTAAGTCACAACGTCCAAGTTCCGTCTAGGCTCTGTTGTACAACTTTCGGTTATACATGCTGTACGACTAAGTCTAAGCCGGCCCACACCCCGCCCAGCTCCTGCCCTCGACACGCCTCCTGAAACGCCACGTTTAGCTTTGGACGTTGAGAGGCACTATGAAGGCCTAGGTCGTTTAGAAATACATCCAAAACCCGGTTTGATTATCGGTACTTGGACGTCTTTTGTTTATGATCGTCCAAGTGCCGACTTAGGCCGGTTTTGGACATTTTTCTCTTTCGATTATGAGCCCCATAGCCTATGGTGGTTTAAATTACATCATTTTCTGTATGGACATAGCCTAACATAAGGTAAAATAGCTTTGTAGGTTTGCACGTCATTGAAGTATGGTGAGTTTTTTGGTCCGGTGGTCCGACGTACTTGTATTGCAAGACCTCGCTCATTTAGAGCAATCACTACACTCCCAGATTATCAGACAGAGAGAAAGAAGAAGCATCGGCTCAGTTGTGATGTGTGTATATTGTATGTACTTGTATTGCAAGACATTGCTTGTATATCAAGTTAAAATTTAATAAAGGGCTCATTTTACAAAGTCGTGTTAGCGGTTTTAGCGAATGCTAAACCCACGCTATGTGGCTAGAACTAACGCCAGCTCAATGCTGGTGTTAGCGTCTAGTGCGGCCGGCAGTTTAGCGTGCGCTATTACGCGCGTTAAACCGCTAACGCGGCTTTGTTAAAGGAGCCCAAAATGTTTTGCTTGTCTTGCAAAACACTTGCAAACCAAGTTACTTGCAATCCATGGTTTTACTGTATATATATTTTTTATATATATATCTTAATTCATTTTCATTCTAAAAACAGTGCATACAAAAAAATTGCATAACAAGTTGCCTGAAAAAACAGCACTTATAGCCATCAGTGAAATATATAAGAATAATATTCACCCCCTCTCCCCCTGATTTCAATATATTCAAGACTAGTCTTATAGCCCATTACATTAACGGGTGCTAGAATATATGTGTGTGTGGTGTCTGTCTTTATTTCTATCTCTCTCTCTCTCCTTAGCCTATTTCTGTATTTCTGTCTTTCTTTTTCCTCGGCTGTCCACCACCACCCCTTGCCTGCTCCCCCTGTCAATTTTCCCTTCCTTTTACCACCCCTGTGTCCACCACCACCCCTTCACTGCTCCCCTTATTTACCAAGCCTGAAACATCTGTATCCTGCTACCTGTCAACTTTTTTTTCTCTCTCTCTCTATATATATATACATGCAGTTCTTGCCCATTTTTCATTTGCAGGCTTGGCTTTTCCCTGTCCATCATTATACCCCCTTCCCTTGCAAAATCTTATTTTGCAGAGCCAATAGACAGTCCTACCTTCCAGGGTCACTTCTTTGCCGGCTTTCTTCAGCGCCTGACCAGTTTGAGAGCCAACTAAGTGGCTGCTGCTGGTGGACTGGCATGTGCTCGTGGGCTCACCGTCTCGCGCAGAGGGCAAGGGAGCACATGCTCGTTGGTTCTCACTCTTGCGCAGGTGCACGCTGGCAGGCCGGTGCAAAGCCGACCGCTTGTTCGTTCAGACAGAACGCTGTGACTGATTGTGGTTGTGTGTGAGGAGGAGCAGGGAGGAGACGGAGAAACTGCATTGCCGCCTGGGACAGGGACTGCCAGTGTCTGTTTTTCTGTCTGGGTTGGAGCTGCGCGATCGGGATTTAATCTTATACCAGGGAGGCAAAAACTCAGGAAACACATCCGCACAGCCAGTGACCGCTGGGGCCTTGGTGCGGCGGGGAAGGGGGGGTCTTGCCTGCTATTCCTATTTAAAACGGCCTGCTGAGGTTCGCGGCTGCTATGAACAGGAGCGGCAGCGGCGGCAGGAGCATGAGTCCTCCTCCAGGCATCCGCTGCCAGAGCCGCTCCTGTCGCCCGATGCAGCTAACTGGCGCATTCGGGGACTCGCGCATGCACACTCCTTCGGCCACAAACCTACAGCGCACAGAACACGCAAATAGAAGTGCGCATGCGCGGCTAGCTCTTTATTATATTAGATACCCATACAATAGTACTAACAACTCATAAATAAACCAGTCTCTATACATTATCCTTCTCCCTCCCACCCACCCCCCTTCCCTGTCACTGTCTGTTATATTCTGTAACAAAAATATTAATAAAAATGATTGAACTAAAAAAAAAAAAAAGTATAACCAAAAGTAAAGGGAAAAACCATTCAAATAGAATCAATAAAATTGGTCAATGGACTCCCCCATGTCAGATTAAACCACTTAATATTACCTCTTTGTTCAGACATCATTTTCTCGTAACGATAACACAAGCATATTGAATTCCACCAAAAAGTAAAATTTAAGTGGTCACAGTTAATGAATCTTATAATAATTAATATATGACCTCCTTGCTTCTAATCCACAGAATGAAATCCACATGGAAAAAGAGTTGATTCAGAAAAACTGACTCCCTCATTCTATAACCCAGGGGTGTCAAAGTCCCTCCTCGAGGGCCGCAATCCATTCGGGTTTTCAGGATTTCCCCAATGAATATGCATGAGATCTATTTGCATGCACTGCTTTCAATGCATATTTATTGGGGAAATCCTGAAAACCCGACTGGATTGCGGCCCTCGAGGAGGGACTTTGACACCCCTGCTATAACAGGTCACCTAAACAGTAAGCACCATTTGCATGCTTAAATTTGTAGAATACTGTGCAAATGGCAGGAGTGCATCTAATCACTAGTCTGTAATTATGCATTAGAATGGCTTTTAGCATATAATTGCAAGGGAGCGTTCACAGGGAAAGGATGTCATAGGTGTGACTGGCATTTACACAGGCTGCTTATAGAATGCTGTAAGTTACACACATAAATATCAAATTTAGGCACATGCATTTGCACTAGCCATACGCCCAGGATAAATGAGTACCTAATATTCTCTAAGAATCCTTATGTGCGTAAGTTCTTTTAAAGAATAGGCTCTCACGGATATAGCACCTAAATATTACCAGTCACTTATAGAATTGCCCCTAAACCTGTTGCCCAGGATTCTGTAGCATAAAATATCAAGTTTTCTACCCACAATAAAGTCATAAACTGTCTCAGTTTTTTTTGTCCCAATGGCATAGCTTTAATCAACCTTATATGAAATTGGCTATAACCACCCTCTCCCCCAAACATAAACACTTTATTTTTATTTGAATAGAATATAGACCAGATTAGAAACATTTTGCATTTTATTCTTGTTTAAAGCACAAACAGTATATTTCCTTTCTTGTAATAACATTTATTCTTGAAAATCCTACATTATTCATCCCTCCCATCCCACAGAGCAGATATAAATATTTTTTAAATTGGTCCCATACCACTAGCCTAAAATCTTCAATTAAAAACATATTTATCTCACCTCATACCTATATTAGAGCTCACTCAGTGACTCAAAATGCCAAAAGTTTCAGTTCTAGAGCATGGCTCTTTCACTGAGGCGCAGTTTTATATAATTCACTACTTATTCATATTAACCCCTCAAAATAGTGTTATATGTGTAATGCAAAGTACAGGTGTAAAGTCCTTAGCAATGTCACTCTGTTTTTAACATTTTCTTTATTAAAGTTTTTTCTAATGTATTTTATTTCTGGAACTATGACCCACATGGTGCCTTAAGTTAGGTGCTGGTAAACATCCTACCGGCGCATAACTTTAGTGGAAAAAGCCATTCAAAAATAATTAAAATCATTAAAAAATATATATAAGTGCCTACTGGCGCCTAGGAAAGTGGTGCCTGCATCATGGCTATGAAAGTGCTTTACGATGCTAATACCACGTAGGTATGGATATTGCGAGAAGTGGCATTAGGCTTCGTAAAGCGCCTCTGTAGCCACGATTCACATGAAAGGTAGGTGTCAGAAATGTAGGCCTTTAAAACTCTGGCCTACTTTTCACGAAGCCGCAATTCTAGAAACAGCACCGTTGCGTGATTGACACGTGATTGGCAACCATTTTTATGCATTTTCTAAAAGGTTCTATCACTAATTTATAAATTTATAAATTTTATAAAACATTAGACCCCTCTTTTATCTAACCATGCTGCCGAGCAGTGCAAACTAATTGCTGAGCCTCCCATTCTAATCCTATGGGTAGCTTGGCATTTTGCTTGCACTGCATGGCAGCGTGGCATCATGGAAGGGGTAGATGTTCAATACTCAGGTACAGCTGTCAGCAAATATATTTTTAAACTTTCACCGTGTTGGCTAATATCTGGATGCCAAGCAGCATAGTAGTTGCATAGAGCAGTGAGTGTCACCAGTAGCTGGGGAGCAGTGATATTTAAACTTCAATATAAATAGTATTCAGATAAATTTTAGACACAGCTATTTTTTTTTTCACCTAATTTTAAGCAGTTAATTATTTATACTGCTTCTCTCAGTGACTTCCTCCTCCGTCCATGTTCAGCCAACAAACTACCCTGGTACTAACTAGTTAGTGCCAAGGGACATTTTCTTAAAAGAGTTTCTAAAGTTGTTTTTAATCACATAAAAAATATGAGTGCCACAATCTACCTGTCAATCACCCCCATCCATTTTACAAATTGTGATAGCATACATAAGCACCCCATGAACCTCCAAATCTTCTAACATGGGCAGCCATTCCTCACAATGAACTCTACCCAACCCTCCCCAGGGTCCTACCAGGAGTATCCCAATGTCTAGTGGAGGAGGGGGGGCTCTTTAGTGATCCCTGGTTGCTCCTACCCCTTCCTGACACCAGGTTAAAAATGATAGCCAACAACTCCTAATAATAGTCTCACTTACTACCACTAAGGATTAAGCTATCAAATAAAGACTTTTGGGGTTTGGACTTCATGGGGGAGGGGGGCGTTTCAGCGTATGATTATATATCTTTTCAGGGTCTTTGAGGGAGGGATGAATTACTAGTGCTGCTGCTGGAGATTCAGGGAGGGGGGATTTACTACTGATGCTGTCAAAGGGAACTAGGGAGAGATCTGCATTTGTTATAAGATTCAGGAATAATGGGATTATTGATGCTGCATAGGTGAAGATCTGAAGAGAGTAGAGCACTTTTCCTCCACATGTAGCTTTTCAAAATTGCTGCTTGGTCTAGACATCCTGGCAGATACATGTGCACATTGCACATCACTGGTTTTTTTTAAGATCACAAATTTTATTGGCCATTTTTACAATTCAAAATATAGAAATAACACCATAATAGAACAGAGCTACAGCATGTGGTTTGGTCGAACACTGGTCAAAACCACATTAATATTCAGGGATAGTCTCCATCAATAAACCATACACAAACAATTCTATTCATGCACAAATTCAATTCTTATTTATCAGAAAACATCACCCAGTAGCTTTACCCTCTAAAAACTCCTGGATAGATTTCCAAATGTTTTCAGTCCCAATCACCCTGTTAGTTTTTTCTGTGGATTTAGGCTCATATTTATATCCTATACATCATTATAACAAGGACTAAGCATTTGGAAGAACCTTTTATAAAAATACAAGGAGAACTATGAATGTTCCAACCTGGACTTCTTAGTTCCCATCTCAACATTCTATGTAAAATTGAGCTTATACTATTTAATATTATGTTCATAGTCTACTACTTATGTTTTCCCTACAGACAGAAAGATCACTAGTTGCAAACTGAAGCTAATTTTTTCAAGACCATCTACATAAAACTGTTAATGAGCTTTGCTTACTGATCTGTTATGGGGATTCTCATGGAATAAAGAGTACTTGATAACATTTAAAACAATATAACTAATCTTTGATGTATGCTGAGTACATTTGTTCTAATATGCTTTGCTAATACTTTAATGAGAACAAGAAGAACTTGTGAACTTGTTTTCCCCCGTTATACAATTTCCACTTATCTGGAAAAAAAAAACATGCATACAGCAAAAAGTGGAGATATTTTAATTGACAAGCAACACTCGAGACAGGAAGACAAAAATAGAAGAGTGAAAATGTGAACTGGAAAATATTAATAAATGGTAAGTCATGTGGACCTACATCTATAAATATTGTGAGCTGAATTGAATGCTGAAGTGCAATCAAAGTTTACTTTTACTGTACATATTAGCAGCAACAAGAAACTTTTAGGAGCCAATTCATTAAAAAAGTATTTGGCTTCAGAAGAAATA
The DNA here is from genome assembly GCF_902459505.1 of Geotrypetes seraphini. Lineage (NCBI taxonomy): Eukaryota > Metazoa > Chordata > Amphibia > Gymnophiona > Dermophiidae > Geotrypetes > Geotrypetes seraphini. Next base: position 269,979,124 of record NC_047087.1, read on the forward strand.
TCATAAAGAAACTCAGTTGTTAAAGAAACATATGAGGGTTTGTCAATAAGTTTATGCACTTTCATATTTTCATAGGAATGGTTGGGGTGGGAGAAGTGGTAAGAGGGCTTGTCGTAGAATAACATGTTACATTACATTACATTGATGTCTTCTGTCCCGCCAATACCTTTCAGTTCTAGGAGGTTTACAAAAGAATTAGCCTGGATATTCCCAGAGATATTACAAGGTTGATTGTTGGGAAAAAGCATTAGGATCTGGGGAGTTAGATCAATTGACAAATTTCTTGAATAACATGGTTTTCAATTCTTTCCTGAATATTTTGTAGTTGGGCATTATGGTCATCAGATTGGAGATGTGGTCATCTAGTCTTGCTGTTTGGGTTGGTAAAAGTCCATTATATATTTTTTTGCTTTGTATGCCTTTGATTAGTCGGTCAGGCAAAACAGGGTGATTACCCTGTAAGATATTTACCCACACCTTCAAAAAGATATAAAAAGAATGGAATTGGTCCAGAGGAAGACTACTAAAATGGTATGTGGTCTTTATCATAAAGCGTATGGGGACAGACTTAAAGATCTCAATCTGTATACTTTGGAGGAAAGGCAGGGGAGGGGAGATATGATAGAGATGTTCAAATGCCTACGTAAGGTAAATGTGCATGAGTCGAGTCTCTTTCATTTGGAAGGAAACTCTGCAATGAGAGGGCACAGGATGAAGTTAAGAGGTGATAAGCTCCGGAATAATCTAAGGAAATACTTTTTTATAGAAAGGGTGGTAGATGCATGCAAGTCTCCCAGAAGAGGTGGTTGAAACAGACTGTGTCTGAATTCAAGAGGGCCTGGGATAGGCACGTGGGATCTCTCGGAGAGAGAAAGAGATAATGGTTACTGCGGATGGGAAGACTAGATGGGCCATTTGGCCTTTATCTGCTATCATGTTTCTATGTTTCTCACCCCCTTTTACAAAATAACTCAAGAGGTTTTTAGTGCCAGCCGCTGTGCAGAATGCTCTGTGCTGCTCTGACACTCATAGATACTCTATGACTATCAGAGCATTGCAGAGCATTCAGTGCACAGGCCGATGCTAAAAACCTCTTGTGTGGTTTTGTAAAATGCCCCCCCTTTTTAATTTAAATTAAATTGAAGTTGCAGGGTGATAAATAAATCGTTTTTAAAAAATTAAAAGTGCAGAATCTTTTTGAAGATCCCTCATATTTTGGAAATGTTCTGTAAAAATTATTACACATTGCAACATTAAAATATAAAGATAGCAATGTTCATGAAACATATATGTAAAGTTATGTTCAGCAACATTAATTGTGTATCAGCTGATACTGATGTACAAGTATTTATATGACCATCTTATTGTATAAAGTTATATTTGTTTTTTCTGCAAGGATTTATGTGATATATATTTAGAATCTAAGTTAGGAATCTAGGTTAGGTGCAAACCCAACTACTACTACTTATCATATAGCATCATTAAAGTGGTGGGGGATGGATTCATCAAGGTATAGTAAAGGTTCACTCTTTACCACACTTTAATGCCCCATGGAATTCATCAATCTTTAGTATCCCAGGAGTGCAGGTTGCTGAATCCCATAGTATAGGAATAATACTGTGTGTGAGCCACCTCGCAAGCAGAATAGTTCCTGCGGCTGCCGAGTTTAATTTTCCCTTCTCTTTCCCCATCCCACCAATGCAGGGCCTCTTGCCCCACCCCCACCCCCCTAGTAGCTAACTGTCAATGCTTTGGTGTTTCAGGTGGGGTTTGTTGAGGTTGGCTAGGAGCAATGCCCAATTGCTCCTGGCCACTCCAGTACCATGATCATAATGACACACTTATTTAAGGACATTCGGTCAGCACTTTATTTCTTAAAGAATCATAGATATATGATGTGTGCTGTTTTGGAGCCCAAGGTGAGCACGTTGTATATAGCTTAGCATGGTATCAATTAGTTATGATGCTGTTAATTTAATGTACTGAATATTTCAAGTTACTTTTATGCAATACTGACCAGATTCCACTTTACGTGGAGGGCATTTTCGATAGGACATCTAAGTCTGACTTTGGATGTTTCTCATAAGATATCCAGTCAGAGGCAGAGAAATAGCCATTGTTGGATCTGGCAAAACCACTAGATGTCCAATTTTTTATTTTTTTTTTATCACCTAAGTAGACATCTTCGCCAACAGTATACCTAACTTTGTTTGTCATATTCAACCTAAAAAATATCCAAGTTCAAAACATCCAAATCTAGACCATTTGGATGTGAGAGGGGTCAGCATTGTAATGAACTGGTAACATAGACAAGCCAGTAGAGCAGTGATGTAGCTTAGAGAACTTCACATAAAGGGTGACAGAAGTACATCTCATCATAGCCCCCTTATAATGAATATTGAGCCCTCCAAAACTCCCCCAAAACCTACTATACCCATCTGCCTACCACTCCAATAGCCCCAATAGCTCCAATAGCCCAATAGGTGGTTTTTATGGGCTCACACTTTCCGTCATAAATGTAGTGGTAAGAGTTGCTTGTGGGCCTGGGTCCTCCTCTCTATGGCTCACTAGCCCACTCACCAGACTACTGAATATATCTGTGTATTGCGCTACTAGGCTTTCCCATACCAGGTTCTGCTATTTTAGAGGCAGGTATTTCATTCAGAATTTTGGGGAGTGATCATCTGGTCAGTTTGACATCCTTTTAGTACATAGATGCTTTTAAAACAGGTCTGGCTCAGAATGACTAAATTCCATCCAGGATGTCTTGGGAAAGGTTTTCATCGCAAGACATCCAAGTCAAAGCCCACCTATAACATACTTTCAATAAGCTCGCTTGACCTTTGGACACACGGAAGCTAGGACACCTCACAAGACATCCAGAAAGATGGTTTAAAAAATCAGCACGTGGACATTTTGGCGAGAAAAATGTTCAAGTGCCAGTTTATGCCAGTTTTGGACATCTTCGTTTTTTTAAAATACCCCTAATAGTAACATTGTAAATGACAGCAGATAAAGACCTGAATGGTTCATCCAGTCTGCCCAATGTTTATATGCAAAACCAAAAAAAACACTGTGGAGTGATGATGCTCTTGTAATGGACTTTATTAAAAATATGAAAGTTCCAAACATGCAATAAAGCAATCCACATGAAAATAAAATCATCCACATAAAAACCCAAAGGACCTAGTTCGTTGAAAGCGTAGGACCCAACACGGTCCGCGCTTCAACAAGATAATCTTCTTCAGGGGTCCCTGAAAGTCTTATGGTGGTAGATACGTGGAAAAATTGATATGTGGAAAGTTGTAAGGAAAATGCTGTTTGAAACCACATATCAGTTTTTCCACATATCTACTACCATAGAACTTTCAGGGACCCCTGAAGAAGACTATCTTGTTGAAACGCGGACCATGTTGGGTCCTAAGCTTTCAGTGAACCAGGTCCTTTAGGTTTTTATGTGGATGATTTTATTTTCATGTGGATTGCTTTATTGCATGTTTGGGAACTTTCATATTTTTAACAAAGTCCATTACAGGAACATTGTCACTCCACAGAGTTTTTTGGGTTTTTCTTGGATTCTCTTCTCTGTGGATTCCTTGGGGGTCAATTTTTTTGGTTTCACAATGTTTACATGCATTATAAATACATAATAACATTAAAATATTTTTTTCTTAGTTATTTTTGTGCTATTAACCATAAAGTCTGCTCAATACTGTCCTTAGATTCCAACTACTGGAGTTGCCTTCAAAGCTCACTCTAGCCTATCCAAACCATTTCTTTGTTTGCAGGATACATACTTTAGCATTTCAGGTAGCTTCTCATGATAAAGAATTCTGATCGTTATTACTTACTGCTTATTCCTACAAACATTTTAGGACACTGTTGAAAACTTATCTTTTTTCAAAATACTTGGTTAAATGATTTATTCTGTTTCCAATAATATTGTTCTTTGTTTATAATCTTTTGTAAACCACGTTAAACTTACGGCTACATGGTTAATAAGCACAACATTATATTATGTTATGTAGAGTCTGCCCAACACCATCTCCATATTCCAAATAATCATAATTTGTGTTGAAGCCCTCCCCAGCCCATTCTAAACCGGGTTGACATATACGGAACACAGATTGTGCACGTCTGCCTGGTACCAACCTTAGTTCATCAATGTATACCATTTTTTTCTAATTATAAATCCTCTGTGTTCATCCCATGACTTGTTGAATTCCAGCACCATTTTTCTCTCCACCACCTCCCCCAGGAAGACATTGCAGGCATCCGTGATAAAAAAGAATTCCCTAACATTACTCTTAAGTCTACTATCCTGCAATCTCAATTTATGTCCTCTAGTTTTACCATTTTCCCTTCTCTAGAAATGATTTCATTCTATATTAATACCTTTCAAGTATTTAAACATCTGTATCATATCTCCCCTGTCCCTCCTCTCCTTGAGTATACATATTCAGGTCTTCCAATCTCTTTTCATACATCTTTTGGTGCAAACACCCTATCATTTTTGCAACTTTCCTCTGGACCGCTTCAAGTCTTCTTATATCCTTCACCAAATACGGCCTCCAAAACTGAACACAATACTCCAAGGGTTACCTGTACAGTAGCATCAATACCTCTTTTCTTCTGCTGGTTACACCTCTCTCTTTACAGCCCAGCATCCTTCTGGCTACTTTGGTGGTTCGTTTTTGCAGTTTATTGGATTCAAGTTGAAGGAGGCATAGCCCCTCCCCACTGTCTGCCCTGGGTCCCTGCATATCTAACACCAGCCCTGATTCTTAGCATCTAATTATAATTAAAACATCATGCAAATAACCATTGTTCCATTTAATATGCTATTGGGAAAAATGTGAGTTATTCTCTCAAAGATAACAAAAACACACCAACAAAACACAGAAAACACCATAAATTTCCCACCTTGCATTGACGGTGTCTTTTTACACACATCTACACTTTACTCCGAGACGTTTGGCATCTTTCTGAATTAAGTCCTTTTGGCTTATTGTATTGTGTATTTGACCCCTGAGGCAGGCTCTTTTGGGTCAATTACTATATATTTTAAAATCTGTTGCACAATTCATTCATATTAATAAAGACATTTTTATTTTGATTACTCTCGACTTCCCTGTTGAAGCATTGTTGGGGCTCCATTTTCTGCGTTTTGTTTTCCTCTTTTTAAAAAAGATATCTTTATTGAATTTTCAAACTACTTAATGCACTGTAATAGCTGCCCTTCTTTGCAGGGCACAAAAGTGAGACAAAACCATTTATGTGGATGGCACCTGCCGCTGGCAGCCAAATGCTTTGAATTCCATATGCATTGCATAAATGAAAGAAGAAAGGTCCCCAAAAATTTTCCATTAATGCACCTTTGTGCTGCCCGTGGATATGCCAACAAAGAGCCATTCACTTCTGTTCAAATCAGCCTTTTATTGAGACAAATGGTAGATCTAATTAATGTAGCTCAACCCCTAGTAGAAGTCTGGTCATTCCATAACTACCATTGTAAAATATCCGCCTGTCAATATCCTTAGCAATTTTTCTTATACCGTAACAACAGCTCCACTTGAACAGTTTCCTACTATGCATAAAATATGTCTTTTTTAAATTTTATTTTAATGTACTGCATTCTTTTCAAAGTGTCTGAAAAGCCATATGCCTGTTTGGTGCATTCTTCATACCAGGATATCATCACATAATCAATTATTCTCTGACTTCTGTCAAAGGAATATAGGAAACAGATGTACAATGTGTTTTTGTTCATTGCATGCATTACAAACCTGAGAAATAACCAAATGCTTACATTCACAACAGATATATTTGGAACCCGCCCCCCCCCCCAAAAAAAAAAAAAAAAAAAACACACACACAAAAAAACAACTTTTCCAGTAAGGTTTAAATGTAGTAAATCCAACAGCTTTGCATTGCTATATATTTTTCACAGTCTGGTCCAGGATTGTGAAGACAGATTTTAGAAAGGACATACTATTCAGAATGAAGATGTCCAGATCGGGACGTCTCAAGATCCACTAGTATTTTAGAACAGGGCCTATTGTTGTTCAACCTGTCCTAAAATGCAGTAGAACTGGAAATTTAAGCACCAGTTATGTGCAGGAGGAGTTTCCATTTTAGAACTATACCCCAGATCGTATAAATGGCAATCAAAATTGTGCAAATAAATTTGGAGAAATGCTTGATTCGCTCATTTAGATTTTTGTGTGTGCGATCCTTCTGCTTTGCTGCCTCTATTTACTAACTTACCTCCAGATTTCCTCTCACTCCAGCCTTAGGCCCAGGCAATGGCGTAGCGAGGGCGAGAGGCACCCAGGGTGGTGGTTCCCCGCCCCACCCTCTTCTCTGCCCCCACCCCATCCACTCCTTCCCCATCCCCTCCTGCCACACACGCATGCCTCTTCCCTTCCCCTGTGCCTCTTTAACATTCCTGGCGTTAGCAGCAACCCCCAGCCTGCTGCTCGCACCAGCGTTGACTCTTCCTCTGACATCAGAGCCGATGCTGGCGTAAGCAGCAGGTTGGGGTGGCTGCTCATGCCTAGAATGTTAAAGAAGTATGAGGGTAGGGAAGGGGTGTGCACATTTGGTGGGGGTCAGGGAAGGAGTTGAGGGGGGAGCAGAGAAGGGAACGGATGCCAGTGCCCCCACTAAGATTGTGCCTGGGATAGACCATCCCTCCTGCTCCCCTTCCTACACCACTGGGCCAAGACTTTGACCTGGTACTCCTCATTTAGATCAGCTGTCTCTAAAGTAGCTTCAAGGAGATGACTTGTAGTTGGTTCCTATAGACAACCCTAGTACTTGAAAGATTGCCGTGAATGTAAACGTTGCCGCCGAACTCAGAAATGCAAATGGCATAGAACTAAGGGTCCTGTAGCCTTGCAAACTTTTCTATGTACTCTTTCTCAATGTTATCCCAATGCTTTCTACCATGTGGTGCCCCTTAGGGCTCAGTGCTATCCTCTTTGCTGTTTAACATCTTCCTTAGCCCTCTTGCTCTGTTGATTCAAGAATCTCAGATTAGGTATTACATGTAAGCTGACAATAATTGTTGGTTTCCATGCATAATCCATTCAATCTGAATCTAGCTTCACTGCAGTCTTGCCTTGATAAGATTGATGACTGGATCTCCAAGAACAAGTTGCTTCTAAATCCTAAGAAGACTGTGGGGTTTAGGTGACAGGTATTCCACGTTCTCCTTCAAGTTCACTTTCTCTTCATTCTACACCTATTCAGTTGATTGCTTCTCTGTAGTACTTGGGTGTTTACATTGATAGTACCCTTCCCTTCTGCTGTATATTGGTGTTAGATCTTGTTATTACTCTCTTTGTCAGATTTAGTCTATTCATCCTTACATCGATACTTCCTGTCGTGCAACTCTTCTGTATGCCTTTGTTACATCAAAACTGGATTACTGTATTGTTATTTACATTGGTCTCCCTGCATCATTTCTTAAGAAGCTTCAGACAATTCAGAATACCACCATTAGACTAATCAATCATGCCTATTGTTTTGATCATATGACTCAATTATCAAAAGAATATCACTGGCTCCAGACTCCTCACTTTGGAATTCATAACATCATTGTTTGGAAAGTGCTCTCAAAAAATTCAAAGCTGGACTAAAATCCTTTCTATTTCAAGATACTTTCAGGTCAGAGTTAGTCTAGGTCCCTGCGATTTGATTGTGCAGATATCATACCATACCATATAGTTTTTTTATATCCTGCAATTTTCAGTAAGGAATCATTGTGGATTACAATAAGATTACAATAAGTTTGGGATCCGTTATTACATTCACAATTAGATTATAGAAAGCATATTGGATAGAGATAAGTCATTATAAGGAGAAAAGATATTGTTGCTTGGTTCTGCAGAGCAATATTCTTCTGCCCCCTTCTACCTAACCTTCTTCCTCTGTCCTGTCAATAAATGTAGTTCCTTTATGTTTGAGAAAGTGAGATCAGGGGTTCCTCACCAAGATCAGCTCCCATGGTTACTGGATAGAGATTCAAGCAGCCCTGCCCAACAGTAATAATTGCCCTTGTCCCTAAGAAATGACTTAGATTAGAGATAGGCCTTTTTCATCAGGAGTCCTCCTTCCTAGACTTTATTATGGTCAGGGTGACAATCCCAAACATATCTCCCCTTAGACAACAACTACTGATGCTTGGAGGCTTAGATTCACCTGGGCTGCTGTTTGTACTTCCTGATTCTTCCTCTTGCACAAGGAGAGCAGGTTTAATAGCCAGTCTTATCATAAAATTAGCATATACAAATGATCTTGCTGCCCTTTCTCACAGGGTTTTACTACTGTAACTCTAACAAGACAAGAGAGGTGTTTTCTTTTTTCCAGCATCCACTTCCTGGATGATGCTAATACTCCTTGACTTGCTTAATCACCATCATTGCACCCCTGGCTGAAATCAAAAGGAAACACCAACCAAAACTATGGAGCTGAATGTTTTTTCTAAATTTTTAAATTTGCTCGTCATGCTATAGCAGTACTTTGCTTGATCCAAAAGCATTTAAACTGAGCTTCTTTCTATTAATTCAACTTAGGTCTGAAAACCCAGGCATTCAATGTATTATTTAAAAGTCCTACCTTGCCAAAGCATACTTCTCCCTTTGCAAGGTGCTAGTCCAGACGTTCTCTGCAAATAATCATTCCATATCTTACTATGGGTCATATTAACTTCCCAGGTAATTGCAGCCTCTGAAACACCTTATTTTTGGGTCCTATCTAGCGCTGCTGACCAGATATACAGCAGTGCTGAATTTAAACGCAACAACCAGCATTTTAAAAATACTCACTATCCGCCTTGGTTGAATTTTGACTGAATGTGTGTATTATCTTCTGTATGCAATTCCTCAGATGAAAGAATCCAAATGAGATTGATGGAGATAATGGAAACAATTTTCAAAGTGATTTACCTGGTACATTATAAGTTTGAAAATTTCATTCAAATTGGGCTAAAAGTCTGTGTAATCTTCCATAACATGAACTTTCAGCTGCCCTGGAATTCCCACAAAGCATGTTTAGCTAAGAAGGAAAGTAAAGCACATATAGTGCAATTACAAGCTTAAGGATATTTTTCACTGACATTTTGTGGAGACATGAAACCTGATACAAAGGCCTTCTTGTAAGGTGCGCTAACCAATTAGCGCATGCTAAATGCTAATGTCTGCATGCTAGTCTATGGATGTGTTAGCGTTTAGCGCTCGCTAATTGGTTAGCGCACCTTAGTAAAAGAGGGAGGTATTTCTGAACAGTTGTCAAAAAAAAAAATCAAGCAGATATTTTCCTTTTAAAAATCAGATGCAAGGTTCTGACCAGAGTCTCTTAAAAAATGGCCCCCAGTAATACTTGTGTTTTTTTTCTTTTCTTTTATTGACTTAGAGGTCATTTTATTAAAGCTTAGCATGTACTATCAGACAATAGTGTAGCTAAATTCTATACATCTATTGTATACCTATGGACCACCTGGCACACAGCTCACACTAATGTCCATTAGCATGAACTAAAGTTTAGTAAAAAGGCTCTTTAGTTCACTTTTTCCACATCTGAGTTTTCAGTCCAATCCAAACCTTTCCCAGGCCAGTTCAACATGTGATCTGCGTCTGAGGCACCATAGATTTTTATTATTGATCTCCAAAAGATCTGTGGAATTTGGATACAGCAATGTTACCAATGATCAGTAAAAAAGACAGGACTGCTGTTGTCTTCCAACAGAAAGTTGACATTTCCAGCAAGTGACGGAGTTCCAAAATACTTCACTCTGCACATTTCCCATGAGAAAAATTTGTATTCATTATTCAGAGATCCTTTGACTTTGTGTGGTGTTTACTCTTTAGAGGCACAAAAGGTCATTTCCAATAAGCAAATATTTTAAGGTGGCACTTTATAGACTGTCTACATTGGGATAAAGACTGCACACATATTGTATCCATGGCCATTGCGTCAAGTTTCAAAGCAAAAAGTAAGCATGTATTTTTCTTTAAAAACATATTTTGGATAAAAAGCATACAAGGACATACTTACTCTTAGATTTTTTGCTGTAAAATTGCATACAAAGGTTTGGAAATGCAGTTAAAGGAGTATTATGTGTAAAATTATTGGAATAATAGCACATACATACATTTGGATATATATATGCACATATGAGGTGCGTTCATTTACCTACCTGAGTATGAAAGAAAGCATCAAGCGTATTGAAACAAGTGTGTGCATGTTGTGACTCATGCATGATTGTGGCTCAGTTCAAATCTAACATTTCAAGAGACAGGATGTCAGGACAGTCCTCGTGTGAAACAAGTAAGAAACTGTTAGATTTTGAGCACTGCTCAGTGATAAAATTTCTCACAAAAGAAGGGAAAAAGCCAAAGGAATGCATGACTCAAGTTTATGGTGAGACTGCCCTATTATTTTGCAAAGTAAAATTTTGGAGCAAGTAGTTTAACCGTTTAATTAGCAAACAATGAAATGGCTGCTTTATGTAACAGGCATTTGGAGATGCAGATCTCTCATAAGAGCCATAGAAGATACATGTTGCTTCTGAGCAACAATGCCAAATTAAGGGTTAAGTGGGTTAGAGAGTCCATTGAAGATGGACGGCTTATGGAAGCAACTTTCACAGAAATGTGCAAGAAAGTCAAGAATTTAATTTTGTCAGACAGATAAATTAAGGTTTCCCAAATAGCTCAAGAAATGGGCATTTCAGCAGATACAGTTTGGAAAATAATTCATGAAAAGTTGGGCATATCCAAGGTTAGTACAAGATGGGTTCCAAGAAAGCTGATGCCATGTCAGAAGGCCTCAAGGCTCCAGTGCTGTCAGAAGAACTTGGAGATGCTCCGTGAAGACCAAGTGAATTTTTTTTCATTGTTTGGTGACTGGAGATGAGACTTGGGTCTATCACAGAGATCTTGAGTTTAAAATGGAGTCAATGAACTGGAAGCATAAGTCATCCCCCACCCCAAAAATGTTCAAGACAGAAAAATCTGCAGGCAAAGTCATGACAATTGTCTTCTGGGATGATGAAAGCCTTTTGCTTCCGGAATTTATGCCATATGAGACAACCATAACTGGGGAAAGTTACACCAACACAATGATCACATTGCGGGAGTCAAACAAGGAGAAATGATGAGGAAAACTCACAACAGGCGTGTTGCTTCTTCACGACAATGCACCAGTGTACATGTCACGACAATCACAGGCTGCGGAGAATGTGGGTTTCAGCAGCTGAATCATCTACCCTAAAGTCCTGACCTGGATCCTTCGGATTATTTCCTGTTCTGAGTTTTAAAGAGATCTCTCTGTGGACAGTGGCTTCCAAGTGTTGAAGATGTTAAGGAATCTGTGACATCTTAGTTTAAAGGTCATACAGAAAATTATTTTCAAAGTCATTGCAAGAAATGTAGATGAAGTCTATGGAGCTATCAGGGGACTATACTGAAAATTAAAACAAACATTTGTTTGAAAACTTTTCTTTCCTAATTGAGGTAGATCAATTATTAAACATCCCTCATATTTATTACTGATATTATTGTTTTTATGATAGACTATTTAGTTTGCATCTGCCCAAAGCATCTGATTTTTGTGGAGACTGTGAACCCAGCAGTTGCTAGCTTGCCCCCATTTTCTATTTTATTTTAAAAAATTCTGCTCACACCTTTTTCAGTAGTAGCTCAATGTAAGTTACATTCAGATAGAGTAGGTAATTTAATTGGTTTAGGTACCCAGAACCCACCGCCAGTCTGAGAAACTGAATCCGCTGTTCCAGGCAAGTGGCTGGGGAGTTCTTACCACATTCTTACATGAGTTTGTTACAGAGCAAACTCATAAAAATGCAACTCCCCCGCAAAACATCAAATTTCCTTTATTGTGCAGCAGTCTTCCAGATCCAGTTACAAAGCTGAGAAACAATACTATGCAAATCCTTTCATAACACTGGTGCTGGCACTGCAAGATGTTACTTGCACATTATTTTAATGCAAGGTATGTTTCTGGAAACTTTTTGAAAAGGGTTCAAAATGATACGTCAAAGAAAATTATAGTACATGGCTCTTCTAATGCAGAAATAAACTGTCCAAGCCTTTAGGAGTGCTATATGGATAAATAAATAGTTATTATATTTATCTAACATATGTTTTCTTGTTTGTGTTTTTACAGAATAATGATAGAAATAATCTTTTTTTGTTTGGAAAGGAGCTAGTGCAGTCTTATTTTAGACTAATTGGAAAGGAGAGGTTGAAGATGACACGATACTGTACTCCAGTAATTGGAAATGGACAAGAGTAGGTACTTCAGACTAGAGGAATAGCATTTACCAATGCTATTGTGTGTCATGCTTGCTTTAAGTATCTACTGTATGTGCACATTGGAGCCAATGTGACTTCTCACACTGTGTGTTTGGAATGTATGCTTAGGTTACTACATAGCTGATGTGTCTATAAGGTGTGCCATGCTCTTCAATCTCTCACTAAGCACGGGGAAAGTTCCGTTGGACTGGAAAACAGCCAACGTCATTCCTCTGCATAAAAAGGGTTGCAAGGCTGAGGCTGCGAACTATAGACCGGTGAGTCTCACTTCAATAGTGTGTAAACTCATGGAAACACTAATTAAGCATAAATTAAATACAGTCTTGAAAGAGGGGAATCTCCGGGACCCCAGTCAAAATGGATTCACCAAGGGTAGGTCCTGCCAGTCCAATCTTATCAGCTTCTTTAACTGGGTAACAAGAAGGCTGGACTCGGGAGAGTCCTTAGACGTCGTATACCTTGACTTCAGCAAGGCTTTTGACAGCTTCCCACATCGCAGACTGCTGAACAAGATGGAATCGATGGGGTTAGGAGTAACACTAACTGCATGGGTTAAAGATTGGCTTAGTGGCAGACTTCAGAGGGTGATGGTTAACGGTACTCTCTCCAAAACATCGGAAGTGACCAGCGGAGTGCCGCAGGGCTCAGTCCTGGGTCCACTCCTCTTCAACATATTCATTAGGGATTTGACTCAAGGGCTTCAAGGTATTATTCGCTGATGACGCCAAACTATGCAATATCATAAACGGCTACAATCTGCAGGATACTATGGAACAGGACCTCCGTACTTTAGAAAGTTGGTCCTCTGTCTGGCAGCTGGGCTTCAACGGCAAGAAATGTAAGGTCATGCATCTCAGAAATGGAAATCCATGCAGAACTTACACCTTGAATGGAGAAACTTTAACCAAGACTATGGCAGAATGAGACTTGGGAGTGATCATCAGTGCAGACATGAAGACTGCTACTCAAGTGGAGAAGGCTTCATCTAAGGCACGGCAGATGATGGGTTGTATCAAGAGAAGTTTTGTCAACAGGAAGCCTGAGGTCATGATGCCATTATACAGAGCCATGGTGAGACCTCATCTAGAATACTGTGTGCAATTTTGGAGGCCACATTACCGCAAAGATGTGCTCAGAATTGAGTCGGTTCAGCGGATGGCCACCAGGATGGTCTCGGGGCTAAAGGGTCTCTCGTACGAAGAAAGACTGAACAAATTGCAGCTCTATACTCTCGAGGAGCATAGGGAGAGGGGAGACATGATTGAGACATTTAAGTACATCACGAGATGGGTCGAGGTGGAAGATGATATCTTTCTTCTCAAAGGACCCTCGAACACAAGAGGACATCCGCTCAAACTCAGGGGAGGGAAGTTTCGTGGAGACGTCAGGAAGTACTTCTTCACGGAACGAGTGATAGAGCATTGGAACAAGCTTACAGTACAGGTGATCGAGGCCCGCAGTATCCCAGACTTCAAGAATAAATGGGATACCTATGTGGGATCACTGCGAGAGTCATACCAATGAATAGGGTCGCTAGGATATAGACTTAATAGAGCAGGTCATTAGAGTTCAGGGGGCCAGTAGACTTAAAAGGGGGTCAATGGTATGGGCAGACTTGATGGGCTGTAGCCCTTATCTGCCGTCATCTTTCTATGTTTCTATGGTTCATAGTCATTCATGCATGGGACTTCAGCACACTGACATTTCAGCGCAGACAAATCAGCGCAAGACTCCAGCGCGCCACCTAAAAAGTTACTTTTAATGAGCTCCGACGCGGGGTGTGAGTGGGGTATCCCCCAGTTTACTTCATACTCTTCGTGTTGCCATTGGGGGGAGGGTTGGGGGGGTTGGAACCCTCCATTATAGAGTAAACTTAACTTTTCCCCGATTTTTTAGGAAAAAGTTGTTTTCTCTATAATGTGGGGGGTTGCACGCTACCCCCCCCAACTGCAGCGCGAAGAGTATGAAGTAAAGTGGGGAGCTCCCCCTACATCTCCTATCAGAGCTCTTTAAAAGTAACTTTTTCGGCAGTGCGCTGGGGTCTTGCGCCAAATTGTCTGCGCTGTAATGTTGGCGCGCTGAAGTCTCACATACTTTTGTCCCGTCACCGTTTGTACAGCCTGACCTAATTGTTTTTTTCATCCCTCAATATACGTATGGCCGTTTGGTGGGGGATAGGCTGGGGAGGGCTTCAGTGCCTGGGAGGGTGTAGATGGGCTGGAGTAGGTTTTAACGGAGATTTCGGCAGTTGGAACCCAAGCACAGTACTGGGTAGAGCTTTGGATTCTTGCCCAGAAATAGCTAAGAAAAAAAATTTAAAAATTTAAATTGAATCAGGTTGGGCAGAGTGGATGGACCATTCGGGTCTTTATCTGCTTCAATCTACTATGTTACTATGTTATATTACATACTGTATGTACTATCCATACTGCATGACTAATTTGGTAGGTTCCAAAATTTAACTTTAGGATTGCCATCTGTAAATCTGAAAAAGGGGACTATGGAACAATTCTAAGCAATATTGTGATGTTCAGTTGCGCATGAAGAAGTCCTTTCCCATGCACTGAGGCCACGTTTTGCCATGGCCGTAAAATAGCTGATTTGCTATTTTCAGCATTAATGGCCACAGAGAAGCCATTAGCACCTAGGCCCTTAACACCATTTTCTAGGTGGAAAGGGTTCATGTGCTAATCACTTGCTTACCAGTTAGCACGTGACAATGTGGCTGCACTCTCAGCCACAAAAGTAAATGTATTTTTTAGCACGTGGGTCATGTGAGCACATTGGGAGTTTACTGTGGGATACCTCAGCGCTCCCACAGTAAGCCCCTTTTAAGCTGTGGTAATCATGCATTAGTGCTTGGTAAAAGAATCCCAAATTCTGTTATGGCCCATTGGTGACACAAAAAAATAGGAGCTTAATAATCAAAAGATGCATGCTCCTATTAGCACAATGTTTTGTCTGTTTTTCAATGCTAAGCATGTATTAACTATTCCCCCCTTTTACAAAACTGTAGCACGGTTTTTAGCGTCAGCCACGGCAGTGACAGCTCCAACGCTCATAAGAATTCTATGGCCGGCATATGAACAGCATAGGAATTCTGTGGCCGGTTTTGTAAAAGTGTGGGGGGGTCATATTTTAAAAATATCGCCCCCCTTTTGCTACACTGCAGTAGAAGTTTCTACTACATGACACTTGACTATGTAGTGAAGAAACTCCCAATATACCACTCTCAGTGGTCCCTCCGTTCACACAGGAACTCGGAGTTACCAACCCTCCAGCAAACAGCCTCCACCAAGAGACAGCCCGAAAGCGATCATATTCCAAAAGCATGACCTAAATTATGGAAACACCTAATTCTATTCTCCGCACCTAACCATGCCTACTTTTCAGGTAGGCATCAGGTGTCCCAGGGCACCACGACTTAGGTATCTCCAGGCATCACACGGTTTTCCATGTGAGACCTAAATTGATCATTAAAATTTTTTTTTTTATTATTATTTTTTAATGGTGTGGTCATTTATCCTCCAGTCATGGCATATGGGCTTGTCGTAATTGATAGAAACGTGATTGAGTGTCCAGGTTATGAATAGAAAGATTAACGAATAAGATGGAACACTCAGTTTTACATATAATGTAAGCTTAAAACTGAGGAAAAAAGACCTCAAAAAACCCCTGGACTATAATCAAACAGATCATAACCAATTGGGGTTTGTTTTCATCACTGGTCAAAAAACCCCTGTATAATTTTTTAATTTTTATGTGAATTTATTTTTAATTAAATATGTATTATAATCATATATAAATATAGTGATAGAATATCAAAATTTTTAATATCAAGATCTCTCTTGTTTGTAATTGAGCATGACCAAACCAGCAGCTCTATATTGAAATTCACAAATGAAATTGCATATAGCTTCAAGACATCAAGCACTTATCTTAATGACCTAAATTATGGAAACACCTAATTCTATTCTCCGCACCTAACCATGCCTACTTTTCAGGTAGACATCAGGTGTCACAGGGCACCTCGACTTAGGTGTCTCCAGGCATCATGCGGTTTTCCTTGTGAGATCTAAATTGATCATTTTAATTTTTTTTTTTAATGGTGTGGTCAATTATCCTCCAGTCATGGCACATGGGCTTGTCGTGCCACTGGGGCTTACACGCCTCTGAGAAGCTCAAAGCTATGCCATTGGTAGTTTCACTACCAGCAGGGCCTCCCAAGGTGGACAGGTTTCAATGGAGATGTCATACTAACAAGGTTTGATAAAAGGGGACCTTAATTTGTATGTGAGGAGGGTTTTTTTTTAATGCCTATGAGGCCTTGCTATACCTGTCACCTGTCGTTGTAGGGTGGAGGTTGGGATCTGAGGCTTTTTCTTCTGGCCTGGGTATTTGTGTTTGCCCCTGTATTTGTGTTTGTGATACATGCATGAACCTGTTTTGTTTCTGATGACAAGTAGAAGTGTGTTTGGTTATTATGGGTCCAAAACCATGCAGGAAGAAATACCATGTTCTATGTACCTTCACTGCAATAATTCTCACATGTCAGGCTATCAAATATCCTCACTCAGACAGAAAAAGCATCTCAGGTCAAGAAAAAAAAATCATATTCAATTACAATTTTATATGGAATGAGGAGGGAGAGGAGGGAGAGAAGGGCTTACATGGCCATCTTGGTTCCTTGCTAGTTCTGTCCCCAGATTCCTTTAATCAAATTTAAAAAGTATTGCTATGAAGCAAACTGAATAACTTTGGTGGAAAAAAATCCTATAATTGAACAAATTAACTTTAATCCAGCAAATATGAATAATCTAAAAATGATCAGCATATGAATTAAGCATAGCCCACTTTAGAAGTCTATTAAAAGAGTTAGGGAACAAGTTCAAAACGTTTTCATTAAAACTCTTTGTAACTACCAAAATTAAAGTCCAAACCGATTTATCACTTCTTATGGATCCTGCAAGTCTCTGTCCTCGGAATGTAATGATTGATTATCTAAAATATAGCTAGACATAACTTTTGACAGATTTATCTTTGAAGAAAGAGGCCATTTGTTCTGGATTGTAAAAACCTTAATTATTAGGAAAAGCAAAGCAAAGAAGAAAACACACTTACCCAATAGCAAAATGAAAAGAAGTAGCAACGTCAAGGTCATCTCTCATCATTTGTAGTAATGTTTTTCTTCTGGCCTGGGTAGCTTTGGCCACATCTGGAAACATGTGAACTTTGAAACTGTTAAATGAGACTTTCTTTACAAGAAAAGCTGCTATGAATATGCAGGGCTATTATAATCTTTAGGATCGACTAGGCAGTTACTTAGGGGCCCTTTTACTAAGCTACGCTAAAAAGTGGCTTGTGCTGTTTTTAGAGCATAGTTAACCCATGCACTGAGGCCACTTTTTGCGTAGCTCTAAAATGGCCAGTTTCCATGTTAATGGTCATGCGCTAATTATGAAATTAACGTATGGCCATTAATGCGTTTGTGCTTTTACCTATTTTGTAGGCAGTAAGGGCTCCCGCAATAACCCTGTGCTAATTTGTTAGCACACGCCAATGCCCACACACTAAGGGGCTCATAATCGAAAGAGAAAAATGCCCAAAAACCGGCCTAACTCGGCACTTGGATGAACATTTCTCAAAAACATCCAAGCGCCGATAATAAAACTGGGTTTTGGATGTATTTCTAAACGACCTAGGCCTTCATAGTGCTGCTCAACGAGCAAAGCTAAATGGGGCATTTCGGGAGGTGTGTCGAGGGCGGGAGTGGGGCGGGACGTGGGCCGGCTTAGACAGTCGTACAGCATGTATAACCGAAAGTTTTACAACAGAGCCTAGACGGAACTTGGACATTGTGACTTAGACCATGTAAAACATGGTCTAAGTCACAAAAACCTACCTAAACTCACCAAATAAGCACTGAAAACACACAACACAGACCCCCACACATTACCCCAGTGATCACCAACCCCCCCACCCCCATAAAAATTTTATTCTCAACCATCATAATCTGGCCGCCTGACATAGGAAAGCCTAGTTGTCCAGCACAGAGGCGGCTTAAGTCATCTTGGGGGTAGGTTAGGGATCCATACAGAGGAGGACCCATGCCCATAAGCCCCTGTAATCACTGCATTGATACTGAAACATGTGCACTGCCCTATACACCCCCAAAACCCTTTTTTACTGGCATATAAGTGGCTCCTGCAGCAATAAGGGCTATTGGGGTGGTAGATAAGTGGGTCTAGGGGATTCTG
Organism: Geotrypetes seraphini; assembly: GCF_902459505.1. NCBI lineage: Eukaryota > Metazoa > Chordata > Amphibia > Gymnophiona > Dermophiidae > Geotrypetes > Geotrypetes seraphini. Next base: position 269,997,719 of record NC_047087.1, read on the forward strand.
GAGGTGGTTTGGGGGGCTCACCGTCAACTATAAGGGAGCTGTAGTGAGGAGAAGCCATAGCACCCTACTTGTGAAGTTCACAGCAGTGCCCTGTAAGGTACCCCACTATTTAGGTAGCATGTCTGGGTGTGCAGTCCATCACTTTGCAGACCCCTCCCAAGTCCAACAGGGCTTGTTCTAGGCGTTTTGGACTTTGACGGAAGGTTGGACGGAAATGTGGTATAAAGATGGACAATTTAATGGCTTGGATGATCAGATCGGCAGGACGTATAATTAGACGATTTTCAAAAGTAAAAAAAAAGTTAGACGTATCTTTCGAAAATGTGTCTTGGGCTCTTTTTAACTTTGGACGACTTGCGAGATGGACGTAAACGGATTTAGACGTCCCTTTCGATTATGCCCCTCTAACTGATTAGCACAAGGCAAACCTAACTTTCACCCCCAGATATGCCCCATGCTAAAAAAGTAATTTTTATCGTATGGGTAGTGTACACCAAGCTTGCAGTTAGCAAGTGGCTCCTGAGTACAGCCTGCTAGCACCAATTTTAAGCAGCGGAAACCATGTGTTAGTGCTTACTGCTACTTAGTAAAAGGGACCCTTAAAGAGGCAACTTTTGAGGGGCACCAAAGAGCAACTGTGATCAAAGCTTTGTTTTTCATAAAGATGGTAACAAATGGCCCTTTCATTAAACTGCGCTAAGTGTTAGTGCGTGCTTTCTACACATTAAAAGGATTTATCGTGGGCTGTGAGCTGCTGTCCTGCAGTAAAGTTGTCTTGCTGTATGCATACACCACACATTAAAACAATATTTCAGAATTTTTGCCTATGGAGGCGTGTTTGGGGGTGGAAAGTGGGTGTGATATGCTAATCAGTTAGCGTGTGAGGCATTGCCAAGCACTAATTGATTAGCATGGGCCCTTATCATCTATAAAATAGGTGTTGGTAAGGGCTCACACGGTAATTCCTTTTAATGACTTGCCAATGGCAAAATTAGCACATGACCATTAATTAGAATAATGTCCCCAAGACTCATTTGTTCTCCGCTTAGAAATCCGATAGGCAGAATATCAAATTTTTAATAAAACTTGAACCCCAACTTAGCCATCTTGCAGGCCTGCTTCAACAAACTTTACGCCTGGATACTCGAGAATCATCTGGTTTTGATCCTACATAAATTTGTAGCCCTTTTGGTTATACTATAGGTACTCACTTCTCTCCTACTGCAGTTCCATTCATCCATTCTACACCGATTAAATTGGTGGACAGTATGAAATACCCCAGAGTCTTTTTTGATACTGCCTTTAGTTTCTTGTCCCAGATTGCTTCAGTCACTAAATCCTGTTTCTACTCTCTGTGTTAGGAAGTTCTACTTTACGGAGAGGATGGTGGATGCCTGGAATGCGCTCCTGAAAGAGGTGGTGGAGACTAAAACTGTGACTGGGTTCAAAGAAGCGTGGGATGAACACAGAGGATCTAGAATCAGAAAATAATATTAAATATTGAACTAAGGCCAGTACTGGGCAGACTTGCACGGTCTGTGTCTGTATATGACCATTTGGTGGAAGATGGGCTGGGGAGGGCTTCAATGGCCGGGAGGGTGTAGATGGGCTGGAGTAGATTTAACGGAGATTTCGGCAGTTGGAACCCAAGCACAGTACCGGGTAGAGCTTTGGATTCTTGCCCAGAAATAGCTAAGAAAAAAATTAAAAAATTTTAATTGAATCAGGTTGGGCAGACTAGATGGACCAATTCAGGTCTTTATCTGCTGTCATCTACTATGTTACTATGTCTGATATGGTCGATTCAACCGTTATATTGACGATTCCTGTTGCACAACTCTTCTCTAAGCTCTTTTTCATCAAAACTATTGTAATGTTGTTTACACCAGACTCCCAGTAGTGGCCCTTAAGAAGCTTCAATCAGTCCAAAATACTGCTATTGCACTACTTACCCTTGCCTGCTGATTTGATCACCTGACTGCACTTTTGAAGGAAAACCACTTTCTTCGAATTAAATCATGTATAGATCATAAGCTTCTGACACTAACATTCAAGTCGATGTATTCTAGATTGCCACTCTATTTAGTTTCCTTTCCTGTCCCCTACAGACCTGTGTGTTCCCGTCATTCAGTCACCAATTAGTGACTCCTGCTCATGTGACAAGGCTTGCTTCAACACAACACTCCTCGTTTTTTGCTATTTTCCCAACACTGTGGAATTCACTTCCAGTGCACTTTTGATCTGAACAGTCTTACCTGAAGTTATGTGCCCTTCTGAAGACACACTTGTTTTCTTTGGCGTTCCACTTGGTGGGAAGAATTTGCTCGGCTTTTCAGACTGTGCAGATGTGTGTGTGTGTGTGTGTGTGGGGGGGTGTTGGTTGTTTTTTTTTTTTTGGTTTATTTTTTATCTTTGCTATTCTAACACTATTATAGATCTTTTCCAAATGTGCTATTTGTAAACTACCTTGCTGGTTCTGTGAAGGGTCTTATCTAAATCTCCTAATAATCATAAACATAAATAAAGTGGCTGCCTTTATATCAGTGATTTGTTTTTAAATAGCTTCCATTGGATTTAAAATTTCAGAAAAATAAGAATTTAACATTGTGTCTGGCTTCTTATCTGTAAACCACTCTGAACCTTAAGGTTATTGTGGTATATAAATAAATTAATAAATTAATAATTAAAATATTTGTATCTCCACAGCTGACAACAAATAGATCAACATTCACAAAAAAATCATGTTTTTTAATACCTCATATCTTTGTACTGGCAGCTCCAGGGGAGTTACACTCAGCTACAAGGGACATTTTCCTGCCCCAGAGAGCTTGAAATCTAACCACCTGAATTTAAGCCTACTGTGGTCAGCTGTTTTTGGGTTTTTTTTAATGCCTGGATATTGAGCACTGGGCCATACCCAGATACTGGAATTGAATATTTGGATATAAAACAGCCATTGACACTCATCTAGGTATTAGTGATATTTAGACCACTACCTGGATAAGTATCTGGATAAAATTAGGATAGGAAAAAGGCTAACTTAGGGATCGTTTTTAGTAAGCTGAGATAAGCAGTTTACATGGGGTTTACCACATGGTAGACACTAGCATGGATCCAAGCTGCTGTCGCCTGCATTAAAAGGACAGTCCAGTAAGGCAGTTCTCTGAAGATGAGTTAGGTCAGTGCTCTACCTGATCTCCTCTGATCATGCACTGAATCCCCTGATTTTGAATCTGATCACTAAAACATATTTCCAATCCCCTGCTGACATCCCTGACCCCCTTGATTCTACCCCTGAATCCCCACAGAAATCCCTAATCCCTACAGACATCTCTAAATCTCTACTGACAACCCTAACTTCCCTAATTGCATATGCGACCCTCGACAAACATCTCCAATCTCCCTGACATCACATATTACAGGTATTCCTGATCTACCACAAACACAAGACCACTATAATCACCCTATAACATCCCTAACCTCCCAATTGCATTGAACCCTCCCCCTGCCGACATCTCTAATCTCCCACTGAAATCCTTGACATCCTGATTGCACGTTTGACACCCCCAAATACCCCCAGACACCCCCAAACATCTCTGATCCACTTGACAACAACCCTGACCTCCCTTGATTGTAAACTGAGCCCCCCCCCATTCAAAATCCCTACCACCTGGATGAAACCCTCTCCCCTGCCAGAATACCATGGCACCCCTGAGTTCTATCCTCCTCCCAACTCCTGATTCCCCAGAATTTGCTTGGGGGTCAGCATTAATAATTTAGGAACCCTGGGTGGTAGCAATTCCCTTCCTCTGCTGCCTGGGTCAGTGCCTTAATTCAAAAAGGCACCGGTGACATTTAGAGATAATCTCACAGTTCTTCTACCTGGATAATTCCTGCAGAACATTAGATCTTAAGAACATAAGAATTGCCATACTGAGACAGACCAAAGGTCCATCAAGCTCAGTATCCTGTTTCCAACAGTGGCCAACCTAGGTCCCACATACCTAGCTAGATTCCAAGTACTAAAACAGATTTTTTTTTTTTGCAGCTTATCCAAGTAATAAGCAGTGGATTTGCTCAAGTCCGTCTTAATAATAACTTATGGACTTTTCTTTTAGGATATTAACCAAACGTTTTCTTAAACCCTGATATGCTAACTGCTTTCATCACATTTTCTGGCAACAAATTCTAGAGTTTAATTACACATTGAGTGAAGAAATATTTCCTTCAGTTTATTTTAAAACTACTACTTAGGTTCATTGCATGCCCTCTAGTCCTAGTATTTTTGGAAAGGAAAAACAAGAAATTCACATTTACCTGTTCCACGCCACTCAGTATTCTATAGACCTATGCAATATCTCCCCTGAAATGTCTCTTCTTCCATTTGAACAGCCCTAGCCACTTTAGCCTTTCCTCATAGGAAAGTCATCTCATCCCCTTTATCATTTTTTGTCGCCCTTCTCTGTACCTTTTCTAATTCTGCTATATCTTTTTTAGAGATGTAGAGACCAGAATTGCACACCGTATTCAAGGTACAGTTGCATCATGGATTGATACAAAGACATTATAACATTTTCATCTTTGTTTTCCATTCCTTTCCTGATAATTCATAACATTCTATTTGCTTTCTTAGCTGCCACCGCATTTGGAGCTGAGGGTTTCAATGCATCCTCAACGATGACACCTAAATCCTTTTCCTGGGCAATGACTCCTAACATGGAACTCTGCATCACATAGCTATAGTTCGAGTTATTTTTTTCCCCACATGCATCACTTTGCACTTGCTCACATTAAACATCAACTACATTCAGATGCCCAGTCTCACAAGGTCATCTTGTAATTGATTCCTAAGATTGTACCTAAACGAAAAGAGTGTGAAATGATTTCCCGAAACTCACATAAAACTTGAGATCCTGGTTCTCAGCTTGCTGTTCTACTAGCCTAGGGCTGCCCAAGTCCAGTCCTAGAGATCTACTGGCAGACCAGGTTTTCTGGATATCCAGAATGAATATGCATGAGAGAGATTTGCCTGCACTGCCTTCTTGGTATGCAAATCTCTCGCATGCATGTTCATTGTGGATATCCAGAAAACCTGGCCTGCCAGTAGATCTCGAGGACCGGACATGGGCAGCCCTGTACCCCCAGTGATGTTCCCAGAGCTATAACTAAACAAATACCCTTCAAGCAGAGACATCAGCTACAACAAGAAAATGAACCCACCTGATCTGGGGCTAATGAATCTTCTGGCAATGTGTTAGCCAGTTTTGTTGAGGTGTATGCCACCTTTCAAGCAGGACAATTCTTAGGATGTAGCTGTTCCATCATGAACCTTGAAACCCACCACTGAAGGTACAACAATGACAAATGGATCCATCAATCCAAGATGGCTTCTGCAGAATAGATCTCTTCCCCCCCTTCATTTTGGCATCGCAAGTTTCAAACCAAAATGTTGTCACCCAAGATCAGCTACAAACATGCTCTCTGGGCGATGCCAGTTCCCTCTCTATTTTCCTAAATACTTTCCTAATTCAACCACATATTTGAAACAGCCAAACCACTGCCTTGACATTTTTGCAAATAAAGGTTGGAATTTTATGGCCATATCAGAGAGTGGTAGAGAACTGGAATGCTCTTCCGGTATCTGTTATAGGGGAAACACCTTCCAGGGATTCAAAACAGGGTTGGACATGTTCCTGATGAACCAGAATGAATGCAAGTAGGGCTGTTCTCGGTTAAGGCACTGGTCTTTGACCTGGGGCCGCCGTGTGAGTGGACTGCTGGGCAGGATGGACTAGCAGCAGCAGCAAATTCTTATGTTCTTTAGTTCAAATTGCTCTTTGTGCTCTGAATGCTAGGGTTTTTAAGATTTCTTGCAGTGCTGCTAATATTCAGAAAATTCATCACCTTCTTCAGCTATTGAATTTGTCGTGTTTTATAATCTACAGTCCTTTAAGGTATGCCACATTAAAATAACTTGTTCAGTGTTTTAGAGGTACAGTTTTCTTACAGGCTTTTGTTTATGTTCAATGTGTTGGCTTATATTCACATGACAGATTTCTTTACACTTCATAATATACCTTGGGTTGAGTTTTAGTTGTTCAGCTATAAAATGTACAAAAACATAGACAGCTCGTGACTAATAGCTCAAACTTTAAAGTAGCTAACACCAAATCCATTGTTCTCGTCGGTCTTCTGAAACTCTAACTTTTAGACAAGCACAAGTTATGTTCATTGAATGACTCAGTTTTGCTGAACCTTTCAACCTCTTTATCTTTACAGCGGATAGAATGGGCAGACATTTAAGTAATGAATAACAAAGCGGTTACTAAACTGTCTTCTGGTTAAGAAGACAGATTTAAACTCCACTGCACTGCTGCTGTGTTGGGGGCAACATGTTATTGCAAAAGGCCTCTTTGTTGGCCCAGAAGTGTATCCTTCTGTTGTGGCATCCCTTACAATGTGTAGAAATGAACTGTTGAAATTTGAATACCTGGATGTTCGGAGGGGAGGTCCTGGGCCCTGGAGGAAATTCAGAATATAGGCTCCCGTTTGGGAGGGATTGTCCCCTAGAGCTCAAAATTCCTTATTGAACTTTTGACACTTGAGTGCGGGGGGGGAGGGGTTTCCGGTGGGGGGGGGGGGGAGTGTTTGGTTTCTGTGGGTCTTTGTGAAGGAATGACGCAAAAGACTTGATTGTTTCTGCTATTTCTCTTGTTAATGGTTATTGGTTTATTGTGGCTTGTATTTATATACCTGAAAAATTTAATAAAAATAATTTTAAAAAAAACTCCCCTCACAAACTTCCACTGCTGTCGTTAATGGAAAACAGTTCAGCCTGTGTATGAACACTGCATAAAGTTAGATTCAGTTTGCATATGTTTAGTCACTGAAATGACAGTAGAACACAAGAGGAGCGTGGCATTTACAAAAGCCAAGCAACTTTTGCTGTGGAAACTATTCAGATTACAATCTGAGACACAGAAATCGATTTCTGTGTCTCAGATTGTGATCTGAAACACTGGTGATATTGAATTTTTGAATTGTTTGAACACTGAAACACGTGATAGTGAACTTTGCACATTGGGATTACCCGACATCGGCAAACTACATTTAACAATGCTTGCAGCCTCCCTGTGAGATTTATCTAAGAATCGCTAAAGATAAGTGACTTTTTTTTCTATTACTTGATACATCTGTGATATTTTTGGAGGCAGGGAAGGTGTGATGATGTAAGGCATAATAATATATACCGGTGCCAGTGTAAAGTAGTGTTGATTTACTGAGCACTATTATTATTATTAGGATATATTTTTGTTTTTTGTTTTTTTTTGGGGGGGGGATTTATTTCTGTATTATTGTTAATAAAGTGGGAAATCTTGTTACTTTAGATAATCTCCCATTTGGGGGTTTTGCGATTATCCTGAAAATCTGGCAGATTGCATGTATGTCCCACAAACTGGGTTGAGAACCCCTGATACGGCACATTGATTTCCCAAACTGCATCATGCCCCAATGGGCTATAACCACAGGTACGAAAACAAAGCAAAACTTGGAAAGCTGAATCACTGACCTGCACAAGCCCAACAAGATGCTGCATCCTAACCTAGGGGTGGGTCCTTGAAGGATGCAACCGAGCTGGGTTTTAAAGATCTCCCCAGCGAAAATGCATGAGATCTATTTACACACACTGCTTCCATTGTATGCAAAGAGATCTCATGCATATTCAGTGGGGAAATCCTAAAAACCCAACCAGGTTGCAGTCCTCGAGGACTGAGGTTGCGCCCCCCTTTGGTTAAGACGTAGCTGTCGCTAGAAGTTGGATTTGAATGAGACATGGGAAGAAAGAGATAGGTCTGCAGGCACATGAATTTTTAATGTTTTAAAATGGAGTAACAAACAACCCCCACCCCCCTTTTATGAAGCTGCGTTAGACTTTTTTTTATCACTGGCCATGGGGGTATTAGCTGGAACTTTTACTACCGCAGCCAGCGATACATAAGCCTAATGTAGCTTCATAAAAGGGGGGGGAAAGTTTGGGAAGCACTGGTGTACTGAAATGTTTTGGGGATTTTTTTTTTTCCATTTCTATGCTATTGTGTTGAAAATCTCACTCTCTGTCATAGAACAAGAACTCATGACAGCACACAATTATGTATGGTTTCTTTCTTTTTGAGAATAAGGGGAAAGCTGAATCATTCTTGTTCTGCTGAACTGCACATATGGATTTATAGGCTAAGGGCTCCTTTTACAAAGCCGTGGTAGAAATTTATACCGTGGGCCAGCGAGTTAAAAGCTCCGACGCTCATCAGACTTCTATGAGCATCGGAGTATTTATCTTGCCAGCCCACAATAGACACCTCTATTGCAGCTTTGTAAAACCCAGCATAAATAATTTAGGGAGCCTTTTAGAAAGCTGTGGTAGTGGCTGCTGCTGTTGCGGTAATCACTCTGACACCCTTAGGGGTTTAAGGGGCGTCAGATCATTTGCTGCGCAGCTGCCGCTACCACAGCTTTGTAAAAGGAAGGGGGGTTATTTTTTTTTCTATAGATGTTAACATTTTTATTCATCAACCCCCATCCTTTTCAAAGTCGTACTAGCGTTTTTAGCGCCAGTCACGGGGATAGGAACTCTGATGCTCACAGAATTCCTATGAAAATCGGAGTTCTTTCCACAGCAACTGGCACTAAAAACGCTAGCACGGCTTTGTAAACGAGGGAGCAAATTAAATATCATAAAGGAAACATTTCAAAAGCATCTCTGAAGTATATATACAAAATAATATTTTCATGTGCAGAAAATATTAATGTGCAGAAAATCACCTAACGTATAAATATTTATAATTGTGCATGTGCGTGCATTGACATGCCAGGAAGGCATTCCCAGGAATGGTGCTAAGGTGAAAAGTGTGCTAACTTGCATACTTCTGGGCTTTCAATGAGAGTGGAAATACATTTTAATAGAAAAAGACATGTTTTCCTTTTGAAAATCAATATAAAGTATGTGGGTAAAAAGCAATAAAGGCATAGCCATTTTGAAAGTTGCCTCCGTGATATTTTATCGAGACTGATGCTATTTGTACAAAATGAGAAGAAATCAATGCTAAAAGGTAAAAGCTGAAATGGAAAGATTTATGCTTGGTATTAGTTTGTCAGAATTTAGGAAAGTTTTTCGAGATCAGCTAACGCAATATACCCCCTCTTTTACGAAACTGCAATAGCAGTTTCTAGCGCGGGGAGCTGCGCTGAATGACCTGCGCTGCTCCCGACGCTCATAGGAACTCAATGAGCGTCGGGAGCAGTGAAGGCCATTCAGTGCAGCTCCCCGCACTAGAAACTGCTATCGTAGTTTTGTAAAAGGAGGCCATAGTCAGATTTTTGCCGTTTAGTTTGGCAAAATCTAAAAGCAATTAAAATGTTACATTAGAATGTTCCCTTTGAGACATTAGAATGTTCCCCTGATATTCACACCACAGGAGACGTCAGTAGCAACCCCTGAAATTCAATTCCTGAAATTCCATATCTGGTAACCAGCATTGAACTTAGCATATTTTTGGCTGCTAAAAGCATAGCTGGTTAAGCTGATTTTTGCTCCTGGCTGGTAAGTATAATTTCCTAATTGCTCATGCCTAATAATTGTAGAAATGTCTGTTATTTCCATAAAACTTTGCTTTTATTTATTTATTTGTTCATTTTTATAGCCTGTCCTCCCCAGAAGCCCAGAACGGGTTAAAAAAAATAAAATAAAATAAAAAATTAGGAACTTTTGTGACCAGGATAGTCTAATTTTGCAATTTACATATTTAAAACCTGAAAAACACTAAATTTTCATCTTTATAGTCATATAAAGCAACATGTGAATCCCAATTAACATGTATTTATATTGAAGTTATACAAAGATGACCACAGAAGATTTAGACATGAGTAGTATTTTGAGATTTACAATTATATTGTGTCATTTTCACGAATCAGCCCCCAGATGTATTTATTTATTTACTTACTTAGTTTTATATCCTGCCCTCCCACTGAGCTCAGAATGGGTAATAAGGTTGACTTATATAATGCATAGACAAACAAATTATAAATTTACATGTATACACTAATGTTAGATATACAGAGACAAGTTTGGCTTCCAATTTGGTCATTTGAAGTTAACATATGGTTATTTCCAACTTCAGTTAACAAACAGAGTGGATCCAATTCAGTGTACATTAGAATACATATGGTTGGAAGGAAGTGACTGGATATATGGGAAGAGGTAGGTTTTTTATTGCTTTCCTAAAGTTCAGAAGCCCTTTGAGGGATCTGATGTGAGGAAGCAGTTGATTCCAATAGCTTGGTAGGAAGTGGGAGTAGGGATGATGTCTGGCATTCTGGAGTTAGAGGGCGAAACCAGGAGTTATTTGTAGATGTGTTTCCTCCTGGGATCGGAGTGGTCTGTTTGGGACATATAGAGGAAGTTTGGTTGATATGTAGCTGGGTTCCATGTTGTGTAGGGACTTGTATGTTATTACTAGGCCCTTGAAGATACATTTGGTAATGGGTAGCCAGTGAGCTGATGATAGTATTTCTGAGACGGAATCATGGGCGTGAAGTTTTTTAGGAATTTGATTGCCGCGTTTTGAATGCATTGTGGGTGCTGGAGATTTTTTGCTGTCATTCTGTTGAATAGTGCATTACAGTAGTCCATGCAGGACAAGACAAAGGAATAGAGAAGTTGGGTAAAGTCATCAGTAGTCTCCCATCATGTTCTCATTATATTGTAGCAGTGTTTGAAGTCCAGAATATCCTGGTAGAAGCACTCATCTTGTTCCTTTGAATATGTTCCAATGTTATCCTTTAATGTCTCAAGATGAGCATTAAGGACATGGACTTTGAGAGACATCCTAAAGCCCATTTTACTGTAATTCTTCACCAGATTCTCAAACAGCCATGTAGTCTTTGGCCTTGTGATTGTCCAGGAAGCCCCAAACCACTGCTCTCTCCTTCCTAGTTAGCTTCTTGGGAAATTCCTTGCACTCCAAAATCTTCTTTATCTATGGTACAATAGGAAATCCAATATATTAGCATTTAACTTTCAAAAAGGGTCCAGAATGGGGCCGGATTGGCCCAGGCGGCAGAAACCTCGCCCACAGGTGGGGCCTGAGGTGAATGGGCCAAACAGATTAGGCCTGGGAGCCTTAGGCCCCTCCTGTGGGTGGGGCCTTAAGCACATGGGCCCAACCCAGGTCGGCGGGGGGTCCAATCGGGGGTTCTGGGGGGGCGGTTGTTGGGGGGAGGGGGATTGTGTTGAGGGCAGGAGGGCCTAGGATCCCTCCTGCCCATATTGTAGTGGGGGGTGGGAGGTAGGGGGTCACCGTGGACAGGAAGGCTTTGGTTCCCTCCTGGCCCAATCCAGTCGAGGGGGTCGCCGGGGCCAGAAGAGCTTGGGCTCTCTCCTGGCCTGTTGTGTTGGAGGGGGGGGGGGTCACCGGGGCCAGGAAGGCTTGGGCTCCCTCCTGACCCAATCCAGTCGGGGGGGAGTCGCCGGGGCCAGGAGAGCTTGGTCTCTCTCCTGGCCCGTTGTGTCGGAGAGAGGGGTCGCCGGGGCCAGGAGGGCTTGGGCTCCCTCCTATCCATATCGAGTCGGAGGGAGCACGATCGCCGTGGCAAGAGGGCTTGGGCTCCCTCTTGCCCCGATATCATCGGGGGGGGGGGGTAATGTATCGCGTCAGGAGAGATTGGCCATCTCCCCTGCCGCGATGCGATCACTCCTGTACCCGAACTGCCACAATCTGCGGCAGGAGAGATTGGGCATCTCTCCTGCCGCGGGTCGCGGCAGTTCGAGTAGAGGCATGATCACATCGCAGTAGGGGAGATGAGGCATCTCTCCTGCCGCGATGGTTGCGGTGGGTAGGTTACCGGGCTGCAGAACTGATCGCGCCAGCGGCCATCAGCTCAGCGGCTCCTTTTTTGGCACTTAGACCTGGTTTGACTTCGTCTAAGTCAAAAAGGTCTAAATGCCGACTAGGCAACCTGTCAACTGTTTTGGTTATATGTGTTGTACGCCTAGGTGTAGGTCGGCCCACCTCCCGCCCACGCCCACCGTTTCCCCTCCTCTAAAAACGCCTCTTTTCTCTCTGTGCGTCTAGAGGCAGGGGAAAGGCCTAAGCTGGTTTTAGATACGTCTAAAAACCAGCTTTGGTTATGGATACTTGGACGAGCAGCCTTTTTGATCGTCCAAGTAGCCATTTAGGACACTTTTTAGACTTTTTTTTTTTTTATTATGAACCCCATAGTCCTTAATCCATTATTAAGATGGAGTTGGAAAAATCTACTGTTTATTTCTTTGGATAAGTAGCAAAAAAATCTGTTTTGCTGTGTTGTAATCTTGACAGATACTTGTGACCCGGATTGGCTACATAGTGGCCTTGATTGATCATCAGTCTATCCAAATATGGCAAAATTTACATTCTTTCATTTCCATAAGAATATAAGAATAGCCTTACTGGTCAGACCAATGGTCCATCAAACACAGTAGCCCTTTCTCACGGTGGCCAATCCAGGTCACTAGTACCTGACCAAAACCCAGAGTGGCAACATTCCATGCTACTGATCCAGGGCAAGCAGAGGCTTCCCCATGTCTTAATAACAGACTATGGACTTTTCCTCCAGGAATTTGACCAAACCTTTCTTAAAACCAGTTATGCTATCTGCTTTTACCAGAATTTATGGCAACACGTTCCAGAGCATAACTATTCTTTGAGTGAAAAAATATTTCCTCCTATTGGTTTTAAAAGTATTTCCCTGCAGTTTTATCGAGTGTCCCTAGTCTATGTAATTTTTTATGGAGTGAAAAATCGATCCACTTGTAACCGTTCTATTCCACGCAGCTCCTGATTGCATAAGGCTCAACTTAGTGCAGGAAGAGGTGGTCGGAGCATAAAGCGAGTGATTTCTTGCACTCGCGGGGCTCCGGCTGCTCTCCTGTTGCCCTCTCCCGCTGCCCTCTTCAGTCTCCCCCATGAAAAACTGTATTCGCGGTTTTTCAAGATTTGCAGGGGTTCCTGGAACGGAATCCCCGTGAATATCGGGGGAGTACTGTATATGATTATTTTTTTGTAGAAAATTGGCAGTCTGAAGGCCCTGTTTACTAAGATGTGGTAAAGAGTGTGTGTTGCAGTGATTAGAGCTACAACCTCAGCACCCTGAGGTTGTAGGTTTAAATCCTACGCTGCTCCTTATAACCCTGGGTAAATCACTTAATCCCCCATAATCCTATGCACATTAGATAGAGTATGAGTCTACCAGGACAAATAGGGAAAAATACTTGAGTATGTGAATGTAAACCACGAAGGCTATAAGTGGTATATAAATACTAGTGCTGCTCGATTCACGATTCGATTCACCGATTCAAATCAGGTGAATCAATTCAATTTTAAGAAAAATTGGCCTCCCGATTCGATGGCCTACCCTTCCCCCTATGCCTTCCTAAAGCAGGAGCAGCAGCGCTGCCTCTTGCTGGCCGTCCACTGCCGCTCCTGCTTGAGGGGGAAAGGTCAGTCGGAAAGGCCTCAATGTTTCTCCACCTTCCTCTCTCTTAGCGGCTTAAGCTAATATGGCAGCGTGCAGGATCACTGGTGCTATAGTGATCCCTGCAGCTGCCCGTCGTCCTCAGTGGCAAGTTCTTTCTGCTACGATCCCGCCCCCTCGTCTGACATCAGGGTCAGGATCACGGTAGAGGAAACTTGCCACTGAGGATGACGGCAGCTGCAGGGTTCGCTATAGCACCAGCGATCCTGCAGGCTGCCGTATTAGCTTAAGGTAAATGCAGGGAAGCTGGGGGGAGCAGGCCTTTGCAGCGGGGAGGGAGGCCTATGTAGAGGGAGGAGGAGGAAGGAGTAACAGAGGGGAGGGGAGATGCCAGACCTGGGGTGAAGGGAAGAGAGAAACCAAACCAAAAAGAGGGGGAGGAAAGCAGAGGAGAGGTGCTGGACTAATGGAGAGAGGGAGACAGAAATGCAAGACCACAAGGGTACAAGAAGGACAGATACTGCTCCAAATTAGGTGGGCAGGGTGCAGGATGGCAGGAGAGATAGTAGGAGAAAGGCTGTACCTGGGGAAGGTAAGGAAGAGAGAAAGAAGAAGCTGGATATGGGGAGAGATAAGGTGCTGGGCATGGAGGGAGCACAGGAACAGGGACACAAGGGGGACAGTACTGGAGAGGAGAATAGAGACAGGGACACAGAAGAGAGATGCTGGATGAAAGGGTAGTTGAGAAAAGGAGAGATGGTGGATCTGTGAATGGTGGGGTCCATTGCTGCAGCTGCAGGGGGATGTAGATGGAACAAAAGGAAAGATGCCAGACCTCTGGGGGAGGAAAGGGAAACAGAAGGGGAGGACAGAGATGGTTAGCATGGAGAAAGAAGGAGAGCCTGATCAGAAGACAACCAGACCAACATGGGACCAACATGATTTGAAAAATGACCAGAAAACAAAAGGTAGGAAAAATAATTGTATTTTCTGTTTTGTGATTACAATATGTCAGATTTGAAATGTGTATCCTTCCAGAGTTGGTGTTAGACTGTGAATGTGAGCTAGGATTTAACAGAAAGAGGAAAAGTATTTTTCTTGTTTATTTTGTTTATGCCACAATACCAGTGTGGGTAGGAGAGGGCAAAGGGGGTGAAGAGGCTATAAAATAAACCCACCAGGATGTTTGGAAAAAACCACCCAATTGGGCAGGAAAATCGAATCGAATCGAATTGAATCGAAAAATCGATTCAATAGGCTGAATCGAATCAAATTTTTTTTCCTGAATCGGGCAGCACTAATAAATACTATAAATAAATATTATATCATTTTACTACAAGAAGATTCCTGCAGGATTTATAAATAGCAGTAACCAACTTTTATGATTTAGCAAATATTGGGAGAAATTTCTCTGTGCTGCTGTAATGAGGAAAAACACAAATCTTTTTGAGGCAATGCACAATCACAGGAGTGATGATGGATCACTTTATCAATCAATACCTGGATGGTGTAAGCATTGCAGGAGGGGGACCAGGATGAGCGGAAAGATGTCCATGGTTTCTTTTTCCACGTTGAGAGGATGGTGGTAGAGGAGATTACCAGACCCAAGAGTGGATCATCTAATAGCCCAGATTTGAGGGACTAAGGGAGGGTCTTTTACATAGCCGTGGTAGTGATATTGCTGTGGTAAATGCACTGAAGCCCATTCAGGTCCTATAGGCTTTAAGGGCATTTATCATGGCAGCATCACTACCGCAGCTTTGTAATAAGGGCCCTAAATTCCAAACTTTCATACTGCATACCATTTCTCGTAGCCAGTCAATTACATAGATGGTTTTTTTTAAACATCCTGTACTTTATATTGTAAATCAATACTTATATTACTTCCTGCAAAAGATCATTTCTAACTTTTTATAGGTGGTCTATTCAGTTCTGACAGTGAAAAGAGGCTATAAAAGTTGTAAAATTTACTCTTAAGAGTTTTCCAATGTATATAAAAGACACAGAAATTAAATGCCTATTAGCCATATATCCATTTATGAGGTTGCAGTGCTAATTTTTATTTTTCATACTTGTTTGCAAATTTGGCATATACATTTTTTTTTCATATTTTCTCTGGATTACTGTCTTTTTCAAATCACAATCTAACTCCCCTTTTTACAAAACCGTGCAACAGGTTTTTAGCGCTGGCCAGTGTACTGAATGTTCTGCGCTGCTCTGACGCATTGGCCGGTGCTATAAGCCTCATGTGTGGTTTTGTAAAAGGGGGAGGGGTAAATGATTGAAAAAATAGAAACAGAAAGCAAAATTTGTTATTAACCGTATTCGCTATAATAATACCCTTAGCGCGCATGCGCACTTCAAACCTGGTGGCTCCGTGCGTCTGTAGCTCCGTGGCCAGCAGAGAAATTGTATTGTAAGAGAAGTTGGTAAAGCGCGTGGCGCGCACGGTGCGTACGTTCAATTTGCTGCGTGTGGCGGATTACTTTACTCAGCAGCAGTTATTCTGTGCCGGTTGCCGCTTGCTGTTTGATTTAAAAAAAAAAAAAGGTAGGTGGGAGAAGGGGCACAATAATTTACATTTCCCCTAACATCCCCAATATTCCCCTGACATCCCCCTGACATCTCCACACACACACAGAAGGACAGGGGGCCAAACAGACGGGACACTGACAGACTGACAGAAAAGGTGGCAGTGAAAGACACACACAGAAGGACAGGAGGCCAGGGAGAGAGATTGAAAGAAAAAAACCAGACAGTGGACAAGGAGAGAGACATACAGAAAAAAAGACAGACAGACATACAGTGGCCAAGGAGACAGTCAGCAAAAATAGTCAGACAGCAGCCAAGGAGACAGACAGCAAAAAAAGACAGATAGACAGCAGCTAAAAATCAGCAGACATATATTCTAGCACTCGCTAATGTAATGGGCTTAAATACTAGTCTTAAAATTATTGACTTCAGTTTTAGTTGGGTTTGGTATGTCTACATTCTGAAACAAACTTTGAAGTGACAGCCTCTTCATATAGAATTGCATACATCAGCTAGACTGGATACAATGAGCAAGTTAATGATGATTCTTGTTCTGGCGTTTACTTACTGTGGGCCCCCTTTCATCAAGCTGCATTATGGTTTATTAACGCTGGCTGCTGCGATAAAAGCTCATACACTTTATATAAGCATCAGAGCTATAACCGCAGCGTCTGGCGATAAAAATCCCTAACACGGCTTGATGAAAGGGGACTTGTATAATTTCTGGTTTTAGAGAAGGCACTGACTCAAACTGCGGATGACTTTCATTATTATCAGAGGGTCCAATATTCAAAAGATTTAGATGGACTTTTTCAGAGCTGTGCTGCCAAGCAGTGCATGCTAAATGCCGAGCCATCCATAGGAATAGAACAGGTGACTCGGCATTTACTGTGCACTGCAGCTTTGTAAAAGTCCCCTTTATGCTCCTAATTTTGGATTCTTGCCTAATAGTGTTAACTGTAGTACTAATTACCTGACTTTCATAAAGTTTTAAACACTTGGATTTGCAAAAAATATTATCACTGTTCATAATTTTGTTCACTGATGTATTACAAATAATATGCTTATGATATATTACTTATATATTTTTTATGAATTAGTATTGATACAAGGGGCCACTGAAAAGTTCTCAGCCCAACCAACAAAGCTGGGGACTATTGTCACCAGCGGGGACAGAGCAATGGGTCCCGAGCCGCTGGGACACAGAAGTTTTGGCTCTTGTGTGCTGCAGCTAGCAACACAAGAGTAAGTAAGTCAGAATTTAAGCCAAAAAGGAAAAAAAACACTCTGCAAACTGGTAAGTAAGAAAACAAAACCTGGACCGGATTTAATGGTGCAATTTCCAAAACAAACTGGTTGCTTCACACATCAGCTTGACACCAGTCTTCAAATAAAGTAATCAAAAAAACTAAACTGTCAGGCAATAGCCGCCAACAGGAAAGTCCTGAAATGTTCAAAAGAGGTAAACTTAACAATCCTATTGCAGTATCATAGTTCTCCAAAAGAAAGAGGTTTCAAAACTCAAAACCAGAAACCTTAAACCTCCACAAAAAGGATTATTTTCTGTAGCAAGAGTTCCCAAACAATAAGGTTTCTCTGCACATCCAAAATATAGTCCCAGCATAAGTCCTTATTCTTATGGACTTAAAGACTTGTGCCTGAATAAGTGCACCGGCACTGATTCCTCCAGCCGCAGTAGTGCTGGATAAGGTGGTGTGCTCCACGTGATGGAATATTGCCAAGATATGGCCCTCTATCCCTCCACATTTGACGTGGGGCTAACCCCACCACCTTCAAACAAAACATAGTCTGCCTTGCACAAAAATAGGCCTTCCAAAAACCTATACACTTGTAATCCACAGTTATACAGCACGGGACACTTGCCTTTGGTTAGCAGACTTCCATGGGCTGTGTGCTGGCAGTTAACTCAGGGTAAGATTCCAGCTCCAAATCCAGTTCCATGGGTTGGGACTCTTCCAAAGGCCTTTCAGGTGACTCTGCTCCAGCCTCTACCAGTTCCATCTGCTCAGGAACTGAACAGCTTTGCAGAGCTCTCAGCCCTGAGCTTTGCGACTGCCTGCCCTCACTGCCAGTTGCCTTCTCCCCCTCTAGCCAGGCAGACCTGAGGTTTAGGAGCTGGGGACCACGCCCCAAACTCTCAGGTGTGCAGGATATCCTGCCCTTCCTTCCCTGTCTAAGCGGGGGAAGGGAAACCTGCATTCTGGCACCAGCACTCCCTCTGCTGGACCCAGGAGCACATGCAGGCAAAATGTTACCTTGGGGTTTAAACAGAGCAACTTGGGCACTATCTGCCCCAGCAGTGGGCTCTACATTAGGGACAGCCCTAGCAGGCATACCTTGCATATCACACTATATAATTACCTCTCCCCCCAGCTCCTTTTTACAAAACCGTAGCACGGTTTTTAGTGCCAGCCTTGCCAGTAACATTTATAACACTCATAGGAATTTGTTGAGTGTCGGAGCTGTTACCGCCATGCCAGTGTTCCCTCTAAGCTGCGCTGGCGTGCGCTTGCGCACAAAATATTGCATCACAGCGCACAAGTTTACGTCACAGCGCACGGCGTACGGAGATGGCAGGGCGGCGAGACTGGAGAATCGGGCGAGTTGGTGCTGGCGCCCGATATTTGTAGCGCACAGCGAAAAAAAAATTGCCCACAACACCCGCCCGCTTAGAGGGAGCACTGGCCATGACTGCCGCTAAAAACCATGTTACGGTTTTGTAAAGGGGGGGGGGCTAGTCAGTGATTTTCCACTTTTTTTGTTCTGTCAGAAAAATATGGAATGAAGAAAGTGGAAACTCGCTGGACTAAGGCCTTCTTTTACTAAGGTACGCTAAGCGTTTTAGCGCGTGTTTAGTGTGCGCTAAATCAACGCGTTGCACTAACCACTAATGTGTCCATAGCATAACATGCACACGTGAGCGTTTAGCGTGTGATTAGCGCGCACTAAAAAGCATAGCGCACCTTAGTAAAAGAGGGGGTAAGTGTATAGCCCTTGATGGAGACTGCCCCAGCTTTGTTGGTTGGGCTGATAACTTTTCAGCGACCCCCCCTCGTATGTTCTATATATTGTGAACCACTTTAAAACTTTACCCTCATCTGCACAAGCCTCAAACACTTTAAAATCATAAGCAGTTAAGGAAGAGCTTACAGGAATGGGGCAGGGACAGGGACTGCGACAAAACTCATGAGAACAGGATGGGGAAATTGAGTTCCTGCAGGGATAGGGACAAATTTGTCAATGGAATTTCATCTTTCAAATGTCTGTTGAAACTGGAGGGGTACTTTCTATTGAGAACACAAAGTATAAGCCAGGAACAACAACTCTTGTCTATCTAAGTAAGTTTTTGAGATGGCAGCTGTTGAACATAATGACGCACCTGGAGGTAGGTGGCACTAAGCGTGATTCTATAAAGTGTGCCTAACTTATAGAACTTATAGAATTGTGCTCAGCGCTGTACCATATATAGAACTGGGCCCTTTTTCCATAGGACACACAGTTAGCACATGCCCACTATATTTGGAAAGATGATTCCTAGTGGAAGTACTGCAAGACTACTACTAGGGGTCATTGGAGCTATTTTGAGCCCTGGCACCAACCCAAGAAGCAGCAGAGGGATATCTCTACTGCATGCATGGGAAGAGAATGATGAAGAATGTGATTTTTTTTTTGGCCAAAGACATATTCAAGTTCTGTTTCGTATCAACTTTAGAAGTTTTCATCTGCCCCACTTATCAGAGGACTGGCTATATGGCTTCACAAAGTTGGCATCCTGTACCTAATTCTACTGTATAATTAGTGCCTGTTGACACCTAGATGAACTGCATGTGGATTCCAAATTTTTTTTGACATAAGAATAATCATACTGGGTCAGACCAACAGTTCATCTAGTCCAGTATCCTATTTTCACAGTGGCCAATTCAGGTCAAAAAGTACCCAGGTAGTAGCAATGAATGATTGATAATTGATCATGCCAGTTCTAAGGCAATCAAAAGCAGGGTTTAATTAGCAATTAAGAGTTCCATGTGGAACTTAACGTGGCGCCTATATCTAGGTACTGGCAGGCACTGGTAAAGAAGGCCAACATTACCTAACTTTATGATACTAGGTGCAAGTAAGCATGATTCTATAACCGATGCCTAGCAGTTGATTGACAAGCACACGGAGTGGTACCTAGAAATTAGGCACTGTTTATAGAATTAGACCCCCCTATCTCAACATTATCCTCCTTGTCGATAAAGTTGGCTGGTCAGTGGTGATCAATTATGATAGGGCAAAATGTAACCATGCAACATCTAAAGATAACTAGTTAAGGGCTCCTTTTACTAAATGGCGTTAGAGGATTTTACTACAGGCTGGCGAGGTAAATGCTCCGACGCTCATAGGAATTCTATGAGTGTCGGAGCATTTACCTCATCGTCTCCTGGAAGAAACCTCTACCACCGTTTAGTAAAACCAAGCATAAATCTTTGGAATGTCTACCCCTTTGTGTTACACAAATTTCAAAGTCAATAAACACTCCTAGTCAATTTCACCTGTCCAGACATTATTAATATAAGTTTTAAAAGGTTTTCACAATTACTTTTAGGCAATAGCATGCTCCTATTATAAAACATGATTAACTCAAGCAGTTATAATAACTTGCAATTAAAATTGTAAGCATGATTAACTTATATTTAAGCAGGATTAACAATTTAGGACACATTTTGCACAGTTGAATTCTCTTATGCAAAAGTTTATTCTTACAAATAAAAATTCAGTACTTAAGGTATTTCCATAAAAAAAATCTTTATTGGAAAGAAAATCAAACCATAAAAAAATTGTGAATAAATAAATATCGAGGGAAAGGACCTTTTTGTTACCTCCAGGTATGTCATTATGTTGAACAACTGCTATCTCAAGATCTTACTTCAGATAGACGAGAGTTGTTGTCCATGGCTTATACTTTGAGTTCTCAATTGAAAGTACCGCTGTGGTTCCATCACACACATTTGAAGGATAAAACTCAATTGATTGACTGTATAAAAGTGGTGGGCACTGGAGGACTTGCCCAGGGTCACAAGGACCAACACTAGGATTTAATCTCACAACCTCTGGGTATAGAGGCAGCAGCCCAACCAGTAAGCCACAGTTAGATGCTGTTTATGGAATGGCACTTAGAGCCAATATATGTGCCAAACTTTGGTTGCAAACATTTATATCAACTAAAATCTGGTGCATAATTTGGGTGTGGTCCTCAGTATTCAGGGGGATGGGACTTGCATACTGCTTTTTCTGTAGAGTTTACACAATCAAAGTGGTTTACATCTTTTAGACAGGTACTTATTTTGTACTTGGGACAATGAAGTGTTAAGTGACTTATCCAGAGCTATAAGGAGCTGCAGTGGGAATTGAACTCACAAACTCAGGATGCTGAGGCAGCTCTTCTAATCACTAGACCATTCCTTCACTCTAATACTGTGTACAACTTTAATGAATGTCCCTGACCTGCCCATGCTCCTCCCATGGACACGCCCCCTTTTGAGTTGAGCATCGATTATGTTTGCGACCATGTACTGACCCAATTTTCCTCCGAGCCAATTCATTAACCTCGTGGCCAATCATCCTCCAATCCGATCTGATCTGCGCATGCAAATGAGGGAAACGGCATGCAAAGTAGGAAGGGTCTCGATTCACTAAACAAATGCAGGCACACTGACTGGGCTGGCTAATCCAAAAACAAGCGACTGCTGAAGACCGGTAGCTTATGCAAAAACCCTGCTCTCTGCCCAGACTCTCCTGCTCTTGCTACCCCGACTCCATGGTTTTAACTCACGGGTTTAAAGTGGGGCTGCACTTCAGCATGTTTCTGTTAATTTCCAGAACACTCCGCAATGCAGCCCCACTTTAAACCCGTGGGTTAAAACCACGGGCACGTGAAAAAGTAAAGTTTCCAGCTCTGTTAAAAAAAGTTTCCAGTTCTTCCTTGCGCGGAGAGCATGCGCAGACCATCTATAGGCAAAGAAGATGATCTGCGCATGCGTCAGCAGGGCCGCCACCAGAAATTTCTGGGCCCCTTACTGAGCAATCCTATTGGGCCCCCCCACGCACCCCTTCCCCCCCACCCGACGCCCCCCCCCTTCTTCCATGGGCCGAATACACACATACTTTTCTGCTATTGCTCCACCTAAGCCAGTCCCGTAAAATCTTCTCACGTCCATTGGGTGATTTGGCATAGAGGAGATATTCATAAAAAGAACGTCCGTCAAGATCTTTACTCATAGACTGTGCCATTTGCTTTAAATCATCTTCCATCATTAATCCAAATTGCACAATTCTTTCTCTGTCTTTGTCCTGAATGGCATCTGGCCACATTGCTGGATCCTTCCAGTCAACAAATTTATGAGCAGGCGCGGAGAACGCATTTTTAAACAAATGTAGTTTATCCTTGTACTCCTTATGTAATTTTAATCATCTATGAATATGTTTGTATGTTTATTGTTCAAATGGTTTTATTTATTTCCCAAAATTTATTTTTGTTATACGCATTGAAAATATTTGATATTGCGTTTAAATCAAAATCTCAATAAACTTGAAACTTGAAACGAGTGCCCGTGAGATTGTGGGAGGGTTAAATACTCAAAACTTAGAAGAATAACAATTTACTTAAAGTTTTTTCTACGCCAGCTTTCTGGTATCTTTACATACAGTGGCGTACGTAGCATATGTAACACCCGGGGCCCATAATTTTTTGGCACCTCCCCCCATCTGTAAGAAAAACATGATTTTTAGTAACAAACCACACGTCACACATAAGTACCTAGGAAAAGGCAGCATCTTACATATTGCAGTGAGCAGTACATCAATACACCCATTGTAAAACTAAACAAGCCAGACCAGCACAGATCAATCCTACACCGTCAATCCTAACAGAAAACCATGTCTTTCGAACACACAGAACACAGAAAACACCTTCGCCTAGTATGGAATATGTCATCACAAACTAACCCCTCACTCTTTTACAAAATTGTAGTGTGGATTTTAGCCACAGTGGTAACAGCCCTGACGCTCATAGAATTCTGAGCATCAGAGCTGCTACCACCACGGCTGGCGCTAAAAAATGCTCCACAGTTTTGTAAAAGGGGGGATAAAATAGAAATACACAGTTTCAATGCTCTAGCTCAGAGGTGCCCAAACTTTTTGAGCTTGTGAGCTACTTTAAAATGACCAAGTCAAAATGATCTACCAACAATAAAATTAAAAAACACAAAGCACACTATACGCTGAGAAAATGTTAATTATCATTCCTATTCTGGGTTTTTTTCAAAGAGGTCAAGGCAGATGACTCTGTGCATTGTCACCTCAGTAACAACCATACAAAAATTGACAAATATACCCTCCATCCTTTTTATTAAACCACAATAGCAGTTTTTAGTGCAGGGAGCTGCGCTGAATGCCCAGCACTGCTCTTGACGCTCATAGGCTCCCTGCGCTAAAAACCACTATTGCGGTTTAGTAAAAGGGGACTATATTGTAAAATATAGACAGCAGATATAAATTCAGAACTGTGCATAATAAGTGAAGGGAAGTTTTCATCTCTGGGAATTTACCCAGTTAACTATTAAGTTATTTGGGCAAATTCCTTTGAAAACTGTGGTAATACTGCCTCCACTTTGCTAAATTTAAAATAAAATCATTTTTCCTACCTTGTCTGGTGATTTCATGAGTCTCTGGTTGCACTTTCTTCTTCTGACTGTGCATCCAATCTTTCTTCCCTTCTATCAGCCTGTATGCTTTCTCTCCTCCACACCTCATTCCCTCCCCAAACTTTTTCTTCCTCTCTCCCTGACATTTCTTTCTTTTTTTTCTGTTTCTCTTCTTTCCTTCTGTTTCCCTGCCTGCCCCCTTTCTTTCTTTCTCCCTGCCGTTCCCCAAGCCACTGCCATCAGGGAACAGGACCCACCAATGGATAACAGGCCCCAAAGCCGACGCCGACGCATACTCTCCCTGCTTCGGGCCAATCAGTCTTCCTCTCCCCGACGTCAATTCTGCCGTCGGAGAGGAAGTTCCGCCCAGCCAGGCAGCGATTGGCTGGCCCGAACTTCCTCTCTGACTGCAGAATTGACGTCGGGGAGAGGAAGACTGATCGGCCCGATAGATTAGATCGCCAAGACAAAGTGAGTCCTGGGTGATCGACTCACTTTGCCTTGGCGAGCTACTGGCGCCCCTGTCTTAGAACACTGCCTAGGACCCTGGGGGAGCCCGGGCCCCCTGTCAGCTCCGGGCCCCTGAATTCAGGACTGGTAGTACTGCCCTGATGGCGGCCCTGTGCGTCAGGATCGCTCAACAGCAATCCACGCAGTCGGTGGGGAGCGTGCCTCCAATCACGCCCATTTGCATGAGGATGCGTTGTGGATCAGTTCAGATCAGATAGGATCAGATAGGATCGGGAAGGTTAGTGAATCTAGGCCTATAAGTTTTATGCATGGATCTTATAAAACAGCCTGTACGATGATATTCATGCAAATCCATATTGTTGTCAATTAATACCAATAATTGATTGTTAGCACCATTCACACATCCCCCAATATGATGGCCTACTGGCCACGCAAGCTGCGAAACTAGACCACCAACTATCCAATCTACTGATCATGACACACCAGTCTACAAAATTTTCAGAAAAAAAATAAAAACCCTGCTATTCAAGACAAACTAACACCGCAGGAAGCATTTCAATCCCCCGAAGTAACCCACTCAACTCTGTAACACTTCTGGAAATGTCCAGATAACCTCTTATGTAATCCGCCTTGAACCGCTTATGTAATCCGCCTTCAACCGCCTTGAAATAAAAGTCACTAATGTAAAAAATGTAAAAATGTAATTTAGAGCTCCTTTTAGAAAGCCAGATTAGTGATTCCAATGCAGCAAATGCATTGAAGTCCATAGGAATTGAATGGGCTTCATTTCATTTGCTGCATCAAAATTGCTAGCATTGCTTTGTAAAAGGAATCCTTAGCTAGTGTGTAATTTTGCACACAATTAAATGCATGGTTAATGTGGGGAAAAGGTTTACCACAAAATGTTTTAAAGTGTTTTGCAATAATTTGTCTGTTAGCAAGTGCTAATAGTGCATTTTTTATTTTTCTGATATTTTTTCAGGAGGGGCCTGTCATGGGTGGGGAATGGGCATAGAAGCATTAGCCAGCTAGCGTGCGCGCATTAGCTTGTGCTAACCGGATAAAGCAGTCTTCACATTGAGGCACTTGTCACCTTCTAAATAGGTGGTGGTAAGTGTTCCCACAATAATATAATAATAATAATAATAACAGTTTATATACCCCAGGGCCGTGAAGTTCTGTGCGGTTTACAATGGTTATAAATGTTACAGATTGAGTAGAATTAACATAGTTAATATCTATTGATTAACAGCTCTAGAGATCAGATATTGTGGGAGAGATTTTCTGAAGGACTTACATGTTAAAGGGAAAAATTATCATGCAACCTACAAAAAAAAAGCCCTATTTTGGGGCAGCATTAAAATATGCTTAGCACATAGGACAGTCCTGCATTAAAATGCACTAAGCCCATTTCTTAAGGCTTTTTTGTAAAAGGGCCCTTTATCTTTTAAATCTCCTAGACTTATTAGCTGGATAAGGTACACTTTTTCCAGCATACAAATGATCATTTACCTTATTAATGCTGGGTTTTTTTAAATGGTAGTAGAGATTTTTACTGCAATCCGGTGAGTAAAATGCTCTGAAGCTTATAGAATTCCTAAGAGTGTCAGAGCATTTCTATCGTCGGCCCGCCATATAAACCTTTATCGCCGTTTAGTAAAAGGAGCCGTAAGAAAGTAATACAAAAGAAAAACTCTCCGGGTAATCAAATATTGTTATTCTGATCCAACTGCTGACCCAAATACTCTCTTAATAGAGCACAGTGTGCAGGTGTAGGACTTTTTATTAATATGAAATTTAAAATTTTTCTATTGTAATTTCCAGTACCTTTGTGCTCATACATTGAAGCAAAATCATCCAAAAGGACCAGCAGCCCAAAAGTAGAAAATGGACATTTTTAAGATCCAAAAATTCCATCTCTTTTTCTGCTACCTGTGGCAAAGATAATCATGTGTCTCCTTCCACTTGCAATTTTGGGTGAGAGTAATCATTCTGAATCTTCAGAGTTTCAATGAGGGTCAGGCTCTGTCTCTCTCCTTAGCTGAGTCAACCAGTCAATTATATAATATGCCATTTTGGGAAAGACCAAATGTAAATAAAGCCCAGCTCTCTGTTTCTGACAGTGGACAAACCAGCTTGTAACTACTCAGATGGATCCCAAATGCATTCCTTGTTGCTCACAACCATAGAAAAGCAACAGCATCTCAAGTCTACATGGCTGTAATGGTTAATTAATATTTATTCTAGGGAAATGACTAAACTCTTTTCAAACTGAATTATGCTAACTAGTTTGATCTTATTTTCTATCAACAAATTTCGCAGTTTTTGCAAGCTCAGTGAAAAAAAACAAAAAAACATTTTAAATATGCTACTTATTTATTTTGTGCTATTTGAGAGGTAAACAGTGTTTTTTTTAATTTACCTATTCAACCTCATTCATGATTTTATAGATCTCTATCATATATCTTTTCAGCTATATCTTTTCCAAGTTCAAAAAACATAGAAACACGATAGCAGATAAAGGCCGAATGGACCATCCAGTCTGCTCATCCACAACATCCACTTTCTCCTCCTCTCCCTAAAGAGATCCCACATGCCTGTCCCATGCTATCTTGAAATCAGATACAGTCTTCATTTCCACCACTTACATCGGGAGACTATTCCACATATCTGCCACTCTTTCTGTAAAGAAGTATTTTCTTATATTGATCCTGAGCCTATCACCCCTTAACTTCATCCTATGCCCTCTCCTTCTGGAGTTTTCCTTCATTTAAAAAAGACTCACCTCCTGTACATTAAAGCCACAGAGATATTTAAACGTCTGTATCATATCCCCTTTCTCCTGTCTTTTCTCCAGAATATACAGTACATATTAAGGTGTCTAAGTCTGTCCCCATATGATTTATGACAAGTACCACTAACCAATTTTGTAGTAGACCTCTGGACCAACGCCAACCTATTTATATCTTTTAGAAGGTGCAGTATTCAAAACTGCACACGGTATTCCAAATACAACAGCATTATCACCTCCATTTTCCTAATGGCCATTCCTTTCCTTATGCACTCAAGCATCTTCATGGCTTTGACCGTCACCTTTTCTACCTGTTTTGCCACCCTGAGATCATCAGACACAATCACCCCCAAGTCCTACTCTTTTGTGCACAGAAGTACTTCACCTCCTATATTATACAATTCTCCTGGACTTTTACAGCCCAAGTGTATGACCCTGCATTTCTTTTATCATTAAATCTTATTTGCCAATTACCAGACCATTCTTCAAGCTTCACTAGATCATGTTATCCACACCCTCTGGGGCATCTACCCTATTACAGAGTTTGGTTTCATCTGCAAAAAGACAGACTTTGAAAGACATTTCTTCTGCAATATCACTCACAAAGATGTTAAAGAGAGCCAGCCCAAGGAAAGATCTCTGTGATACTCCACTAAATACATCCTTATCCTCTAAGCAAACTCCTTTTACTACTATACTATGTCTCCTTCCACGTAACAAATATTTTATTCAGTTTATCACTTTAGGGCCCATGATGCATGCATTAAGTTTATTTAACAATTGCTTATGCAAAAGCTTTGCTAAAGTCCAAGCACACTACATCTAGGCCCTGATTCTGCAAAGTGTGCCTAAAGTTAGGTGCAGTTTGGGCATCCAAGAAAGGTGTTCTTTGTAGAATTGCGCTCAGTGATGTTCAGCACTGTTTAGACGTCCAATTTTTGAGATGTCCTTTAGAGAATTGGGTTTTAGGTGAGAGTTAGATGTCCAATCAATGTCCTTAATGTTATAATATTTTATTATTATGACATTATTAGAATGGCAATTTTATGGTGTTTTTCATTATAATTGTGATACTGGGAGTTGGAATTGTGATACTGGGAGTTGGATCTGTTTAATGCTTTTATTTATTTCTCTTCCATCAGAGAGAGTGACTGGGATTCAAACCAGCGTTAGGCTAGAAGGCTGTAGGTTTAACCAGTATGCTACACAGTGAGCTAGCAAGTTACATAGCAATTATAATACTAGGTCCTATAGGCATTATAAAGGAAGTCTACTTTTGAATATAGTTTGGGCTTTAGATAAACCTGAGTTCTATGGATGGAACTTAGGCACAGTTTGGACGTCCTTAATGTGATCTGCCAAATAGATCTCTGGGTTTTTATTTTTGCTTTATTAAGCTCAAAATACATTTAATAAGGCACCACATAAACAGGGCACATCAAAACAGATATATTGCATGCATGCATGCATGTTTGTGGACAAACAGCAATGCTATTTGCTAAGTAGAGGAAAAGATTCATTAACTGAAGCACAACACATGGAAAAAACACAGCTTTATGTTTCTTGCTAAAAAGCTACTCTTTTTTTCTGACTAAACTGTGTGCCAATCAGCTCATTACTGAAAGCAAAGAAAGCACATGAAAAAATATATAGATTACATACATAACTTCATTTGCAAAAGCTTAAAAACTGGAAAAAAAACAAAACACAGATACAGACCTTAGCATGGCTTCTATTTCATTGCAAATGGAGGTTTGCAGCTGCACAGTGCTGACCTTATTGTGAGATCATCAAGGTGCACCTGCAATGTAGAATGCCACAATTAAAATATGTGCTGGGATTTAAACTCATGACCTCTAGAAGATAAGCACAGGGTTTTACTTTGTGAGCTGAAGATCATGGGACATAATTCAGGAAACACCATTATTTAATAGAAAAACTAGAGCTTGCTTCATGCTGTATCAAAAAGTTTTACAGTTTGCAGGAGGCACAGGATCTGGAGAGATTAACTTATAAATGTTTGAAAGATTTTACTGGAGATGACATGATTGACATGATTGTTGATGATATGATTGTTGATGACATGATGACATGATTGTTAATGACACGATGACATGATTGTTAATGACATGATTGTTAATGAAGAAATAGCCTTCTTTGACCCGTTCTTCAAGAACAATATACATTTTTGGCCAGATTATATGTTTCACCACGTTGGACATATCTAGAGGGAATTACAACAGATGGAAGGTGTTTAAGATGTGCCAGTGACCAAGTTAATTTGGCACATATGTTTTGGGAATTCACAGTTCTTGCTACCTTTTGGAGCGAGATCCTCTCCTATTTGAATGCAATCTTTGGTACCCCCCCTTATTACTTACAGCTGAGTTGTTCTTACTTGATAAGGTAGTGAGTTAACCATTTTGAGAATGGGTCAATTAAAATTAATACTAGAAGCTTGTTTGCTTGCCAAAAAATATATTCTCACTTCTTGGATATCATCTGCCTCATCTACTTCCATTCAATGGAAAAATGAACGGTATAATTTACTAAGAATAGAACAATTGGATACAAAAGAATTCTACACCCAAAATATGGACATTGTTTAGGCTACTTGGTCCCCAGTAAGTGAAGTATTACCTCACAAGGTCCGCAGTGCATTGCTGAATATGAGTATTTCTGGTATCCCTGCCCCTCCCCCCTTTCTATTAAGTCATTTGATCTTTGAGCACCCTGGAAGGGAAAGTGGTAGGAAGGGAAGGAATTATGGGAGGGTGGGGTAGGAATAAGTGGAGGGATACATTTGAATTGCCATGTACATATGTTGGTGATTGAAGAGAAGAACTAACCTGCAGTCACCACCATTTTGGTCATACTACGGTTGAAGAACATATATAACAAAAGTAGACCATTGTATTATACCTATTCGGTGTACTATTGATTGGTATGCTTTTGTAATATTTTTGTTACTCTGTTGTGTCTGTTAATAAAAATTATGTTGTTTAAAAAAATGCTGTGTGTCCTATTTTATACATATGGGCTTCATGGTACTTAGCTTTAGTAAAAGGGCCTCTGAATTAGGTCTGAAAACTCAGCATCCTCAGGAATCTCAAGGATTCTCAGATTCTCTTGCTGTGATTGTTCATATCCCCAAGTACTTTCTTTCAACTTAACTTAAAGCTGGTTCAGTCTATTCTCTAGAATAGATGAATGTTTCTGAAAAATGCCAATTCAATCCTTAAAAGAAGTCACCTCCTCTTGTATGGAGCTGCTGTTTGACTGTTCTTCCTTGACAGCTATTTCAGATAATAGAATTGTTCATTATCATTACATTAGAAATCTCTGTCCTTTTTACCAGGCACCATTTGACTGGAAATAGTGGTTTCTGTTCAGCACGCCTACTCCTAAATATATTGCATATAATGCTTCACTCTTACTTGCTTTGTTAGATGACATTTTTAGAGGAATTCAAGAAGCAAAAGTGACATAAGAGGATAATAGACAATAGATAGTGGGAAGTGTATTCTTAGTATGTCCTCACAGTGGACAGTTTCTGTATTAAAGAAAGCACTGGGAAAGTACAGAAGATGTCTGAGGGAGAGGAAGATATTGTAGATCTTCGTAGTTAATGTAGATGGGCAGACAGGATAGGTTCTATGGTCTTTATCTGCAGGAATTATCTGTTTCTATGTCTGACTTCCTCAAGTGGTCCTCTCTTGACATGCTTACAAGTACTCTTTTCCTCTGATTTTTTTGAAAATTTTAAGAGGAGAAAGAGCTGCAATGAAGGCTAAATAAACATGAAACAAAACAAAAAGTTCCAAATGGGTTAGTTTTGCATACTGTCAACAAATGAACTCCATCAAAGTCAAAAATGTACTTCCTAAAGGGGAAAAAGACCTCAAATATCCCATGCCCAAAGCTCATGGCTGATTTCAAGGGCACAACGGGACAAAGGAGTATTATCATAGTCTAAAAACCCCTCTGTATAATTTAAGTGCAAATTCTTTTTTAAATAATAAAGTGAATGCACCGCTAAATAACAACTGGTCCAATATTATCCCATGGGCCAGAATGTTGTCTCAGAAGCAACTATTTGCCAATGTCCCACAAATCCAAAAAAGCTAGAGTCCAAGGTCAAAAATCAAGTTAGTAACCAGCAAAATCACAATGAAAAAGTCACTTATCTCAGATCCCAATGGCGGCCAAGACCATTTCACCAGGCAGCTCCATCAGGGGATTTCGTAGTGCTTTCTCAAATCCCAAAAATACTGGTGTTGTTGAAAAAAAGACTCAGTGGTTTGTGACCACGATTTCCACAGCATTGCTTCAACAGAGAAAAGAACATCAGACCTTTCCCAAAATAACACAGGAAAATGGCGTACAGGCACAAAACAAATACAAAAAGTAGATAGTTACCCACAGATACTATTTAATCCATTTCTACAATGCATTGCATGAACAGAGCAAATTCTGTGTCTGTTATGGTCAGCGCATGCACTTGTGAAATTCACTTTTAAACTTGCCGCGCATCGCTAATTGGGTAACCCATACAAACATCATCAAGGGGAAAAGAAATCTGATATGCATGCCATCCCAGGCACCAGCTTCATTACGAATGTATATGTAAAATGATCTATCTACACTGATGGTTAACTAGAAATGATTCAATTACTATCAACATATATTGAATATTTATTTTATTTATTTATTGTATTTAATACATTTCTATATCGTTTGTTTGAAAACAGTCTACAAAATGATTACATGCATAAAATGTCAAAACAAATCTGGACAAGTAGAAACAGACAGCATTAATTTTAACAACAATCAGTACACAGAAAAATGCATCAGCAAATAATTGTGTTTTTAACAGTTTTCTAAATGAGCTCCTATCACTGTATTTCCAAATTTAGCTAACAAGTTTTACCCCTGCACATGAAAAGGTCATTGCATTGGCTTCCGCGTATAGTTTAAATAATGACATCAGTAAACTGCATGAGTATTCTCAAAAACCATCTAAACATGCAGGACTTGCTCACACCTGATACATACACTTGACAATAAGGTTAGTCTATTAATATGTTTTGTTTGTTTGTTATATTTATATTCATTATGTATGTTTTATTGAAACTTGCTTAGAATTGTTGGATGTTTGCGAGTAATACATTTTTAAATACAGTAAATAAATATTGAGGTCTTCAATTCTCTTCTCATATGTCTTTTGGCACAAGCCCCATACTTTTTTTTGCCTCTCTCTGAACCACCTTGAGGACTTTTAGCATGATAGGACTTCTAAAACTCATTGCAATGCTCCAAAGGGGGCCATATCAATGACTTATACAAAGGCATTTTTACCTCCTTTTTTCTATCGGAAATGCCTCTCTCAATGCACTCTAGCATCCGTCTTTGTATGTCCACTGCCTTGTCAATTGTCTCACTGTCTTAAGATTCTCCAATACTGTCACCCCAAGGTCCCTCTCCTGGTCTGTGTTTATCAGCCTTTCACTCCGTAGTAAAGACGTATGACTCTTTTGAGTTTTTATACTCCATGTACATCACTCTACACTTCTTTGCATTAAATTTTAACTGCCAAACATTTTACCACTTTTCTAATCTGTTTAGATCACTTCTCGTGTTGTCCAATCCCTCCAGGGTATCCATTCTATTGCAAATCTTTGAGTCATTCACATAGAAAAAAGCTTTCCCTTCGGACCCTTCAACAGTGCCACTCATAAATATATTGAATATTTAGCAACAGTACCGATCATCGGGACACTTCACTATCCACCTTTCTTTCCTCCAAGTGAATTGCATTCCCCATGACAATTTGATGTCAGTCAGTCAACCAGTTTATAATCCAGTACTGTGGGTCCTAACTTCAACCTGTTCAATTTGTTTACAAACCTTCTGTGATGAATCATGTCAAAGGCTTTGCTAAATTCCAAATAGACCATATCTAGTGCATGCTCTCAATCCAGTTCTCTGGTCACCCAGTCAAATCAATCAGATTTATCTGACATGATTTTCCTTTGATTAAACCTTCTTGCCTTGGATCTTGTTAACCACTGGAATCTAGGGATTGTATTATCTTTTCCTTCAACAGTGCTTCCATTATTCTTCTACCACCAAAGTAAGGCTTACCAGCCTGTAGTTCCCCCTTCTCTGTCATCATTTCTAGCCTTTCTCCTTTTTCCAATATACCCCTCAAAAAAGTCTTGACACCTCTTTTTTTATCTAGCCCTTTTCTTTTGCGAGTTGCATTTTCCTGTTTACTTTTTTGAGATTTGTGTGGGACTCTTTTCTGAGTTCTTCTGTACTTCAAAAATGTCGCTTGTTTGCCCTTATTCCTTCAGACACTTGTTTGGTGAACCATGTAGGTTTTTTCTCCTCTTACTTTGTTTACTTTTCTTACATAAAGATCTGTTGCCATTTTTATTGTTCCTTACAACTTAGACCACTGACTTTCCACTTTTCTTGTATTCTTCCATTCTGCTAGCTCTTTCCTCAAGTACTCCCTTTCCTCAAATACTCCCTTTACTAAAGCCAGCATGTTTGAAATCCAGGACTTTGAGTTTATGTGTATACCCTCCATTTTAGTTCCTGCATATAGAATATTACCTATATATAGGACAAGTAATTTTCTAAAAGCCCACTTTTCTAAAGCTCAGAAATGACATTGAAAATGGGTCTCTAAAGGTTTCGTCAAAGAGCAATCCCTATTTTATTTCTATTTAGTAAACACAAGATAGAAGTAATATCTTGAATTTGTGAGCCCTGGAGTCTATATTAGCATGCAGTGCATTAGAATACTAGAGTCCCACTGGAAATGAAAGTAAAATTGCAACATTATTTTTCTGAACCATAAAATTGTTTTAGTAACCAGTTACTGCACATGGATGCTAATAAGGCTGTCACTAAATTATTTGGGAGAATATTACATTAGCAAAATGCAGTACTCTTTCTTATAACTCATAAAAATCAAGGTGACAAATTTCTACTTCATTAAATAATTGAAATTCAAGAAAAATACAAAGGTAGGCCAAGTGAAATTATACAGTAAGATGTAGCAAGAAATAAAGCACACATGGAAAAAGCTGAGGAACCAAAGGAGGGAGAAGGAACAGAAGTATGGCCTGTGCAAGAGAACATAATTCTCATGTTGATGCTTTGGTTTTGCTTAGAATAGATATATTCCCTGTATAAAAAAGGAAGAAGGAAGACCAAACGGCTGCCAGCATGGTTAACGAATGAGGTAAAGGAAGCTATTAGAAGACATTCAATTAATTCACATAGTCAACCCAGAAAATCCCAATGAAGTAACTCAAATTAATCAAAAATTAGAAAAAATTAAAAACTGGCTTACTCAAAATAAACTAGCTTTAAACATATCCAAGACAAAGGCATTACTCTTTCCAACTAGCTTTCCACTCCTTTTTTAATCGAAAACACTTCAATTGATTTAGTACCATCACTAAAGATCTTAGGCGTTATATTAGATGCCAAATTTACCTACCAGGAACATATCAATAATATTGTTAAAAGTTGTTTTTATCGCTTGCGTTTAATCCGGTCGATGTCTAAATATCTAGAGACAAAATCGCTTAACATTTTAGTCCATTCCCTCATAATTTCGAAACTAGATTACTGTAACTCATTGTATTTAAACATAACATATAAGGAACAAAGGAGACTACAAATTATACAAAATATCGCCATTAAATTAATCCATCACGGGAAGAAATATGACCACGTAACGCCTTACCTAATAAATTGACATTGGTTACCTATTAACCAAAGAATAACATACAAAATAGCTTTATTAGTATTTAAAACAACAACTACCAATGAACCACAGTTCATTGACCGCCTTCTAATTCCACAAACCTCAAATCGTTTTCTCCGATCTAATACACAAGATCTATTAATGGTCCCCTCATTAAAAACTATAGGAACTAGACGCCACGACATCTTCTCAGTTAAGGCACCGCTTGTATGGAATACCCTTCCTTTGTATATTAGAAATACTAAAGATCTCAACTCATTTAAAAATAGTTTAAAAACATTCCTCTTTAAAGCTGCATTTAACCTCTAAATTCTCATCCTTCTATGTAAATTTTAATTCCAGCTTCTTATACCCAAATCCTAATGTTTTTACCCTCTCCCCTTCTACCTTCTTTTTCTCCGCACTAGGAATCAAAATTTTGTAACTTTTTCCCTCACGTTTCCTCCACTTCACTCTAGTTTTGTAATATTTGTCAGTATTGTCAGTTTGAAATTGCCCTGTGTCATTTATTGTAGAAATTTTATTAATATTTTTAATGTTTTACCCCAACTGAACATTTTATGTAATTCGCTTAGAAATATTAAGCGAACCATCAAATTTAAATAAAACTTGAAACTTGAAACTATTAGAGCTAAAAGAGAACCCTTCAGAAAAGGGACGAAGGATCCGATTGAAAATAATTGTAAACAGCACAAGGAATGTCAAGTCAACTGGAAGGCGCTAATTAGGAAGTCAAAGAGAGACCTTGAAAAGAAGATTGCACTGGAATCAAAATCACACAGTAAAAACTTATTTAGGTATATTAAAAGCAAGAAGCCAGGAAGAGAATCAGCTGGACTGCTAGTTGACTGAGGGATAAAAGGGGCTCTCAAAGAAGACAGGTCATAGCAAAGAGATTAAATCAATTCTTTGCTTCACCGAGGAAGACGTGGGGGATTTACCAGTGCCAGAAACGGTATTCAATTCTGATGAATCAGAGAAAATCATACAAATCTCTAATACTGGATGATATAATGGGTCAATTTGACAAACTGAGCAGTAACAAATTGCATGGGCCAGATGGTATAAATCACAGAGTGCAAATAGAATTGAAAAATGAACTTGCAGAGCTATTGTTAGTAATTAGTAATTTTACTTTAAAATCCAGCATAGTACTGGAAGACTGGAGGGGGACAACATGATGCTGATTTTTAAAAAGGGTTCCAGAGATGACCTGAGAAATTATAGACCGGTGAGTTTGACATAGGTGCTGGGTAAAATGATAGAGACTATTATAAAGAACAAAACGACAAAACATATACATAAGAATGGATTAATGAGAGAAAGCCAACATGGATTTAGTCAAGGGAAATCTTGCCTCATCAATCTACTGCATTTTTTTGAAGGGGTGAATGAAAATGTGGATAAAGGTGAATCAGTTGATATTGTGTATTTGGATTTTCAAAAGGCATTTGACAAAGTACCTCATGAAAGACTTCTGAGGAAATTAGAAAGTAATGGGATAGGAATTAATGTCCTTTTATGGATTAAGAACTGGTTGAAAGACAGAAAAATGGTCAATATTCTCAATGGAGAAGGGTAAATAGTAGGGTGTGCCAGGGGTCTGTGCTGGGACTGCTGCTTTTTAGCATATATATCAATGATCTAGAGATGGTAATAACTAGCGAGATAATTAATATTGCTGATGACACCAACCCCCTCCTTTGTAAAGGAGTGCCAAAGTTGTGAAAAATTGCAAGAAGACCTTATGAGGCTGGTAGACTGGGTGTCAAAATAGCAGATTACATTTAATGTGAGCAAGTGCAAAGTGATGCAGACAGAAAGTGTTAGCCAGGCAGAGGGAGTGGTTCCATGTGTAAGCTGTCTTCAGCTTGAATGCCTCATGAAGGAAGCAAAGGAACTGAGAGAGATAACAGCAAGACTGAGAATCATCCATGAGATTGAGAGGTACATCAATGAAATGGTTCATGAGGCATCAAAGATTTCCAGCAATGGAGAAGAAGAGGCTGTACTGAGGGAAGACAGCTGGGCTCAGATTACAGAACCCTGCAAGATTGGTACTGTGACTCCACCTGCCCTTGAACTGAAGAACCGGTATGCTGCCCTGGAAGTGCAGATGAGAGCATCCCAGGGAGAGGAAGCTTAAAGTCCAAAATATTGCTGGATCCATGACCAATAGGAGGTATAAGTTAGTGTGGTTGGTGATTCCATTCCGAGGGGTATAGAAGCATCCATATGTACACCAGACATGATGTCCCGGGAGGTATACTGTCTGCCTGGTATCAAAATCCAAGATGTTATGGAGAGATTGCCAAGACACGTCAAGCCAGATGACTTTTCTGATGCTGCTCATCCACATTGGCACTAATGATACTTCCAACGAACGTATCAAAAATGACTTTGTGGCTCTGGGAGAGAAGGTGAAGCAGTCAGGTGCACAGGTGGTATTCTCGTCCATCCTCCCTGTTGAGGGTAAAGGCCAGGGAAGAGAAGCTTACATCCTGGAGATGAATATGTGGCTATGTGGATGGTGTCATTGAGAGCGTTTTGGCTTCCTGGACCATGAGATTATTTTCCAAGAGCTGCTGATCAGTATGGTATCAAAATCCAAGATGTTATGGAGAGATTGCCAAGACACGTCAAGCCAGATGACTTTTCTGATGCTGGCTCATCCACATTGGCACTAATGATACTTCCAACGAACGTATCAAAAATGACTTTGTGGCTCTGGGAGAGAAGGTGAAGCAGTCAGGTGCACAGGTGGTATTCTCGTCCATCCTCCCTGTTGAGGGTAAAGGCCAGGGAAGAGAAGCTTACATCCTGGAGATGAATATGTGGCTATGTGGATGGTGTCATTGAGAGCGTTTTGGCTTCCTGGACCATGAGATTATTTTCCAAGAGCTGCTGATCAGTATGGTATACATTTATCAAAGAAGGGAAGAAGCAGGCTGGCTAATCTGCTGAAGAGGGCTTTAAACTAGAAGTGATGGGGCAAGGTGATCAAAGCCTCCAGGTGAGTATAAGTCCTCAGGTAAGTAAATCATTGAATAGCTCTACACTGATGGGAAAAGGGGGCAATGTCTGGAAAGCAGTACATACTAATGCTCGAAGTATGGGAAACAAAATTCTGGATCTAGAAGCTATGATGGAAGAAGATGAGTTGGATATACACTTCCCCCTCCCGATGTGTGGTTTTAGGACTTACAATTTCGATTATTCACAATTTCTTAAAACCATAATCACCCCACCTACCCCCGCCTTCCCCCCCGGCATCCCGGACCTTACCTTGTGGTCTAGCAGTCTATCGGGGCAGGAACAATCTTCCTACACTCCTGCCCCATGCAGATTGCTCATATAAAATGGCTGCCATGAGTTCCCGTCATAATCTCTAGAGACTATGGGAACTCACGGCAGCCATTTTGTATGAGTGATCTGCACGGGGCAGGAGCATAGGAAGATTGCTCCTGCCCCGAAATACCACTAGACTACCAAGTAAGGTTCGGGATGCCTGGGGGAAGGCGGGAGGGAGGGAGGCGGGGGTAGGTCAGAGCCGGCCAAAAGTTATTCGCAAATTTTCAATATTCGTGGGCTGGCTCTGCCCCTAACCCTCACAAATATTGAGGGAGGAGTGTAGTAGCGATCACAGAGATATGTTTCATGGAGAACCATGACTGGGATGTAGTTATACCAGACTATAATCTGTCAGGAAAGACAGGGTAGGAAGAAAAGGAGGGGGAATAGCATTATATGATAATGATCATATTAAAGCCACACAATTGAAGGATCTGCAGGGCAAGTAAGAGGCACTATGGATCAATTTGGAAAGAGTGATTGGTAAATATATTTACATTGGTTTGATATACAGCCCTCCTTCACAGATGGAAGAAGTAGACATAGATTTAATAGTAGACCTTCGGAATATATCCAATAAAGGGGAAGTTTTACTAATTAGTGAATTTAACATGTGAGATGTTGATTCCGGGGTATCCCTATTATGGGGTCTTCTAGAAGTAGAGAGATCCTGATTTCTCTACAAGAAGCACTATGCCAGCAGTTGGTAATTGAACCCACATGGGATGAGGTCATACTGGACATAGTGCTTACAAACGGGGAAAATGCTTCTGATGTTACAGTGGGTGATCATAACATGGTATGTTTTTTTTATTATTTATTTATAAATTTCAACATAATATGAAGCATTAATTTGTATAGAAAAGAAGTTAAGCCAAATACAATCTACAACAAGCCAGGAAAAAATAAAAAAGGACATAAAAGTTACAATGGCTTAACTTTACTCAAGTCCTCAAATTAGATCCAAATCTAACACATTTAGCGAGAGAATAAAAGTAAACTTAAAGAATCACTGTCTTGAGCTGTGAGCAAAATGCATAACTTTCTAATGAGCTTAAGATTTTCATTTATCCAACTGGGATATAGACAAGAAAGTGGTTAATTGAAAGGTTCACAGAAAACATACTTATTCATTCACTTGCAAGGATGTCATAAGTAAAAAGTAGCCCTTAAAGCTAACACTCCTGACTTAAGTAATAGAAATTCATGCCTACGCTTCTGCGTCTCACTTGATAAATCGGGAAACATCTGTATTTTATGTCCAAGAAATTCTTTCTGTTTATTCTTAAAGAATAGACTCAAAATCCTGGTTGGAGAGCTACAGATATTTTTAATGTTGCTGGGGTCACAATTTCTTTATCTGACGTCTCAAGCAATGCTGAGACGTCTATTGCCTCTTGAGCACTAGACCTCTGATGCTGACTTTGACCACCAGCTGGCAGATAATACACTTGAGAAAGTGGAGGTAATAGTTTATCTGAAATTCCCAGAATTTCTTGAAAATATCTTTTGATCATTTCCCTTGGGGTCACCAAAGTGACTTTAGGGAAATTAATCAATCTTAAATTGTTACTTCATGCCGTGTTCTCCAACATTTCAATTTTCCTCCTAAGATTAACATTATATTTAATTATTGTCTCTTGAATCCTTTTGGAGGAAATTAAGTCCTGTTCAGCTTTCTGAATACTGGATTTAGAGTCACTCAATCCCATTTTAACTTCTTTCAGTTCCTTTGTATGTTCAATCAGTTTCCCTTCTATATACTGGACATAGTGCTTACAAACGGGGAAAGTGCTTCTGATGTTACAGTGGGTGATCATCTGGCATCCAGTGATCACAACATGGTATGGTTTAATATTAAGACGGGTATAGTGTATAGAGAGGGATCATTCAAAAGTAAAGGCTCTAGACTTTTTTTTTTTTTAACTAACTTTATTCAGATGAGGATTACATCAAGGAATTGTTGTCTGGAAGGAATAGGAATGCAGTGGGCAAAACTGAAAGGAGTTATTGTAAGGGCAACAAAACTTTTTGTGAGGCATGTAAGAAAAAGTAAGAGGAAAAGAAAGCTGCTTTGGTTCTCATAAATAGTAGCTGAGAAGGTAAGGAATAAGAGGCTAGCTTTCATAAACTACAAAAGATCACAAAGAGGGAGCCAAGCAAAAATATCTGGAAAAGTTAAGAGAGGCTGGTCGAATAGTCTGGAAAGCAAAGATACAAATGGAAGTATGTTATTGGGTTTCAAAAATGGATTGGACGAGTTCCTGAAGGAAAAAGGGATTGAAGGGTAGAATTAGAGGGATATGTTAAGTAAAAGATCACTTACAGGTCATTGACCTGGGGGGCCGCCGCGGGAGCGGACTGCTGGGCACAATGGACCTACGATCTGACTCAGCAGAGGCAATGCTTATGTGCTTATGAAGATAAAATAGCTGACATGGTAAAACAGGGAGATAAGACATTTTTTAGATATATCAGTGATAGGAAGAAGTACAAAGTGGCATTGTGAGATTCAAAGGTGAAGGGGAGGAATATGTAGAAGCTGATTGTGAGCCCACCGGGACAGATAAGGAAAATGCTTGAGTAACTGATTGTTAAACCGCTTAGATAACCTTGATAGGGCGGGGCGCTAGAGAGCCCGATCAATATGGAGGCTTGAGTCGCGAGCTCCCGTCCACAGCTCCGCTATTCTTGAATTATCACTCACTTTCGAGAACGCAATCGTGCTATACAATGCTGTAACAATGCCTCGGCCCAAGCAGGGTAAGATCGAGGCCGCCTTTGCCGGCTCTTCTGGTGTTAAACGCCCGAAACAAGATCCTCCGACACCTACTAAGGGAGAATCGCACAGGCCACGCGTCGACCCGGAGCTTACCATATCGGAGCAGTTACAGCTAATATCTAATATGATGTCTGAAAGCAAGGACGATATTAAAGATATCAAGCACGAAATCATGAATCTTACTGAAAAATTTTCAACCATGGAAACAAAAATGCAGGTACTTGAGAAGAAGTGCTTACTTGTTGATGAGATCTCCACAAACCAGAAAATGGATCGTAGGGCTCTGCATGCTCTGGAGATTCAACTGGAAGATCTGGGTAACCGCGGTCGGCGCCACAACCTGCGTCTGAATGGCCTTCATGAGGGGGCCGAGGGATCTAACGCTTGTAAATTCTTCGAAGATTGGCTACCTAAAGTGTTGTCCCTTACATTTGATCGGGCTCTGGAGGTTGAGAGAGCCCACCGTGTGCCGACCAGGGCCCCGACCGGCTCTCAGCGTGCCAGACCGGTGGTAATGAAGATTTTGAGGTTTCCACACGTAGCTATGATCCTGGACAAAATGAAATCCATCCACAAAATAGACTGGCAGGGTCAAACCATCTACATTTCAGCGGATTATACGAAAGCTACAGCAGAAAAAAGACGCAAGTTTCTTGCCATGCACCCTCGCCTGAGAGCTATTGAGGCGCGCTTCTGCCTTCTCTCTCCAGCACACTTCAAGATAACGTATCAAAATAGAACAAAAACATACACCGACCCTGATGAGGTGGACAGATTTTTGAAAGAGCAAGAAGACCTGATCCGTATGGATACCTGACTTTTTTTGTGTGAATTTTAGTGTTCACCAGGCCTCCGGGGCGCCTTTTGGGTGGGATGGTTACGAGGCTTTTGCCTTGTGGGTGGGTGGGAGTTGGATTGATTGTGGGGAGGGTGGTGGGCTGTATGTATCTGTGTGTGTGTGGGTTTTTTCCTTTATTTTTTTCTTTTTTCTTTCTCTTTCATCGGAATCAGGCAGTTTTAATCTCACTATCCAGGAAGCAAACAGTTGTGATTGTTATATGGGTTAATTATATATCCATTGCTTGTGGTATTGTGTATTTAGCTCTTTACTATGGCACTCTGTAATGTGTTATCGTTAAACATTAGAGGGTTAAATCACCCTATTAAGAGAAAAAAAATGCTACTGTACTGTAAACACAAATCTGCACTTGTAGTTTTTCTGCAGGAAACAAAATTGAATGCGATTGAATCAACCAAACTTAAACGTGATTGGGTCTCTCACTGTTTCTTTTCCCCGGCTGCTTCTTCTAGAGGTTGGGTGGCCATTCTACTTGCCAAACAACTCCAATATACCATAGTTTGTTCCTCTCATGACTCTCAGGGACGCTGGGTATCTGTAACTTTGGACATTGCTTCCCACTGATATACCTTCTTTGCACTATATGCTCCTAACATTGTGGATCGGGAATTTTTTAATACCTTGGCTAGGGAGTTGGCTTCTGTTTCCACCGACTATTTAATAGTGGGTGGGGATTGGAACCTGGTTCTTGATGCATATCTTGATAGGCGGTCTCAATCCACATATCGCCCTCCACCTACACTTCCCATGTTGTTGAACATTATTCAGACATATGGTCTTGCAGATGTGTGGCGTCTATTTCATCCTAAAGCACAGGAATTTACATTTTGGTCCGCGCCACATGCATCAGCAATGCGTTTAGATTATTTTTTACTCTCCCATTCGCTTTTACACTCTGTTCGTTCCTCCTCCATTCTGGCCTGCCCTCTTTCTGACCATTCTGCTATATCAATATCCTTGCAGTTAGCTGCTTCTTCTCCTCCTGCCTCCTCCTGGCGATTTAATACGGCTCTCCTAGATGATCCTCACTTCGTGGAACAACTTGAGGCGTGTTCCAAAGATTACCTTCTTGATAATGACACCCCTGGGATAACATCCCAAACCCTCTGGGACACTTATAAGGCATACCTAAGAGGTAAAATTCTTCAACCAAACACAATTCAGACTAGTCGTACAATCCCTAGTCTTAGGTCTGCTGGACTATTGCAACTCCCTATATCTTCCTTGTCCAGCCATTATGATAAAGCAACTCCAGACCATACAAAACACCGCCCTCAGACTGATCTACTCACTTAGAAAATATGATCACATAACAACCGCCTTCTTAGACTCCCACTGGCTACCCATACAAGCACGAATTCAATTCAAATTCCTCTGCCTATTATTCAAAGCAATACAAGGCTCTTCCCCATCCTACCTAAACAATCGCTTAAACCAGATCTCCACCACAAGACAAAGAAGAACCCCAAATCCTTTTGCCTTCCCTCCACTCAAAGGCACACAACGCAAGAAAATGTTTGACAACCTTCTGGCAACACAAGCAGCAAAACTCAACCACTCCATCTCCAACCTGCTGACAACATCGGACGACTTCAAAACATTCCGTAAAGAAATCAAAACCCTGCTTTTTAAAAAATTCATCCAAAAACCTTAAACCACTTCACCTACCTCCAGCTAAGTTCACCTACCTCCAGAAAATTCACCTACCTCGATTGAACTCATCTACCACCAGACAATCCTCCCCCAAGTATCACACCTAATCACCCTTCATATAAACAGACCATAAATAGATTGTAATCTTGCCTACTCTAACTGTGTTCCATTTGCTAATATCACACTGCTAGGCACTGTCAGTTTTCTATCCAACCCATAAGATCCCCAAGAAAAAAAAAAAAAAAAATTTGTATCCTCACTGGAAAATGTCCAGTAAAATCCTCTGTAATGTGATCATCTCTGGAAATGTCCAGTCAAATCTTTTGTAATCC
Organism: Geotrypetes seraphini; assembly: GCF_902459505.1. Lineage (NCBI taxonomy): Eukaryota > Metazoa > Chordata > Amphibia > Gymnophiona > Dermophiidae > Geotrypetes > Geotrypetes seraphini. Next base: position 270,041,491 of record NC_047087.1, read on the forward strand.
GCCTTGAACTGCAAGGTATAGGCGGAATAGAAATCCGTAATGTAATGTAATGTAATGTAATGTAAAATCATAGCCTATACAGCTCATATTAACAAAGAACGAAAGAAAACTCTTGAGAATCTGGATATACAGATCAAGGCACTGGAAGTCCGATATCATTCCTTACCCATAGCCTCTGACCTGTTGCAGATTCGTAAACTCAAATTTCAATATAATACTATCCTGTCTGAACGGGCTGGAATTCTGCTATTTCGGGAGGGAGCGGTATATTATGAACATCGTAACACAGCAGGAAAATTATTGGCCAATTATCTTAAACAAAAGAAAAGAACCAGTCGTATTAAAGCCTTAAAATCCTCTGGATCCCTTATCACTGATCCTAATGAAATATCAGAGCACTTCCGCTCTTTTTATGAGCGCCTCTATACTTCAGGAACTAATCCCTCTGACGAGGACTTTTCGACATTCTTTCAAAACTTGAACCCTCCCCCGATTCCAACATATTTGATGATATTTGATGATCTTAACAGATCTTTAACTGAGATGGAGATTGGTGCAGCCATAGCTGGACTGCGCTCAGGAAAAGCTCCGGGAGGGGATGGTTTCTCATTGGGCTTTTATAAATCCTTTCAAAAAATTGTAATTCCCTTACTTCTTCGGCTATATTCTGAATTTCTGGATAGAGGGAGTAGTGGAGGTACATTTGTTGAAGCGGACATTGTGGTTTTTCCCAAACCTGGTAGGGATCCCTTGTTGCCTAAAAATTATAGACCCATCTCTTTACTCAATTATGATTGTAAAATTTATGCGAAAATCCTTGCAGAAAGACTTGCTAAAGTACTCCCTTTGCTTATTCACCCCACACAGTGTGGCTTTGTGAAGGGACGCCTTACTGCTGACAACTCCAGAGTTTTTTGTCATGTGTTACAGGCTGCCCGTCAGACTTCCATACCTACTTGCGTTATGTCATTAGATGCCGAAAAGGCTTTTGATTATGTGAAATGGAAATACTTGTTCTATACCCTTCGCTGGTTCCAATTAGGGGATGCGTATGTGGATATGTTAGGTCTTTTATATGCTAATCCTAGGGCCAGATTGAATGTGGATGGGTATTTCTCTTCCTACTTTTCCTTGTCTCGTGGAACGAGACAGGGCTGTCCTTTATCACCCCTCCTATTCAATCTGGCCCTAGAACCTCTACTGCGTCAGTTAGACTCTTCACCAGATATTCAGGGTGTTCAGGTTGGTCCCAATGAGGTACGTTTGTCTGCCTTCACGGATGATGTACTCCTATACATCTCCAAGCCGGAGGATAGTCTTCCGTCTATCTTTAATCTTCTTTCCAAATTTGGTAAACTTTCTGGTTACACCATAAACTGGGATAAAACTGAGGTACTACCCTTGAATCCTTCATGCACACAGGCTATGGTTGCTCCTTATGGTCTTACTTGGTGTTCCAATGATCTTAAGTACTTGGGCATACGTTTCTGTAATACATGGCAAGATACGGTTGCCTTGAATGTTAAATTGCTGCTAAATAAGATTCAGACTTTATGTTCACAATAGTCTCCATTGCATTTAACATGGTGGGGCCGACTAGAAACAATTTGCATGATGTTGACACCTCAAGTTTTATATGTCTTACAGATGCTGCCACTACCTCTTCCACCTAGCTTATTTAAGCAATTGGATAAAATCCTAACTACATTTCTTTGGTGTGGGAAACCATCACGAATAGCGCTATCTACCCTTAAGAGGCCTTGGGGACTAGAAGGGGTAAATTTTCCACAGTTTTCTTTGTATGCCAAAGCTGCTTTGCTTCGGGGAGTTAGTAAATGGTTTTTACCTCCTACCAGTGTTGTAACTAGACCTTATTGGGAATCACTGGAACGAGACCTTATGCCTTCTAATCCTATTGAACAGGCGTGCTTCTCTTCTAAGACGCCATACTTCCGGGACTGGGCGGTACTTACCGCTTCTAGAGAGGTATTGATAAGCCTAGATAAGACTTTACAACACCACATGTACACGAGTATTCATTCGCCTATTTGGGGTAACCCCCACATTATAATAGGCTCCCGAATGGTATATTGGCCTACCTGGGTTCAGTATGGTATTTGGTATATTCAAGATATATTGTTTCATGATAAATTGATGTCTTTCTCTCAATTACAAAATGCTTATGAGGTACCCTCTACTCAGAGATACCGATATTTGCAGTTATGTCATAGTATTACTACTAGTTTCGGTCAGACCTTGGATAAACTACATTGAGGTACTAATCTCACGAGGTCTTTGCTGACCACATGGAGCACCAAGCCCCATGTTATGTCTGTAATATATGACATTCTACAGGATGCGGGCATATCACACCCCCTTCCTATTCAGAGTATGTGGTCGCTAGACCTTCAATGTCTGATCTCTGACTACCAATGGGATCAGGTGTGGAAATTATGTAATAATCCCCTGCATTCAGCCTCTATTAGACAATCCTTATATTTTGTTCTTCATAAAGCACTGTGGACACCTGTCAAACAGCAGAGATCTTCCCTGACCTCCTCTGATAAATGCTGGAGATGTCAGCATTCTGTGGGAACTTTTCAGCATATGTTATTTGACTGTTCTCATGTATCTGGCTTCTGGTTGGAGGTTGGAGAACTAGTCAGCCGGATAGTTCCTTCTCCTGCTTCTCTGACTTACCAGATGGTTATATTGAGATCAGCTATTCTCTTTCCATCACTTTTACGACATCATGCTGCTCTTTTTGACATTCTTATTGGTCTGGCCATCAAATCTGTGTTACTACAGTGGAAACTTCGGACTCAGCTATCACTTTCCCGATGGTGGAACATGGTTCTCTCGGCTTATCAACACAAGTCTAGGTTGGCTGGATGCAGGGGTTCAGTATCAGTCTTTAAGCGTATTTGGTCTCCCATACAACAATTCTGTAGTATTAGCTCTGAATAACTGCTTGCTCTCCTGATACCTTTTCTTTTCTTTATATAAGTGATTACTGCTTGTATAGATTTTTGTACAACTTTGTTCGCTATATTGATGACCACATTTTGTGCTCTATACTGTTCACTCACTACATTGTTGATTGTCTGATTCTTTAGTCAGTATTATGCTATGTACTTATTTTATGTTCATTTTTGTATTTTCTTTTCTTCTGTTCTCTTGATTTATTCAATAAACATGATTGACTTTAAAAAAAAGATAACCTTGATAGGCGGTATATAAAAACCTAATAAACTTGAAACTTGAAACTTAACAAATATTTCTGTTCCACTGAAGTTCTGGCAGAACTACAGAAGACAAATACAAATAGTGATGGAGGAGTGGTACACCCTGATCAATTTTCAGAGGGCTGTGTTTATGAAGAGCTAGCTAGATTAAAGGTAGACAAAGTGATAGGGCCAGATGGTGTATATCCAAAGGTACTGAAGGAACTTATGGAAGTTCTGACTGACCTTTTCAGTGCTTCTCTAAAGTCTGGAGTAGTATTGGAGGACTGGAGAAGGGTGAATATGGTTCCTCTACACAAAAGTAGAAGTAAGGAAGAAGCAGGGAATTACAGGCCAGTAAGTCTGACTTCTGTGGTAAGCAAATTAATGGAAATGCTTTTAAAACAGAGAATGGTGAAGTTTCTGGAATCCAGTGGACTACAGGACCATAGACAACATGGATTCACTAGAGGTATGCCTTTTCAGACAAATCTGATCAATTGTTTTGACTGGGTGATCAGAGAATTGGGTAGGAGGCCTAAGACTCCAGTTGGCCCAGGTGCCTAAGGCCCCTCTTATGGGAAGGGCCTTAGGTACTTGGGCCAATCAGGATCTTAGGCCCCTCCTTGGTGCATCCCAGGATGAACTGGGAAGTGGAAGGCCCTCCATTCGAAAGAGGCAGGCCTGTTGGCCAGAGAGAGTGGGCATCCCTCTGAATGGCCTTCAAGAAAAAGGTACGGGTTAGGTTTTGTGAGGGGTGTTTAGCGGAGGGTGCCGGCAGGAGGGATTGGAATGTTAAGTGAGTGCCAGGAATGTAAAGGGGGCTGCTGACCAGAGGGAGTAGGCATCCCTTCAACCAGCCTTCAAGAAAAAGGTACAGGATGGGTTTCGGAAGGGGGGTGTTCGGGGTGTGTGTGCTGGTAGGAGGTATTGTGTATCCCTCCTGCTGGGGATGTTGCACAGGGTGCCGGCAGGAGGGTGTGTGGGGATTTCAGGGGTTCCCTACTGGGGCCACTCAGTCAATCACAGCTGGGGAATTCCCCCCTCCCCCATCAACTGAGTGTCAGGGACTCCCCAAAGCAGTGATTCTTTAACCAGTGCCTTAAAATGATTGACAGACAATCGGCAGCCAATTTTAAGGCAGCCACCGACTTGGGCGCCGGTTACAGAATCTGGCCCATACTTTATAAGTATTGGCCTATTTTGCAAGTGCACTCTCAATTGACAGATTATACTAAATTTGTATATACCAGAGGACATATTACTGATGAATGTGTGTCTAATAAAGTAATGAAAGTGAACTTACAAACAGGGAATGCAGGTCACTTCAGTTGTGGACGTTGCAAATTTTGTGTACATGCTATCCAGATCATGACTGTGTTAATTACCAATAGAAGTTAATGTTTTACTTTGAGATACCACATTGATTGCAATTCAGCACATGTGATATATTGCATTATTTGCCCATGTAATCTTTATTACATAGGGCAGACTAAAAGATCTGTTAAGCTGTGTATAGCTGAACATTTAAGCTGCATCCGGAATAAACTCATGCAGGCTCCATTGACTGATCATTGGATTCAGATGGGACATCAAGAAAGAGATTTGAAATTTGTTGTTTTATTACAGATGAATCCCAGTCCAGGAGGTAACATTTTGTTACGTCTGCAGCTAAAAGAATAGCATTTCATCCATTTTTGGGGAACTGTATTTCTGGGCTGTTTAAATGTAGAGAGTGAATGGATTTGAGCTGATTAGTGTGCCATATGTTCATTGGATTACTGGGGCCTGTGACAGAACCAATGACTTTCAGATTGTGGATTAGCTAAAGTATAGATGAAATGTCAGCGTGTTAATACACTTTATAAATGATCATGATGTTGGTTTGGTGCTATTGATCATTTACACATTGGCATTTGTAGTTCCAAGGTGGTGTAATCACTTTTAAGAGTTTATAAGGTATTGCAAACAAGGGAGTTTCCAATTTTGACTAGTTACCATACATGGAAAGCCGCAATAGTATTTCTACAAAAATGTTATTGTAAAAACTGAAATGATGGGGTGTTAATCTGATGTGCATGGTGCTAGGTTGAATGGTTTGAATGAATGTTTTGATTATTATTTATTTTGTTTTAGGTAGATACTTTATAATGTCACTCCTCCAGAAGAAGCCATTTGGCGAAACTCAGGTCTGGGTAGAGGAGTGTTTGTGGATTTAAATATTATTGCTAGAGCTCAATAATTTTCACAAAATATGGATTGGGAGAAATGTCATCCTGCAGTGCCTTTTTTACTGCAATTTTTAAATCAGCTGGGATCATGCTTGCCTCATCAAGATCAGATAAGTGCTATTTGTATCATTTGACTTTAAATATTAACGAGTTATGATCATTCTGACAGGAGACAGGACAGGGACATAAAAGTGCAATGATGGTGCCTAAATGATCTTCTAGCGGTACATCTGCGAGATAAGCACTTTCACATATATTTTGCATAATTATTTATATTATGTGGTGAGAAGATACCTTGTATGGTATTTTTTTAAATTTTGACAACTTTAGTTAAACAGGAATTTAGCAATACATTTGGACATTTGGTTGTAAAACCAACTGAACAACTTAATTCAGCAACTTAATTCAGGGCTTGACAAATCCCAGGTGCTAGGTCGCCATGACAACTAGAAATTTCTCCTTGACACTTGAGATTTCATTGCCGGTTTAAAAGCATTTCTGGCTCACACTGCCAAAGCAGGAGATTCCTCTTTTCTGTGTTATGTGTCTCTGCATAAGTCTGAGCTGTGCAGTGCGGGAACTCTCATGCTCGTCTCAAGCCTCGCGAGACAATTGTGAGTGTTCCTATAGTCAGTGGCTCAGACTCACACAGGGTATATATGAGCCTTCTTCACAATAGTGAAGTAAAAGAAGATAGGAACTACAGGCTAGTTAGCCTTTTATCTGCTGTGAGTAAAATAATAGAAATACGGCTAAAATAGAAGACAATGTATTGCAGGATATGAGACGATTGTTCTAGAGGTAGGCCTAATTTCTGTAAAAACTGTGAATGTCATCGATTTGCTATAAAAACTGCAAGTGTCGTCAGTTTGTTCCTTAAGAGTGTTTTTACCTCAGCATTTTACTTACTGCTCTAAACAAGTGTCCCACAAGGAAGGCGTTTTTAGACACCAAAACTAGGATCCTTGTTGGGACCATAAGAACATAAGAAGTGCCTCTGCTGAGTCAGACCATATTCTTACATGCCTTCTCATATTCCCCACCCACCTACTCTTCCCACTTCCCCAATAATACAAATATACTCTTTTATTGGCACAAAATTGGTCGCAGCTTTATTTAACATCATTTCCAATAAAATTCTATTATACGATTTAATATACAACCAAATGTTAATTTCAAAACTTTGCAAATTAGTCTCCTGGAGCTAAGCGGTGTTGAACTAGCCCCAATACCAACCTAACATTCCTGTATAGTCTCCGGTGACCCACAGTGTCATCAAGCCACCTGAACTCGTGGTGGTGCCACCCACAAGGACAGAATTCAACTTCCCCATATCATATATCTTAAAATTTCAACCATTTCTGATCAAATGTTGACCTTTAGGACCCATCCCCCAGCTGCGACCCCCCCTCCCCATCCCTCCCCACCCAAAACCAGGCAATACTAATTCCTTCTGCACCATTCTCGTTTCCCTCCTTCCCCACACAAAATGATTTTTGTCCACCAATTTCAACTTCGTGATCCCTATCTTATTCCCTCCCCCTTCTCATCTACCAATCCCTGCCTCTTGAGCTCTACCAATCCTATTCCCCATTTTTTCTGTCTCTAACCTAACTTTCTTTCCCCTTCCCCACCCCTCCCTACTTCTTTTTCGTTGGGCCTCGACTTCACCCAATGTTATTAGCCGCCCAGCTTAAACTGGGTGGCCCCTTTTATTGAAAATGTGATATTGAAACTGTGCCCTCTACTGGCAGGATTTTAGGTGGAAAACTCCTACTTGTCAGAGGGAACAGTGGCCCTAGGGAGAAAATAGTGTGTACTATCCCTAGATTCTATATATGCATCCAAATTTGGGCACTTTGCCGAGATGTGCATGCAAATTAATTGGCTAATAAGCTTTAAACCATCAATACCTGGGTATCAACAGCCAATTATTAATGTTAATTGGTATTCATTATAATTTGTATATGAATCTAGCTGTGTACTATTCTATAAGGCAGGGTGCCTAACTCCTATAATGTGTATCTCAAAAGCGACTGTGGGCATGTCAGGGGCATTCAAAAAAGTTGCACAGGTAGTTAACAAATAAAGGGTATGTGTGTCTAACATGGGCACTAGAATTTATACCAGGTTTCAGCAGGTATAAGTCTGGTGCCTATGTTGTTTAATTTTTATTTATTTATTTAAAGCATTTTTATCCCACATATCCAAAATTTATGCGGGATACAAAATAACATTCATAAATCAAAATGCACAAACAAATCCTAACATCTAAAATAAAAACACTTTAAATTTCTTAATACAAATTTTCTTACAAGTCTTTAAAACCAGAAACTAATAAGAACATAAGAAGTGCCTCTGCTGGGTCAGACCAGAGGTCCATCGTGTCCAGCAGTCCACTCATGCTTCTCTAGAGTCTGGCGGCCCATCAGGTCGAGGACCTGTGTAGTAATCCTCTATCTATACCCTTCTATCTCCTTTTCCTTCAGGAAATCATCCAACCCCTTCTTGAACTCCAATACCGTACTCTGTCCTATCAAACCCTCTGGAAGCGCATTCCAGGTGTCCACCACACGTTGGGTAAAGAAGAACTTCCTAGCATTCGTTTTGAATCTGTCCCCTTTCAACTTTTCCGAGTGCCCTCTAGTTATTTTATTTTTCGAAAGTTTGAAGAATCTGTCCCTCTCTACTCTCTCTATGCCCTTCATGATCTTATAAGTCTCTATCATATCCCCTCTAAGTCTCCTCTTCTCCAGGGAAAAGAGACCCAGCTTCTCCAATCTCTCAGCGTATGACAGGTTTTCCATACCTTTTATCAGATGTGTCGCTCTCCTCTGAACCCTCTCGACTAATGCCATATCCTTCTTAAGAAGAACTTCCTAGCATTGGTTCTGAATCTGTCCCCACTTAATTTTTCCGAATATCCTCTCATTCTTGTAGTTTTCTAAAGTTTGAAGAATCTGTCCCTCTCCACTTTATCTATGCCCTTCATGATCTTGTAAGTCTCTATCATGTCCCCTCTAAGTCTCCGCTTTTCCAGGGAAAAGAGCCCCAGTTTCTCTAATCTTTCAGCATATGACAGGTTTTCCATACCTTTTATCAATCACATCGCCCTTTTCTGAACCCTCTTGAGTAACGCCATATCCTTCTTAAGGTACGGCGACCAATACTGGACACAGTACTCCAGATGTGGGCAATACAACGGCAGGATAACCTCTTTCATTCTAGCTTACCTTTCTTGATAATACCTAGCATTCTTTTCGCCTTCTTAGAGGTCGCTGCGCACTGTGCCGACGGCTTCATTGTCTTGTCCACTATTACCCCCAAGTCCTTTCCTAGGGTACTTTCACCCATTACCAGCCCTCCCATCGTATGGCTGTTCTTCAGGTTTCTGTTTCCTACATGCAAGACTTGACATTTCTCTACATTAAACTTCATCTGCCATCTCATCGCCCACTCTTCTAGTTTGTTCAGGTCCCTTTGTAAGTCTTCACAGTCCTCTTTTGTCCCTACTACACTAAATAGTTTGGTGTTGTCTGCAAATTTTATTATTTCACACTTAGTCCCTGTTTCTAGATCGTTTATAAATACATTGAACAGCAGCGGTCCGAGTACTGACCCCTGCAGAACACCACTCGTGACTCTCCTCCAATCTGAGTAGTGGCCCTTCACTCCTACCCTTTGCTTTCTACCCGCCAACCAATTTTTGATCCATCTATGTATGTCTCCTTCCACCCCATGGTTCTTCAGTTTCCGTAGTAGGCATTCATAGGGTACCTTGTCAAAGGCTTTTTGGAAATCTAAGTATACGATGTCTATGGGGTCCCCTTTGTCCATTTGTTTGTTAATTCCTTCGAAGAAGTGTAATAAATTCGTTAGGCATGATCTTCCTTTGCAGAATCCATGTTGGCTTGTTTTCATCAGTTTATTCCTTTCTAGATGCTCATTGATGCTGTCTTTTATCAGCGCTTCCGCCATCTTTCCCGGAACCGAAGTCAAACTTACCGGTCTGTAGTTCCCTGGGTCGCCTCTCGATCCTTTTTTAAATATGGGCGTAACATTAGTTATCTTCCAATCTTCCGGGATCACGCTTGTTTTCATGGTTAGATTAAAAACCTGCTGTAGTAGTTCCGCTATTTCCTCCTTTAGTTCTTTCAATACCCTAGGGTGGACTCCGTCCAGGACCAGAGATTTGTCAGTTTTTAATCTATCTATTTGTTTGTGTACGTCTTCAAGGCTTATCTCCATGGATGTTAATTTTTCCGCTTGTTCTTCTTTGAAGATTTTTTCAGGTTCCGGCACATTGGATGTGTCCTCTTTCATAAATACTGACGAAAAGAACATGTTTAGTCTATCCGCCACTTCTTTTTCCTCCTTCACCACTCTTTTCCTATCTCCGTCATCCAGCGGTCCCACCTCCTCCCTTGCCGGCTGCTTCCCTTTAAAATATCTGAGACGGTTTAAAATTTTGTGCTTCCCTGACTAGCCTCTCTTCATACTCTCTTTTTGCTCTTCTAACCAACAATTGACACTTGGCAATATGGTGTAATTACAGGAAAAGTTTAAGATTTTTTTTAATTTATTTATTATGAACTTTAAACATATTGCATAAACTCATGTCAATATGTACTATTAGTTAAAAAAAAAAAAAGGAAAATTGCTGACTGCATCATAACACTCTTAGAATATCCCCTTATATAGTATATCAAACATTGTCAAAATCAAATGCCAGAATATTTTTATAGTCAATTTAATTTTATGGCAGCAGATTAAGACACACGGTGGATGACTGATGCTAATTTTTTTTAAAATCTGATGTGCATGTTTTCTTTAGATATGAATAATAAAAATTGCTGTTTTGTTTTTTGTCCTTCAAATTTTTCCTTCTGTAAAGAATTGCCTCATATTCAAATAATTGTCCATATAAGATCATTTTGCAGTGCAATGTCTCTTTGTGATCCATTATTATAGTACTTTGATCCTTCTTTGCCATTCAGTACCGCACTCACTGAATCATGATGATCATTTCCATCTTACCCAGTTATTTTCACATTATGTGCTACAACAGAAATAGGTTTTATAAAGAATGATGAGTGCATCCATTGTAGCAATGTTTCATTTCTTTGATATTCTGTCAACAATAGAGCTAAAATACAACTCTTTTAACTAGCTGTTAATCTTTTTTTTGTGTGCTTTATCAGCATGTTGTTCTTTCTCCTCTTCCCCTCGTATGTGAAACATTTTGATGCATATACACTGTGTTTTCCCCTTCCTCTAAGCTGAGCAGGAGTCCTCCACCCACAGTCTCACCAATAGAGGGTGCTGTTTTACTGTCACATTTTTCAATTGTGAGGGACAGGCAAGTTCTGCAGGACTCCAGGGAACATACCTGTCCTTAGCGACTGAAAATATTCCACCCCCTAGTGGTAGCAATGCAGCTGGAGGACACCTGCTCAGCTTAGAGGGAACAGTGGTCCCAGGTACATAATTTAGATTGTGGGTCTGATTTTATAAATACTGCCTAAATCAGTAGATGCCTAGAAAAATGGTGCCTACCGCATGCCAATCAAATTTATTTATTTAGCCCATCCTCCCAAAAGAGCCCAGAACAGGTAACAGGAGTACATACACAGTATAGTCAAGACAAGACATGGACAAGACGTATTTTGAAAGCTAGTTGTGATGAATAGAGAATATCTGAGATATACTAGAACTATACGTGCTATGGTAAAAATAAACATCCGAGATAAACTAACCCCCTCTTTTACAAAGGTATGCTAAGCTTTTTAGCGCACGCTAAATATTATCATGCACTAAACACGTGCTAAATGCTAATGCGTGCATGTTATCCTATGGACGCATTAGCAATTAGCACACGTGTTGATTTAGCGCATGCTAAATCCACGCTAAAACGCTTAGGGCGCTTTTGTAAAAGAGGGGGTGAGTAAAATTGCACCTACCACACCTACCCCAGCATTTATTTATAAATTATTAATCCCTTATACTACCAATAGAACATTGAGATCTAATAAACAGCATTTATTGATGATTCCTTCTCTTAAGGTTATTAATGTGAGACGGCAATTTATTTTTTCTGTTACAGCACCTCAAATTTGGAATTATTTTCCTATTTATTTAAGGGAAGAGTGCAATCTGGAGAAATTTAAGAGTAATTTAAAAACTTTTCTTTTTAAAGATGCCTTTGATAATTAATTAACCAGTTTTCTGGTTAATTTTACTTCTGCTGTATAATATTATGCAAATTTTCTGTTTCCCCTGCCTTATGTATTTTCCTTGTTTGTTCTGCTTTCTTTTAAATATTTTGTAGTTCACTTCCCATTTCTTCCTTGTGTTTATGGGTTTATTGTTAATAGTCCTGTCGGACTTAATTATTGTTAAGTATTGTATTGTTCCCCAAATATTGTAATTTTATTATGTTCATCGCTTAGAAATATGATTAAGCGATCAATCAAAAACCTTATTAAACTTGAAACTTGAAACTTGAGCTTAGGCACCAGTAGATTAAGCCAGGGTTTTCTTGGCCTAATTCACTGTTGCCTAACATCGACACCTACCAGTGTCTAAGGCAATCCATGGCCAACATCCTTAATCATGCCTACTTTTTGGGTAAGCACATCAGTATAAACACCTACATGGCACCTACTGAGTTAGATGCATACCTGAAAATTATTTTTTAAATTGTTTTTAATGATGCCTTCCAATTACCACGACAATTAACCCTATTACCATGACAATTAAACCAAACTAGGTGTCTACTGACAGATGCTATTTATACCATCAGGGCTTGTGAGCCTACTATGGACAGACACAGTACCTGCATATTGAATTAGATTCTGTAAGTGACACCAAAATTTGGGTGCTGAAAAAATAAGTGTTAAAGGGGATATTATTTAAACAGTGCCAAAACTTTGGTGCCTAAGTTAATTGAGAAATACTGTTTAAAATGGCAAAAAATGGTAAAATTATGTGCCTACCGGCACCTAAATAAAAGGCTGAAGTCATGCTTACATAGACGTTATAGGTCACTGAATAGTAGACCAGGCCAATGCCAGAAATGGCATTAGGTGGCCTAAAGTGACTATGTAGGTGTGATTCATGCAAAGATAGGTTCCGGAAATGTAGGCCCAGAAAACCATGGCATATATTTCTGGCACCTATCTTTGCCAGGGGATCCTGAAATAATGCACAGCTTGTCATCAGCTGATCAAGGCAGGGGAATCCCTGATCAGCTGAGCCAGCAAGACTCCTTTAAACTGCAGCTTCAGGGAGTCCCACTTGCTCAGCTGATTGGGAATTCCCTCACTGCGATCTGCTTAATTGGCAGGGAGATCCCTATTTCCTCTCTCCTTCTCTCCCACTTACTGATCCCCTCAGCCCCCCTCCAAAAATAACCACCTCCTGTTGAGCCCCCAACATCCCCTCACCCCCACACCCCCCAACACCCCTCTAACATCCCAACACACCCCTTCACCCCCCCCCCCGTACTTTGGATGAAACATTGGCAGGAGGGATGCCCACTCCCTCCTGCTGATAGGGCCACCTCTTCAAAATGGTGGCCCTTCTTCCTCCCAATGCATCTTGGGATACACTAGGAGGGGCCTAAGGCCCTACGCCAATCAGGGCAAGCCATGGAGTATTTAGATTTTTGAGGCACAATTCTCTTACAAGCACTGTCATGTGAGTGAGGCCACTTTTAAGGCAGCCATCAACTTTGGCACCAGTTAGAGAATCTGGGTGTAAGCATTATTCTATAAATGGCACTTTAAGTTGGGAACAACAAAGGAGTTGTGAGGATGAAATGTCAATAATTCAGCCATGGGTGTAAAGTTCAGAGTTCACTGTATTGATAGTAGCACTGCGAAGACTTCAAGACTCGACACTGACAGTGTTTCAGCATCTATGCCTTTGTCAAGAGTCTTCGCTTTGGATACCATATATTTTCCTGCTCCTTCTAATTTTGACTTGCATTGAATGCTCTATTTATGTGATAGAACTACACTGAGACTCTTGACAAAGGCATAGATGACAAAACACTGTCAGCATTGAGTCTTCAAGTCCTCACAGTGCTACTATTAATAAAGTTAACTTTGAACTCTACACCCATGGCTGAATTATTGACATTTCATCCTTAAAACTCTTTTGTTGTGCCTTGATTGTCTCGTCGTTGAGGTCTCCTTGGCTTCCTTTTTGGTGACTTTAAGTTGGGTGCCATTTATAGAAAAACACTTAGGCCCTGATTCTGCAAAATGCATCTAAAGTTAGGCACCATTCAGGTGTCTAAGTTAGGCATCCTTTGTAGAATCGCACTCAGCAGAGTTCAGCACTGTTTAGGTGTCCTTTAGAGAATCAGGTTCTAGGTGAGATTTAGACATCCAAACAATGTCCTTAATGTTATAATAATTTATTATTATGTTACTATCTTATAGCCCGTTACATTAACGGGTGCTAGAATATATGTGTGTGTGTGTGTCTTTATTTCTTTCTCTCTCTCTCCTTAGCCGCTTTCTTTCTTTCTGTCTTTCTTTTTCCTTGGCTGTCCATCACCACCCCTTGCCTGCTCCCCCTGTCCATTCTCCCTTCCTTTTACCTCCCCTGTGCCCACCACCACCTCTTCACTGCTCTCCTTAAGCAGCAGCAGCCCTTCTCCCTTTGTTTTACCTCCCCCCTGTCCAGCAGCACCTCTTTCCTTCTCCCCCTGTCCAATATTAGGCCTCCGCTCCTTTTTCTTCACCCCCCTGTCCATCAGCACCTCTTTCCTTCTCCCCCTGTCCATCAGTAGGTGTCCCTTCCTTTTTCTCCCCCCCTCCTCCTTCTTATCCCTATGATACACTTACCTTGCTCTGCCCCTGATCAGAAGTTCCCAACAGCTGCCCAGTTGCACCCATTGGAAAAGTTCCCTCTGCTGCAACCCACACCCCTCCTGACGCGACTCCCGCTGCCTTTCTTTCTGTCTGTCTCTGTCCCTGGCCCCCTTTGTCTGTCTGTCTTTCTGTGTATCTCCCTGCTTCTTTTCTTTCTGTCTCCCTTCCTCCCTCTGTCTGTCTGTCCAAAGCAGCATTCCCTCCCCCTCTATTTCCCTCCCCCCACACCAGTTCCCTGTGCACCTGCCCCTGTGTCTTTCTTCTTTTCTTTCTGTCTCCCTTCCTCCCTCTGTCTGTCTGTCCAAAGCAGCATTCCCTCCACCTCCATTTCCCTCCCCCCACACCAGTTCTCTGTGCAGCAGCATTAGCGTTTCCTCTATTCCCCTTTCCCTTCCCGCGGTCCCGACTACAAACCTGGTGATTCCAGGAGTTTGATTTGTTTAATGCTTTTATTTATTTCTCTTCCATCAGACAGAGTGATTGGGATTTGAACGAGTAACATTAGGATGGAAGGGTATAGGTTTAACCAGTGTGCATAGCAATTGTAAAACTGGGTCTTATGGGCATTGTAAGGAAGTCTACTTTTGAGCACAGTTTAAGCTTCAGATAGACCTGAGTTCTATGGACAGAACAGTACTGTTTGGACGTTCTTCCGGAACTTAGTTTGGATGGCTTTAATGCGATCTGCTAAATAGCTCTCTGGGTTTTTATTTTTGCTATATTAAGCTCAAAATCCATTTAATAAGGCACCACATAAACGGGGCACATCAAAACAAATATATTGTATGCAAAACTTTCTATTTTTGTGTACAAACAGCAATGTTATTTGCTAATTAGAGGAAAAGATCCATTAACTGAAGCACAACACATGAAAAACATAGCTTTAGTTTTCTTGCTAAAAAGCTACTCTTTTTTTATGACTTAACAGTGCTCCAATCAGCTTACATACATAACTTCATTTGCAAAAGCTTAAAAACAGAGAAAACCAGATACAAATTTTAGCATGGTTTGTACTTTATTGCAAATGGAGGTTTGCAGCTGCACAATGGTGACCTCATTGTGAGATCAACAAGGTGCACCTACAAGGTAGAATGCCATAATTAAAATGTGTGCTGGGGAGCTGGTTGGGATTTGAACTTATGATCTCTATAAGAGGAACAAAGGGCTTTTACTTATTGAGCTATAGCAGTTTCCAGGCAAGTGTTTCTGACTGCACTGTGATATGATAGCTTAGCAGATCTCTAAGCTATCATATCATAATGGCCTATTCAGTCCATCTATACTAACTCCTAAGCTAAACAAAACCTTGCTCTTCCTAAGAGATCTGTGCTTGTTCCATAGTCTTCATCTTCACCATTTCCTTTAGAAAGCTATTTCATATGTCTACTAACCATTCTATTTTATATATATACAGTCAAACCTAGGTTTGTGAGTAACGCGGTTTGCGAGTGTTTTGCAAGACGAGCAAAACATTCTTGCAAATTGTGACTCGCAAATCGAGCATTGACTTGATTTGCGAGCATCGCTACCCCCCGCCCAGCCACCTGAGAACCCCCGCCCCGAGAACCGGCATCGCTCCCCCACGTTCACGAACTGGCATCCTCCGCCCACCCAAACAGAAGCCTTATCCCATCTGGTACCGGCACGCAGCCCACAGGATGTGCCGGTGAACGAAGATCCTTTCTGTTGCCTGGGCCTTGAGCATCTGCGCATGTTCAAGGACTTCTGGTTCTCGCTCTCTCCAAGATTCTCAGAGATCTCTGAGAATCTCGGAGAGAGGAGAGCCAGAAGGCCTTGAGCATGCACAAATGCTCAAGGCCCAGGCAACAGGAAGGATCTTCATTCACCGGCACATCCTGGGGCTGCGTGCTGGTGCCAGATGGGGTAAGGCTTCTGTATGGGCTGACGGGAGATGCCGGATCGCGTGGGGGTGGGCTGGGGGCGTTCATGAGCGGGGAGGAACGATGCCAATTCTGGGGGATGGGGAGTGGAGCAGTGCCGGTGGCCTTGGGGGGGGGGGGGGAACCGAATCAAGCGAGTTTTCTTTACTTCCTATGGGGAAACTCGCTTTGATATATGAGTAATTTGGTTTACAAGTATGCTTCTGGAACAAATTATGCTCGGAAACCAAGGTTTCACTGTATATATTTCCTTAAATTACTCCTGAGTCTATTCCTTTTCGTCTTCATTCTAAGGCCCCCTTGTTTCAAAGCTTCCTTTCTAATCTAATCTGTGATTTATGAGTTGCACTATTTTATTTTTTTAAATTTATTTTTCGTATTTATATACCACTTAAAGCCTATGGGGGTAATAATAATAAAAAAAAAAGTCTAAAAAGTGTCCTAAATGACTACTTGGACGATCAAAAAGCCTGATCGTCCAAGTACCCATAACCAAAGCTGGTTTTTAGACGTATCTAAAAACAGCTTATGCCTTTCCCCTGCCTCTAGACGCACAGAGAGAAAAGAGGTGTGTTTAGAGGAGTGGAAAGGGCTGGCAGCGGGCGGGAGGTGGGCCGACCTACACCTAGGCGTACAACAGGTATAACCAAAACAGTTACAGGTTGCCTAGTCGGCACTGAGATCTTTTTGACTTAGACGTAATCAAACCAGGTCTAAGTGCCGAAAAAGGGACCGCTGAGCTGATAGCTGCTGGCACAATCAGTTCAGCGGCCTGGCAACCAACCTACCGCAACCATCGCGGCAGGAGAGATGTCTCATCTCCTCTACCGTGATGCCATCACTCATCTATCCGAAATGCTGCGACCCGCAGCAGGAGAGATGCCTTATCTCTCCTGCCACGGGTCGCGACAATTCCGGTAGAAGAGTGATGGCATCGCAGTAGGGGAGATGAGGCATCTCTCCTGCCGCGATGGTTGCGGTAGGTTGGTTGCAAAGCCTGCCCTCCAACGTCAGCGCTGGCATCTGGGAAGACTTCCGGTCGGCTATGTGTGCGCGGAAGAGCAGGCAGGAAATGGAAGATGAGCCTCGCGGCTCCAGCTCCATTTGGCTGAGAAAGTTGCTAAGATGAGGGCTGGGAGGCAAACGTGGAACACAAAAG
Organism: Geotrypetes seraphini; assembly: GCF_902459505.1. Lineage (NCBI taxonomy): Eukaryota > Metazoa > Chordata > Amphibia > Gymnophiona > Dermophiidae > Geotrypetes > Geotrypetes seraphini. The sequence goes on from NC_047087.1 coordinate 270,058,888, forward strand.
GGGGAGGGAGTGCATTTTTAGACACAAGGCAGGAACTTGGGAGAGAGGATGGAGGAAGGGAGGGAATGAGGTGGGGGAGGGAGTGCATTTTTGGACATAAGGCATGAACTTGGGAGAGAGGAAGGGAGGGAAAGAGATGCTGAGGTGGGAGAGGGAGTGCATTTTTGGACACAAAGCATGAACTTGGAAGAGAGGATGGAGGAAGAGAGTGAATGAGGTAGGGGAGGGAGTGCGTTTTTGGACACAAGGCATGAACTTGGGAGAGAGGATGGAGGAAGAGAGTGAATGAGGTGGGGAGGGAGTGCATTTTTGGATACAAGGCATGAACTTGGAAGAGAGGAAGGGAGGGAAAGAAATGGTTGTGTACACGGGGAATGGAAGAATGGAGAATTTTTGGTCATAGGGAGGGAGGGAGGTACAGATGAGAGGGAGAAATATTGTGGTGGAATGGACAGATTAAAATGGATGCAAGAGGGAGGAATGTTGGACATAGTGGTGAAGGGAATGGAAGGAGAGATGTGGCATAGTGCTGGAGAGGGGTGATAGAAGGATAAATGTTAGGCATGAGACTGGTGGGCAGGGGTGAAAGATGAGAAAGGGATAAATGCTGGACCTGGTAGGAGGAATCAATGGACAGCAACAGAAGAATTTACAGAAGATGGGAAAGCGGAAAAAAGAAACTGGGACCAACTTTATGGAAAAATAAGTCTCCAGACAACAAAGGTAAAAAACTGAATTTATTGACTAAAATATGTTAGCTTTCGGAAATGTATATAGCAGATGTCTTTGTATTGTGTTCAAAAGAAAAGGAAATGCATTTATGGTTTTATTTCTACAGTGTTGAAGTACTTGCTGATCTTTGCTGTGACTGGTGGGGTTCCCCAAGCACTGCCAGCAGAGGACCTCCTCTACAGACTGCCAGAACTCCGCTCCACCAAGCACAGCAGTCGCTGGCAACATCCATGAGCCACTGAGGTGCCAGCATCTGTGACTCAGGGACGCTACTGCTGCCTGCCAAGCTTGTCAAAAGGGACCCCTGGCCAACTGCAAAGGAAGTCCTCAGCTGACAGCTTGGGGGTTCCCATCAGCTGAGTATTTATATTTTATATTTACATTAGAGGCTCTTGTAGAAACCTGTTTAAAAACTATGTATTCTTCCCAATTAATATTTCCAAATTAATAAAGTGTCTTTGCTTATTTGTAAATGGGTCTCTACCAGAGCCTTTAATTCAGTGCTACTGAATTAATTAAATGAAATAACTATTTCTGAAGTTTATAGGGACAGGCGGGGACAAAGGGGATTCCTCTCAGGGACGGTTGGGGACGAAGGGGATTCCTCGCGGGGACAGGTGGAGACGGAGGGATTCCTCGTGGGGACGGAGGGATTCCTCATGGGGATGGGTGGGACTTTTTCCCTGCGCAACTCTAGTGCACAGCCAGACACCCTCCCTATTCTGCCGCTGCTGCTTTCCTTAATCAGCAGCAGCGGCAGTAAACAGGGGTGTCCGCGGGTGCTCATCGGCGTTGCTCATCTTCTGGCTGACTCCCCTGCTGAAAGCTGCGGGCGTCTGCTCCTCGCGCGATCCACAGCTGCGTCGGAAGCATTCCCTCTGACATCACAACATCAGAGAGAAAGTTTCCAACGCAGCTGCAGATCGCATGAGGAGTAGACGCCCGCGGCTTTCAGCAAGGGAGCCGGCCAGACATGCTGGGCAGAGGAGGGAGAGTAGAAATGCTCACAGGGAAGAGGGAAGGTAGAAATGCTGCACAGGGAAGGGAGGAGGGTAGAAATACTGCACAGGCAAGGGGGGGGAGACATGCTGCTGCTGCAGCACCCAATTGGGGAGAGAGAGGGAAGGAGGGAGAAGAGAGAGGAACCAGAGATGCCAAGTCCATAGGAGGGAGGGAAAGGAAAAAAGAAAAGGAGATACCAGACCATGGAGGGGGAGGAAGAGATGCCATTGGCATGAGTGAAGGGAAGTAGATAGAGATACCACACCATGATGTGGAGTGGGAAGAAAGGAAGGAAAGGAGAAGAGAAATAGAGAGATACCAAAGCATAGTGGAGGGGTGGAGACAGAAAAATGGAGAGGGGTGAAGCTGAAATGAATCATGTGTAAAAGAGAGAAGAGACCCCAGATATACAGTTTAATGAAGGGAAGATTCCATATGGAAGAGAGAGAGGGTGGACAGTAGATGGAAGGGGCAGAGAGAGTGTGGGCAGTAGATGGAAGTGGTAGAGAGAGAGAGGGCAGAAGCTGGGTGGAAGGAGCAAAGAGAGGGCAAATCTTGCATGGAAGGGAGAGAGGACAAATGCTGTATAGAAAGAAGAGAGCAAAGAAGATGATTAAAGTAGAAACAACAAAAAGTAGAAAGATTTTTTTGTTGCTTTACTTAGAATCAAGTAGTATTGTAACTGTATTGATAAAAGTTTATAAATAGGAAATGGAAATAAGGCAATTTTTTGGACTAAACCCCTTTCCTTAGGCCAGGGTACCATAACAGCAATATACTGTACTGTTCTGAAGAAAGATGTAGCCTTTGAAAGCTAATTGAAAAATGGATTAGTCCAATAAAATGGTATTTTCTTATTTCTCATTATTTGTTTTATTTTTATTTGTTAATTTGTAAAGTGGTGATTGTTATGTATCAGTTTTTTCAAATTTACATCTACTGTCTTTATATTTTGCACAGTATTAGGGGACATGTGTCACTGTTTTTGTGGTGTTGTGGTGTTCCATTGTATGCAGAGTCTGGTTTCTTGGCGGTTCAGTTTAACTTTTGTCTACATATTTTTATTTTTAGTTTGTGATTATTCCATATTGGGCGAGGGTGTATCTCTGTTCTGTGTGTATGAAAAGAACATAGTTTTCAGTTGCCATTGACTGCAGGATCAATTGACTGTGCGGGATCTGGCTTGTTTAGTTTTACAATGTATGTGTTGGTGTTCTAGTGCTCACTGCAGTGTTTAAGATGCTGCCTTTTCCTAGGTATACTCTTGTTGTGGATTGTTACTAAAAATCATATTTTTGATATAGATGGGGGGGTGTAAAAAAATGATGGGCCCCGGGTGTCACATATGCTAGGTACGCCACTGGAGAGGGCCCTCTCGTTCTCTCTACCTTGGAGAGAGTGAACAACCTGTCTTTATCTGCTAAGTCTATTCCCTTCATTATCTTGAACGTTTTGATCATGACCCTCTCAGTCTCCTCTTTTCAAGGGAGATGAGGCCCAGTTTCTCTAATCTCTCACTGTACGGCAACTCCTCCAGCTCCTTAACCATTTTAGTCGCACTTCTCTGAACCCTTTCGAGTAGTACTGTAAACATCCTATTATAGAACTGCCCTTCATGCCTATTCCTCAGCCCTTTTTACAAGCGACACTCTACTTTCAGCTGCTCTTAAAACTAAATAATTCAGCTATTGCTCGTCATCACAACTGAAAAAGGACATTTTCTGATCTATTTTTCTTATCCTTCTTCATAGCCATAAGGACCACTTCATGCAGAAAATCTTAAAAACTGTACTATGACTGTTCTGGAAGAAATTGTTCTAACATGACCTCTGGAAAAAAACAGTGTCACAGTCTGTGTTTTTTGCCTCATCCCTCTTCCAAACCTAATAAGAAGCTGCAAAATGTGGACTATTTGGAAAAAAAAAAAAAAAAAATGTTTTCATTTTGTTTTCTTTTTTGTATATAGTTTCTTTACAGTTTCATTTTCCTGTACAGTACATTTGTTTATGTATATTGTTTAAATGAGGAAATCAAATTTTTTTTTAAATAAAAGTAGAAGCTGCAATAAAAGGGGTGTCCCTTATACTCACCCCCTCTCCATCTCTATGTCCACTCCTTTACCCCCATGTCAATAGTTAATTATGGCAGCATAATCCATCTGTAAGTACCCACTGTGTTGCTTAAGCTATATATATATATTTAGCTGCAATAGTAAACCTAGTATTATATGTGAATATAAACAGGACAACTAATTTGGCATAAACATGTGCATATAAGTAGGACGATGCATTATTGGCATAACCATGCCAGTATTAATAACTCTGTAACACCACCACAGAGCTCTGTGCATTTCAGTATAGAGCCCATGCATTATAATACCTCACAACTCCCTTTGGTAACATCTCTACAGAAGCTCATGTATCATATCACCTTTACAGAAGCTCATGTAGTGTAGCGCTTTTGCAGAGGTTCATTTAGACCGCTCTCAATTGACTCCCTAGTCATTAGGAGTGGTATAGAAGCTCTCAATAATATATAACGGTATCTAATTGATCGCACTAGCACTGCTTTATAATATAATATGAATTTGAACACCCTAAACTCCCCCCCCAACACATACACACTGATCAGACCTTTTCCTGCCTAGACACACTTTCTCATCTATTTATCTAGTCTTAACAGAAATCTCAGTGAAACCTGGATGAGAATCTCTGTGAAGAAAAAGACTCACTAATTCTATAAAGTCTGCCTAAATTTTAAGACACATAGAAGTGCATACATTTTATAGATCATACTTAGCACCACACTGGTTGGCACTAATGTTTTATAGAATTTGGATCTCTATGTATAATTAACCCTTTCTACCTCTCTATCTCCCCCTACAGTGGCATATAATTCACAACAAATTATTGATGTTGCTTATTTGAGACTTTTAACGCCAGTACCTCACACTTCCTTTGTCATTTTGAATGAACATTCTCTCCCCAGTATCCTTTCCCCCTCCCCACCATCCAAACTTTCATTTTTTCCAAATTAACTACACTGTGATACCTTCAAAAATCTGCTGGGGTACTGATGATTCCAGGTCCTCCAAACAATCACATCATCATCCTCATATAGCAAAACTTTCTGGGAGGCATTCCTCAATCATTATTGGCTTAATTTCCTGATTTTCAAGAATCCCATAGGTTACTTGCTCTATTGCTAGGGCAAATATCAATAGTGATGGGGAAAACCCTTTGGCATGCCTCTAAATAGCGAACATTCAGAGGACTAACAACTATTTACCAGAAACCTTACCCTAGGTTTGGCCTAAAAAGCCTTCAGCCATCTTAAGAAGTTTCCTTCCATCTGCAACTTCTCTGGCAAGGCTAACAGATATTTCTCTTCTATCTTGTCAAAGGCCTTTTCTGCATCTAAAGCTTTATGCCACAGTGATCTCTTTCTACTATGAATTCCCTGAATAATACTAACTACTTAGGAACAGGTAACAATGCTTTCCAGTCTCCTGAAATAAGATCACTGTTAATTAGAAAAATTGTCCTTATAACCACTGCACTGTGATTCACTCTCCTTCTCATTATGAATTGCTAACACATTAGTCCCATACATTGAGTAAACTGGGAAAACCCTAGTATCATGAATATCATTAAAAACACTTACATATCACAGAGCTTGATTTTTGTTGCCAGTGGTGTGAAAAAGTGAGGTCCTTTCTGCGTATCTAGTGATATCTCACCCATATCAAGAGTTTTTGATCTCAGGTACAGAGCATTATATCACAGTTTGTATTAGAAGAAGACCATGGTAGGTTTTTTTAAATTATTATTTATTTATTTATTTTTAAGTTCAAAACGATTCATTGGCATTTATAGAGTACAAAAACACAGAGAAAGCATAACCACCAGAGTAATTACAAGAGAAACAAAGGTAATGCATGTGGAGATAACATTTTGAAAGGATTGTTGAGCTACAGAAAGCACATTATGAAAGAATGATGGCAATTCTTATTGCATTAACAACTTACTCCCTCTTTTACGAAACTGCGATAGCAGTTTCTAGCATGGGGAGCCATGCTGAATGGCTCGCGCTGCTCTCGACGCTCATAGGAACTCAATGAGCGTCGGGACCAGCGCGGGCCATTCAGCATGGTTCCCCACGCTAGAAACTGCTATCGCAGTTTCGTAAAAGGAAGCCTTAGAGGGCATTCTTTCCTTTCACACAAGATTCAATTTGATAAATTCAAGAAGTGCATTTGTGCTACTGCACTAAAAAGATACATTTCCAGTAGGAGAAGAAGTCATCATTTATATAAATAGCAAACTGGCAAATCTTTGATCATAAAGTACTTGCTTAAAAGAAGCAAGATTACATAGCAATATCTGGCAGAAAATTAATCTTTCAGCTAAGTCTGATATATGTTTAATAAAAATGACTTAGAGGTAATGGAGATTTCAAATTCAAAAGGACTTGATCGTGGGTTTTTTTGGGTTTTTGGTTTTTTTTTTCTAAAATGCTAGTCTAATGTACCAGGACTAACAGAAAGCATTATTTGAGTGTCAACAGTTTCATTTAGCTATAGACTACAAACATGCTGTAACTTCAGTGTAAGTAATGAATTGCTTTTTAAAGTGAAGTGGCATTTCATAAGAGCATATAATGGCAAGAGGAAAGCATGAGCTTTGTAAGATTAAGCAATGAGATCTATTCTGAATATCAGTTACATTTCTTCAGAGCCATTTTTCCTTTCTAGCTCTGTAGTTGATGAAACAATGCAGAAAAATATCACAATGGTTTTGCAATCTTGGACTGTAGAGGTAGAACATTTTTCTCTTATTTTAGAGAGATTTCCCCCAGTGGCACCCGGGGCTCATCATTGTTTGACACCCCCCATGTAAAAAATATTTTTTGTAATAACCATGAAACGGTATAAATGGTCAGAATAGAAACAGGGAGTGAAAATTTTCTTTTTTTGAACCTCATAAATGTAACCATTATTCCAAACATAACATAACATAAATTATGTCTGAATTGTCATGACATCAGAAGTACATATGGAGTAATTGCAGGTGATGCTTGGGACAGTTCTGATTGTGTTAGTTCGGTTTTATATGTTTTTTGAATAGAAGAGTTTTTATTTCTTTTTTAAGGTTTTGTAGTCTGTGGTCAAGGTCAATAGGTTGTAGAGTTGGGGGTCGAGTGTTGCAGCTCGAATGGCTAGGAGGTTGTCGAACAGTTTTTTTCTTTTGAAGTTTTAGTTGGAGGGTGTGTGAATGGTACGTAAGTTCTATATCTGGTTGAGGTGGATTGAATTATTTAGCTGAAGAAATTAGTTAACCCCCCCCATTCCACACACATTAATTCTCTTCCATTTTTGTTCCCATTATAAAAAACACTGATAAGTTCCCAGAAAAAAATACATTAAAATAAGAAGTGAAAACAAAGGCCACTTCAGATGAGAACATAACATAAGAATAGCCTAACTGGGTCAGACCAATGGTCCATCATGCCCAGTAGCCTATTCTCATGGTAGCCAATCCAGGTCACTAGTACCTGGTCAAAACCCAAAGAGTAGCAACATTCCATGCTACCGATCCAGGGCAAGCAGACACTTCCCCCATGTCTTAATAACAGACTATGGACGTTTCCTCCAGGAATTTGTCCAAATCTTTCTTAAAATCAGCTAAGCTATCTGCTTTTAACTTAACTTCTGGCCACTTCATTTTTAAGCTTAGATATTTCCTTCCAAACAGAGACCTTGCTAGATGTCAAATACAGCACAAGGGAACTTCACACGGACTTAGCTGTGCAGGAAATGTGAATCTCCTCATACACCCACCTTTAGTGCAAAAATGTGCAAAGGTCTGTTTTTTTCTTTCGATCACTACAATGCCACACAAGCAGCACTGTTACAAAAGGTCAATGCTAAGGTTAACAAAGTTTTCATCCTTGGACCACAAGGAGATACTGACAAACCACTGGAAGAGATCCCAAAACAACTACCTAGGCACAATACCCAAAGACCCACTCAGTGTGTGAACCAGTTGAGTGGAGTGGACTAACTGGGGGGTGGAAATGGGCCTGGAGTTTGCTCAGGAGAATTTCCCAGACCACCTCTTCCTCTCAACACATTGA